>NW_018164480.1:654946-667240 GCF_001263595.1 Phalaenopsis equestris | reverse complement strand
ACGTTGGATCGAAGCGGAGCGGAGCAGACGTTGGACTGAAGCGGAGCGGAGCAGAAGAATCTGTCAAAATTAAGAAGTTACGTGGGTTGAGGTGCCGGGGCAAAGCCCCTCGGTATGGTACAAGGGGTAATGTTGTAATTGCATATTGTGTCTAGGGTTTATTTCTGGGGTTATAAATAGACATGTTAGTAATCTCAGGAGGGATTCCTCTATTCTGTAATATCTTTTCTGAATATTAGAAGGAAACTCGCCGCTCTGCTCCCGAGGACGTAGGCATCTTTGCCGAACCTCGTTAAATCTCTGCGTTCTTCTGGATTTGTGTAGTTCTAGTTTTTCTTCACCCTAATTTTTCTCAACATAAATCCATAAGAATTGAGCAGTGTGTATGTAAATCTTCCATTTTTTTTTTTGAAGGAAGATTTACATACATACCATTCCATTCATATATATTTATATGTCTATCATCTAAATTTTAACTTTTACATGTATGTCAACGTATCTAAGTATGTCAACGTATATAAGTTTGATAAAATGTATTTAATTTTTTTTTTTTAAACTAGAATAGTGATATTATTTATGTGATTCCGGAGATATAGGGGTATAAGTGAAGTTAGGAAAATCGTTTGTTATCTGAAAATCGTTTGTTATCAATTTGTCATTACATCAATTTGTCATTACATCTATGCTAGTGATATTATCTATGGGGTTTTTCCTTTTCATTTGCCCGTACCGATCCCCTTGGAAGCATAAAATTTGTAAAATAGAACCAAAAATCTCGTTGGAATTTAAGTGAACTCAATTAATTTATAGTAACAAATTTTCTTTTCTAATTTTGGGTAATTTTATAGCTATTTTGAAATTCTTATTTCTACTTCTTTATATCCTCAAATAAATGGTTTTCCACAAATAAATGGTTTTAATTGTATATATTCCAGAAAAAAAATTATACATTTGAATGAAAAATTTGCAAAAAAATTGGAAAATTATAAAAAAGATTACTGGGCCTTAATTACTCTTAATGTTATTTACACCCTTTTTGATATGTTGGAAAAATCATAAATCGATTTTGAAAGTTTCAATTAGTAAACTAATTACTTAACAGTAAAACACACGTTCGAACAACGGTCTGGATGCGGTCACATCGCAGTAGCTCGCACGGCGGTCCATCCGGACGTCAGCTGCCGCACATAATAATTTCTCGCTCAAAAGACATAGCTACAATTAAGATGATGAGGTTGTAGCTGAATTTTAAGAATAAAAATTAAGATGCGGCTAAAATCACAATTTGTTTTCATAAAAAGATCAAAATACATAGTTTTATACAAAAATCTCAATACATTAGAGAAAGATTCATATACATGATGCATATACGGTACGTTTCTTACCAGAATGAAGAACATTAGTGGATACATGCATGATATTTTATTTAATGGGGTTGTTTACATACATAAGGCCCAATTCTTATGTATTTATATATCCAACATCTAAACATTGCTTCTTATATTTATAACACTGAGACCTTTCATAACACATCAAAAATGTCATTATTTGAACTTTCAAAACATGAAATACACCTTTTATGTATATATAAGACGTCGTATCTGTAAAAATCAAACTTTATGTGTTAGATATATAAATATACAAGAATTGAATGATACGTATGTAAATCTTCCTTAAAATAAGCAAAGCAATACATCAATCTTCTGGAAAAAAATATGTATATGTCAATTCAAGTAAATGTGTTGGGCAAACAGACATAAAAAGAGTCATATATTAATATTTTGTTTGATGGTGTTTCAAACAAACTCAACAAAACAGTTATATACTCTTAACTAAGTGAGAGAAAATGCTGTATGACTCAAATAAGCATCAGCCAACATCTGACCAAGCCTTACTTGAGCTTGGGTTGTGAGGTGCACATAATCAGGTCCAATTGGCAAGCCTTTTGCATCAACACATAAGACATTGTGAAGTCTGATCCCCTTTTGTGCTTTTCTCACCATATCTATATATTTCCCTTGTCCTGTTGCAAGCGCCACCTGCACATACTCTCATTCAGAAAAAAAAAAAGGAAGATTTACAAAAATACCAATCAATTCTTATGCACTATTATTAGAAATGATGATACATTTTTGAAACCACATTAGATGAAATAGTTTTCATTATGAAAATAAGAGAATTAAGGTGTGGAAGGCATCATGAACGGATGATTCATGGCCTGCTCAGTTGTTCTCTTTATGTAACAGGAAATTAACTAAGAAGAAGCTAGTTATAGAAGACTTCAAAAGTTATGGAGAATAGAAGATGTTTAGTCTTGGTAGCAAAGGTGGGTGGCAAACATAGCCTCTATTGGCGATAACAATCCTTAGTGTAATATTAATTATGAGATTTTAAATTTTTTGGGGGCGGCGTTTATATACATAGCACACAATTCTTACGTATTTACATATATTGAACCTAAACATTTACATTTACACACATAATTCAACTCATATTTTGAATATCATATAAAAACATATCACTATTGCTATTTTGTAAAAGTGAAACACACATGTTCATGTATATGATTAAGACGCACCAAGTGTTTTATATACATTGAAATATAAAAATTTAAGCGGGAGATACGTCTATACATAAAGAATTGTGTGCTATGTATGTAGATTTCCTAAAACTGATGTGATATATCAGAAAATTGTATGTATTTTATGTACATACTTATCTTATTTCATAAATAACAATCAATTTTTTATCACATCAAATATTTCATTATTACTATTTTTTAGAAGTAAAATGTATATTTTCATGTATAAGTTTTAGAGAAATTTACACTCATTCCATACAATTCTTATGCATTTACATATCTAACATCAAAAGTTTGGTATTTACACTAATAACATCTTGGTATCCTAAACATAAGCATGAAACCATATATTGCACTTTTTAAAAGGTAATAAAGATGATATTTTTAACGAAAATTTACATACCTAACATCCAATTCTCATGCATTTACTTATCTCACACCCAAACTCTCATTTTTACAAATGAGCACCCTACCTATGGATAAAAATGTGGACTTTACTGTTGGACAGGGGTGAAAAGGGTAAGTTGAGTGTTTGATTTGAAAAAAAACGAGAGTTTGGGTGTCAGATATGTAAATGCATAAGAATTGGTTGCTGTGTATGTAAATTCCCTTATTTTTCAGTGGAATGCAGAGAAAAATGAATGCTTAGGTGTTAGATACATGAAATCATAAAAATTGTGTGGTATGCATCCAAAAAATGCTCCATTTCATATTGCTCAACTCAAGCCTCAAAGATATTATAAATCTAAACAACAAAATTTAGGTATTAGATCTGTAAATACACACATATTATGTGCTAACCACCCCAATTTTATTTCATCTGCAAAAATTCTCTAGTCTCTTCTGCCTGCAATCGGACGGCTAAAAAATCACATACCTGAATAAACAGCAAATCCGGATCACCCAAATCCTCCCTCAGATCCGAAACCAGAGCCTCCATCCTTCCCCCATAAACTTCCGCATCCGCCATAGAAATCGTATCAGTCTCCCCCTGATACCACAGCACCGCCGCCACTCTCCCTCCTCCCGCCGCCGCAAACTGCGCACGCCGCACCAAGTTAGCATACAACGTCGTCCCGCGTTCCCATTCGCGGATCGGCGTCGCTCCGACGGCGCACGGCACGAGGCGAACTGGCGCCGCCGTACCTTCGGCGGCCAACAGGGCGTGGGCGAATGGCATTCCGGGGCCGACGCCGCACGTTGCATAGACGTCGATGTCGGCGTGGATGGGCTCGACGGCTTGCTCCCACTGGAGATGGGAGCTGAGGCGGAGGATGTCGGGGGTTGGCCGGCATTCCGGGGGGATGAAGTTGTCCCAACGGTTTTCGATGACGCCGCCGCGACCGGACATGTTGCTCTGGCCGGCGAGGAGAAAGATGGAATTTTTATGGGCTGTGGTGGAGGTGGAGAGGAGGAGGAGGAGGAGGAGTGTGGGAAGTGGAAGCATGTCGTCGAGGTTAGAGAGAATGGGACGATTGAGGAATTTGGGAATAGATTTACTGGTTTTTTGTCTTTGCTTCCGGGATTGCGGTGCGTGATGTATGTATGCTAGTTGCTTGAAAAGAATGAAATTTAATTATGATGAATAGATGAAAGGGAAGGAATTAAGCTTCGGGATACAGAAGACAAGAGGAAGATACAGGAAGTCAATTTTGCCAGCCTTTACATTCACATTATTTTATTGGTTGCCAGGGCTGTACTGTGTGATGAGCCCGACTTGAGCCGACTACGTCGGTGCTTGGATTTAGATTGGTTTAGACGGATTTAGATTGGTTAGATGGATTTAGATTCGCCCTGATAAGGCTCCAATAAATTTTCATAATTTAGTACGGATCTCGAGACTATTTTTTTAAATAAAAGATATTCAAATTTTTATAAAAGTGATACAAGGCTTCAATTTAGCAAAATTATAGTAAAACTGACCGGCTCAATAATAAGGACCCAAAGATATAAAAATTAGTTCAATCTAGATCAAATCGAGCACATATGAAGTTATTAAATCACTCTTGAAAGTTTTCAGGACATATTTAGAAGGTCAAACTAATGTCAAATATGGCTATCTATAGTCAAATCGAGCGTCTCGACAAGTCGAATCCAACGAGCGCATAATCAAATCGAGTGTCTCAACAAGTCGAATCTAGCGTTAGACATTTTTAAGGCACTTAAATGTCCATTAACACTATCTGATCGAAGGAAGCTCTCCGGACCGTTCGATCAAAGTGGATCATATTCTTTGCATTAATTGCACCCAAAACACTATAGATAGAACCACACCCCTCTCATGAGGGGAATGAGAGTTTGAGATATGACAAAGAGTTTAAAGCTTTGAGAAGGAGCTGAAGTCCAACACCAACATAATAAACCGCCGTCGGCCACTATTAACCTCCGTTGACCACCGTAAACCGTCGTTGGCTTTCGCCAATCGCTATCTACCACTATTTATCGTCATCGACCGCCGTTGACCTCCGTCGACCACCATCGATCGTAGTCAATCACCACCAACGCCTCTGACCATCACCGACCGCAGTCGATTACCGTCAATCACCACCGACAGGACGACGTCAATCATTATCTGTCACAACACATTCATAGCAACAAATTCATCAGCATGTCAATGTTGTAATTTGGAAAATTTAGTAACTATTTCTCGTCTGTAGGACAAGTGGTTGCAAGTGTAATTATCTTTTTATAGTGAAACTCTTAAGTAGGGTCATATCCCGTGGTTTTTTCCTTTTCGAGTTTTCCATGTAAAAACTTTCAGTGTAATTATTAATTGCTTTCCTTTTTTTTAGTGTGTGTTGAATGTTCGCACCACGTTCATACAATTATCTGCTACTCTACTGCTGTAAATTTTTAAACACGCATCAAGCTCTACTATAATTTTTTTTGTTTGGCTTGTATGATCATATTGAGCTTTTTGTTTTTTTAATAATTTTATTTAGCTTTTAGTATGTTAATTCAATGAGTATTTCATAAATTAATAAACAAATTAAAAATTGAGATGATTAGGTGAGTTTTTTTATAAAATTTGTTAGGTGCTAGAAAATTTATAGTTGTAGATTGATAATTTAATAACTTAATATTTTATGAAGATTCAACACATATACATACAAAAAAAAAAGTAAAATGAAAAATTGAGATTTTTTTTGTGGAAAATCTTGGAAGGGAAAAAACAACAGAGTCTAGTCTAGTTAAAGTAATACACTATGTGTTTGTAAGTACAATAGTACACTATTTTCTAATAATAGGCAGAAATGAGATTACACTTTTACAACGAAAATTACAAACGTCTTTTACAACACAAAAATATAAATATGGATGTAACAAACATGTTTTGATTACAATAGATGCAAACAGTGTTTGTCGGCGGCAACTAGTGGTAGTCGATAGTGGTCGATGGGCAGTGGTCAACGGTGGTTGATAGCTACGGAGGTTGGTGGTTATTCATTGGGCTTCTCTCCAGCATAAGCTCTAGAATTTAACTTCTCCTCTTCTCCTCCTCTCTCAAGTGAAGAGAGAGGGCCTATTTATAGCCTTTTAATAAGGAGCATTTTGTTTTTTTTGCAAGTAAATTTTATAACACTCTGATCGGACGGTCCATATTGATATCCTTTGATCAAAGATAACTATTTAACGATTTTTTATCGTTGGATTCTCTCTTGTCGAAATGCTTGATTTAATTATAAATATGTTAAATTTGAAGTTCATTTGACCATTCAATTAATAATCCAAAATCTTTTATTGTACTTCAATGACTTGATTTGGGCTTCATTGAACTTGGATTGAACAAGTTTTGAGATCATTGGGTTTGTCTTATAGAGAATATTAGTTTAACTATAAAATTGCTGAAATCCGGGGCACGTGTGATCTTGAATTTGAAACGTTTTTATCAAAAATGCATCGAGTTTCATGTTTGATAAAATTTTTTATGACACGAAAAAAATTAGCCTTGATATTATAAAAAGAAGTAAACAAACAATTATATAAAGGGAGATTTACATACATAACACATAAAACTATTAGTATTGCCTATCTCACATCCAAACTTAAATATTTGCATTTTAAGCACCCATAGTCACCGTGTTAGACGTTTTCACCGCCAAAAGGGGAATCGTCCGAACCGCCGAAGCCGAAGCTGCGATTCCTCTGTCGATCTTGCCGACGCCTTCTTGCGCCTCTGTCGATCTCGCCGACGACTTTTTGCGCCGACTCCTCCGAAGCTTCGCCAAACTCCTATTGTCTGCGCACGCCTGGTGTTGCACTTGAAGCCTTCGCGGAAAAGCCCTCGTCTTCCTGTTGAACCGTCCGAAGCCCTCTTCGTCTTCGAACTTCCTCTGCGCTGAAATTCGAACTGTCGCGAACCTTGCCAAAATCCTTCACTAGTCGCCAATCTCCTCTACCAAAATCTTCTTTATTCTTGCGCCACCCAAATTTTCTTCCATGCCCTCGAACCTCGCTCTGTTACCACTTGTTGAGAAATTAGGGAGCAGAAAAACAAGAATCAACACAAATCCAGAAGAACACACGGATATTTAACGAGGTTCGACAAAGATGCCTACGTCCTCGGGAGCAGAACGACGATTCCTTTCAATATTCAAAAAAGGATTACAGAATTCAGAGACCCAGAGACTCACCTAGGATTACAAATATGACATACGTATAACCCTACAGTACAATATGTAATTACTTAAATTACCCCTGTAGCAAACTGCTGGGTGTTGCTCCCGCACCCCCAACCCACATAATGAAACTCCCCCGATTGGACAGATCATTCCGCTCCACTCTGCTCGTGGGCTCCGCTCCGCTCCACTCTGCTCGTGGGCTCCGCTCCGCTCCAGCATCTGTCCAATTTATGGTATATGAATCATACCTAACACTTCTATTTTGTCTCTTAAACCTCTAACATGTGTGCTCCTCATTGCACATCACGAGTTTCCCATTATCACAATAGATTGTTGGGTAAGTCAAATGTGAAAACCAAATTCTCGAGCAGAGATTGAATCACCACAATATTCATCATATGTGAAAAATTGAAAATGAATCACTGCTTTCACAAGCTCTACAATCTCACATTAAACCTGAAAATTATTATTACATATAAGAATGTGTAACAAAATAAATATTTGGAAAGAGAATCCATAAGCTAAGAGTCTCAATTAACATTTGAGGGAAAGGCATAGTGAGACATCAATAATGAAGCGTTACTCCGCAGCATAATTAAAACAGATGGGGGGTAGCACATGCAAATTACTCTATATGTGACATTGATGTTGATAATTTTCGTCAATTAGCATCTTTTGCATTGGCAATGATGCCTTCACTGTATGTATTTACGTATCTAATAGCTAAACTTTCATTCTTTGACATATAAGTTACTGAATCATGACATAACAAGCTGTATTTTAATTTTCAGAAGTTAAAACAATGATATTTTTATGTGATATGAAAGGTTAAGGTGGTATGAATGTAAAAAAAAAGTTTACGTATCAGATATGGAAATTCATAAGAATTTAATTAAGATACTATGTAAATGCCCCACATTTATATACATACCACACAATTCTTAGTTATGTAAACACCTAAAACAAAAAAATCGACATTTATAACACTTTGTTATCATTTATCTATACATACATACATATATACATACATATTTGTATATATTGAAAACAAAATTGATATTTAACAGAAGCCCAAATATCGATTTCTCATGCGTTTTTTTGGCCCCATGATGAGAGCCCGTGCTATGTGTCTAAAATTTCAGAGCCTCCGCACCACGGTAGGATCAAATCTTTGATCTGAGGGGACTTACAGTGACGTAGCCACCAACGGACAAAAACTTATGGCGCACGCGCACACACACATATATATTATATTTTTTTTCATTTTTAAATAATAATAATGTTATTTTTATTTGATGTTAAAATTTTGAGTGTTATGCATGATTTTTAATTCCGCCTTTTTTTTTTTCCACAGGGTAATTCCAGCCAAGCACAAATTCAAAACAAGCCAATAAAACACACAAAATTACAAAATAAATTGTGAATTTTACAACATTAAATGTCCTCTTCTTCTTATTCATTGACAAAAACTATAGATCACGAACAAAGCGAGAAGAAACTGCCGTGTGATTTAAATAAGCATCAGCCAACATTTGACCAAGTGTTACTTGAGCTCCGGTGGTAAGGTGCAGGTTATCAGGCTCAAGCTGCAGGCCATCTGCATCAACACACAACACATTCCGAACTTTCATTCCCTTCTGTGCTTTTCTTACTATGTCGACGTATTTCCCTTCGCCTGATGCAAGCGCAACCTACACAAGCCGCACAGCCGCAAAATCCAGTATAATTGTGTGTCAAATAAAATAAAATTTAAGGTAAATTGGTAAAATAGAAATTTAAATGTTTGGGTGATGTGCAAGTTTAAATTATATTATATGTGATTTTTAAATTTACAGATAATGTTTAAAGAGTTAAGTATCAGAATAGTCATTGATTGTTTATATAGGGTCGTTTAATATTAGAGTATATCAAAATGTTAAATTAGCCATCAAATTTTTTAATGGAAGCTAACATAATTCTCCTACAGAAAAAAAACTCATATTGTATAGATTTTGAGATTAAAGCCATTCAAAAGTTATTTCAAATGATTCCTTAAACTTTTGTTACTTGTCAGTAGCGAGCTTTAAAATTCAGAGCGGTCATGGGACAGACAGCCTGACAAGCCATCTTTAGCTTCACGACGGCCAATATCAACCATAACTTTCTGCAAGGCCAGCGCAACTTACGAGCAGTTTTATTATTATTATTTTTTATATTAGTAGAAGAAGAAATTAATTTTAAATATTGGATTATATTATATATATCTATGTAAATAAAAAAGCTTGATTTGACTTTATATAGTTTTTTTTTTTTAATTTGAGCTCATAAAAAATAAAGGTGGCTAGTGAAAAATATTTAATTTTAAGCAAATTAAATTTGGGGCATGTTTGGGCAGCTTATTTTAAAGGTGGTGAATGAAAATATTTAACTTCAAGCAAGTTAAATTTGTGGAGACTCTCGATTCGATCATAAATTTATCAGAGTTGACATACATTTGGCTTCCCAAATATGCTTTGAAAGCTTCTAAAATTAATTTAATGGTTTACTCTGAGCTTGATTTGATTTGATTAGATTCATTTATATATCATCGGGTCCGTCTCATCGAGCTGACCAGCTTGTCTATAAATTTACTGAAATCAGAGTTATAGATGATTTCTTAATTGAAGTTTGAATGTTTTTTGCTCAAAGATTGTCTTGAGATCCATATCATACCTCGGGATTTATGTCAAATGATGCATATTTGTTGAAGTAATGTCAAATCCAAAAATTTGGCTTGCATTTAAATCAATTTTCGAGTGATAACGATCTACGAGCTAAATTCACAAAATACACAATCCTAACAATTTTAGGATTGTTAAAAATATGATTTTGAGCTTAGTGGGGGTAAGCTTCAAAAAAAAAATTGATCTAAAATTTTTTTGCCCGTAACTTAGTTCGTTTATTTCCATCCTATCTCAATCTGAACCAAACTTCGAATCAATTTTTGAGAGATTAACAATCTTCAAGCTAAATTCACAACCCTATTTTACATATCTAACACATATACTTCAATTTTTTCGTATTTATGAGACCTACTGATGTGTGTAAAAATGTATTTTGTTACCTGGATCCCAATCCCGCCTCCCTGATCCCACTCTTGCCTCCCTGTTCCCGATCACGAAAGGCCGCGACTACAACCTTACAGTTTCGTGGATTGATCCCGCGTATGATTCGCGAAACGACGCCCTCTGCTTCTTTAAGTTACGAACAAGACCCTCCTCTGAACCATCTTTTGCGATCAATTGCTACAGGCGAGAGATTCGAGAGGGCTTTGGCGTGCTTTGCAGAAGAGGAAAAAGTGATAGCACAACCTTTTTGTGTTCTTGTACGGGCTTTCTCGGGATAGAGGAAGAGAAGTGCAAGGAGTGGTTCAAGAAGGAAGAAGCAAAAGATTATTCTCCCTTGGCTTCTTCTTAGTGGCTCGTGGCAGAAGAGAAATTGAATTTATTTTTCTTGTAAGTTTATCTTCTTTGTGTGTAGAGAGAAGAAGAGAGAGCAAGGAAGTGAGAGAGAGAAGAAGTGAGAGCAAGGAAGTGAGAGATCTTTCATGTAAGTCGAGACGATCGACTTGTGTAAACTCCTCAAGTAGTAAAATCCTCTGTAACTCCGTAAATATAGGGAATTTCTCGAACCACATAAATTTGTGCGTTCCACCGTGTTACTGTTTTTTTTGTGTGAATTTTCTTGTTCTATATTTTTGCTTCTTCATCAAAGATTATATATAACTGGTATCAGAGCCGTATTTCGAATCCGAGAAAGACGATGACTGCAGATGAATTGAAGGTTTCAGGGATCAAGAAATTTGATTGCACAAATTTTGGTTACTGGAGGATACAGATAGAGGACTATAAAGAAACTTTATCTTCCATTATTGAGGAAAATACCTGAAATGACGGATGAGTTTGAATGAAATTTGTTAGATCGACAAGTTCTGGGTTATTCGATTGACCCTATCGAGGTACATTACACACAACGTCGTCAAAGAGAGGACGACTGCAGATCTCAGGGGACGACTGCAGATCTCATGACAGTCTTATCAGATATGTAGTAAAAGTCATCGACGAATAACAATGTGTATCTAATAAAGAAGTTATTTAATTTGAAGATGGCAGAAGATGTTTCTGTTGCTCAACACCTGAATGATTTCAATGCTATCACAAATCAATTGTCGTCTGTTGAAATTGATTTTAATGATGAGATACGCGCGCTGATATTGTTGACATTGTTGCCAAATAATTGGGAAGCTATGAGTATAACATTTAGTAGTTCTGCAAGTAAATTTAAACTAAAATATAATGATATTCGTGCTTTGATTTTGACTGAGGAGGTGCGCAGGAAAGATTCTGACGAGATCTCATGTTCGAGTTCGGCACTGAATGTTGATTTCAGAGGGAGATCACAGAACATGAACTCAAATAGAGGAGATCAAAATCAAAGTTTTGTTAGCAAACAACCTGCTGGAATTCTGACTAGGCTGGCCACATAAAGAGGAATTGCAAAAATCCTAAGAAGATGGAGAATGATAACACAAATGTGGTATCTGAAGAAGTACATGATGTACTATTGCTATCAGTTTATAATTTTTTTTTATGATGGAAGTGAAAAAAGAGAGTGGATCCGAGACACACATTCCCATTGCTCCACAGACAAATGGTGGGGAACCACAAAACTATGAAAAAATCTTGCAAGATGAAAATTAGAGCAAGTAAGAGCTGACGGAACTTCCACCAGGGAAGAAGACATTACACAACAAGTGAGTGTACCAGGTGAAGACTGAGCTTGATGGCGGTAAGAGGTACAGGACTAGACATGTTGAAAAAGACTTTCAGCAGAGGCCAAATATTACCCATGCACTGAGAATTGTAAGCAGAGACAAGAGTAACCTAGGAAATAACTTGGAGGTGCAAGATTATGTAAACTCTGTTAATATGTTGACTAAGGGTATTACTCTTGAGAAACTGAAGTTGTGTATAGTTTCAGTCGGTCTTCTGGTGTGAAGACAAGAGCTTTGAGTTGCAAAGTTGGATGATTCATATTTGAAAAAAATGGCTATGCCGCCAATAGAAGATTCCT
>NW_018164480.1:652089-654718 GCF_001263595.1 Phalaenopsis equestris | reverse complement strand
CAATTATTATTGTGTTCAAACGGTGTAAATTCCTCAATTAGTAAAATCCTCTGCAACTCCGTGGATGTAGGCAATTTGCCGAACCACGTAAATCTGTGTGTTTTTGGTGTTAATTTTCTCGTGCTATATTTATTCGCTTCGTAGTCGATCGTTATAAATTTCAAAGTTATCATAACATATATAATAAAATAAATCCATTTGCTTGGTCTTTGCAATTTGGTAAGAAATTTCATCAAGGTAAAAAAGGAAATAAATCCATGTGGAAGAAGGAAGAGGAAGATTGTTCTTTCTTGACTTTTTCTTGGTGGCTTGTGGCAGAGGAGAAATTAGGTTTATTTCTCTTGTAAGTTTATCTTTTCGGTATATCTCAGTGTAGAGAGAGAAGAAAAGAGAGCAAGAAATTGGGTTTATTTCTCTTATAAATCGAGACGATCGACTGATGTATATTCTTCAAGTAGTAAAATCCTCTGCAACTCATTGAACATAGGCAATTTGTTGAACCACGTAAACCTGTGTGTTCCGCTGCGTTACTGTTTTCTGGTGTGATTTTCTCGTTCTATTTTTCGCTTCGTCAAAGATCGTCCTTCTATCTTATATATATATATATATACCACAACATATTTCATTTCTTAAAAATTAAAATCATTATTTTGTTTGCGTGATATGAAAAATTTAGGTGTTTGATAGTTAAATACATAGGAATTAGGGGTTATGTATGTAAATGCCTCACCGTGAAGCATTGAAAAAGTTTTGTTTCTATATTTGCAATATAATAATTAACGCCAGTTTTCAACTTAATCGGACGGCTACGAATTCACATACCTGAATGACGAGCAAATCCGGCTCATCCAAATCCCTCCTCAGATCCCAAACCAGAGTCTCCATTCTCCTCCCATAAGCCTCCGCATCCACCTTCGAAACCGTATCGCTCTCCCCCTGGTACCACAGCACAGCCGCCAAGATCCCTCCTTTCTCGACCGCCGCGCGCGCTCGCCGCACCAAATTCAAATACAACCGCCTCCCCCGACCCCATTCGCTGATCGCCGTTCCTCCGACGGCGCACGGCACAAGGCCGAGCGGCGCCGGAGCCGATCCGCCGGCCAAGACGGCATGTGCGAATGGCATGCCGGGCCCCACTCCGCACGTTTTGTGCACGTCGATGTCGGCGTGGAGGGGCTCCCGGGCTTCTTCCCACAGGAGACGGGAGCTGAGGCGGAGGATGTCAGGGGTCGGCCGGCACGGCGGCGGGGTTAAGTGGAAGTGGTCCCAGCTGTTTCCGGCGACTCCTCCGCGGCCGGACATGTTGCTTTGGCCGGCGAGGAGAAAGATGGGAATTTTATGGGCTAAGGTGGCGGCGGAGAGGAGGAGGGTGAAGAAGGGGAGCATGTCGGGCGGTGGAAAGTATTGGGAGGTTTTGTTTTTCCTTCTATCGATTTTGAGGACGATTTTAGTTAAAAGAGGGAAGCAATTATACAGTCGGAAGTGTTTGGGGATTTCGCGCCGATGTAATAATGCTGTTTGTTCCAAGCTAGTGTGAGGGAAGCAGAGGAGTGTCGGAGAAAATTTGGGTAAGAATAAAGATGACATTTAATTATGATAAGATTTATAAAAGAAATCAAATAATTTTAAAATAAATATAATATATGATTATGTGATAATAATTCTTTTTATATACTTTAAAGTAGATTTAATAACTTCAAAATCATTATAATTGATATCTGATCAAGAAATTTATATAATATGGGACCAATAAAACATTTTTGATGAGGGATATTCCAAGTTCAAATTTATAGTTATCTAAGCTTTGATTTTGATAAATCATATCTATACTACAAGTTCGATGATACAAAGGGTTTGTTTGGGGTAGCTTTGTTTGAAGAAACAATTGTTCAAAATATTGCGGTGACTATTACAAATTTATTTTAATTTCAAAAATTTATACAACAGCTTTTTAATAGTCACCACACTTAACTGATCCGATTGAGAAAAAAAAAAAAAACAGTTTTCTACTATAAAAATTTATAAAAAACAATAAGAAAACAGTTTCCAAATAGAATTATGATGATTGTCTGAAAAACAAAACAACCAAAAAGAGGTCCCAAACGAATGCTAAAATTGATCTAATATGATTACCTTGATTACAAATAAGCCAACGAAAAGTATTTAGGGTATGCTTGGGACAACATTCTACAAGCTTAACGTTTCAGACATCAACTACAAATTTATTTGGAGAACTTTTTTTTTGCTATTTTCTTAAAATTTTTATGATGTGAAACTATTTCTTTCAACATGTCCTATTAAGACACGATATTGTACGAAAATTGTTGTTTGATTTTTTGAAAGAAGTATATATTTATAATTCTCATAACAACCTTTTTAAAAGTTGCATTCTCTAGATTCATTCATCATTTTTATTAATTGGGTGTGCTCATAGTTAAATCAACTAGCTTGGCGGAGGGAAGTAACGAGCAGGGGCAGAGCCAACCTCTTTTTTGAATGGGAAGGGGGGCTGCTAACAGCCCCTTAGACATAACGCCGGAGGACTAGGGCAACAAAGGATAAAGTGATATTTCAAATGGGGCAAAAGACCTAATTTTCCTCTCATGTAATAAAACCTGAGTTTGGGGGG
>NW_018164480.1:649809-651983 GCF_001263595.1 Phalaenopsis equestris | reverse complement strand
GGGGGGGGACAATTTTCCCTCTGAACCGTTTCCGGGTCCACCCTTGCCAACGAGCCTAATATCATTTAATTTTGAGGTTGTTAAGAGAGTTAAACCTTGAAAAAATAGTATTGGATCAAAAAAATCAATATGAACCGTCTGATTGAGTGTATTGAGATTTTAGCTAGATTTTTCGCTCATCTTAAAAAACATAAATAGACACTCCTTCATGTTGAAGGGGCGGGCGATGGGAGAAAAAAGTATAATGTTCACAACTAAAGAATAACTCTCAAAGAGATGTACAAGCTCAACGGTTACTAGTAATTCTCGATTGTCATTAGGAGAGGTCGTCATAGTCCAATTACCTCTATTATAACTTATGATAATTGTAGCCCTATTATAATAGTTGAAAACAAATTATCACTATGTAGCTGTGCTTGTTTGATTATCTCAAAACAGTTATAATCTCAACATAATTTTATAAATTTATATTCTCTACTTATTATAAAGTTTGAACCTCTGGACATTTAATTACATATTGTAATATTACTTCAATCAAACAATACTCAGCGGCCCATTTCATTTCTATGATTTTTTCAAGTAAAACTTCTAGCCGTTTCTTTAATGTTGATTTGTGTGGGAGAGAATTGTACTTGAGCGGTCTTAAGATTTTTCTATTGTAAAAAAAATTCCAGTACGCAATAATGATTTGATTTTAATTAGATTAATTTATCATTTCTCTTGCACATGTTTAGTTTATGGTAATTGGGCAATTACAGACAGAACACCCGAAACCTGATATTTACTTACAAATCAATCACCCTCTTTCATTTTTCAAATTCTGATCACTCGAATGTCAAAATTCATTGTAAAATCTTAACCAGTATTTTTCACTTCTATCGAATTCTCATTAGTTTGATTGTCTTTGACTTTGTTGGCTTTGACTCAAACAGCTTCACTCAGCCTGACAAGTGGGCTCGTGTTCTTCTATTTGTGGATCCTTCTTTATCTTACACTTTTCTTCTGGATCGTTTGATTTCATCGAGACCAATGTCGTCGCAATTTTGATATACAACGACCTTCATCTTAATCAATCCAAATATGTATCAATGATATTAAGGGTCTGTTTGGGTTAGCTGCAGTTTATTGAATAATTTGCTGATAAGCTGATTAAAAATAATATGTTGATAAGCTAGGTGTCTATTACAAATTTCTTATTATTTTGGAAAAGCCAGACCACTGCCAGAAAGTTGCCAGTTATTATTTTGGAAAAGCCAGACCGCTGCCAGAAAGTTGCCACCGCACGTAGATATGTGCGGTGTGAAAACACTATTTTCGACGTTTTGAAAAAGTATAATCTGCCAAAACGTAATTTACCCAAACAGGTCAGATGTGTTTTTAAAATGCTACCACACTAATTAAGCTGCCCCAAACATACCCTCATCTGCAGGTATGAATGATTGCAAGCCTGTACAAAATCCAACCACGACAAAACATTCATCTACAACAACCTCGATTTTAGACATTTCTTATACTATATATCCACATTTGTTCGCTCAATTTAATACTTAACTATCACATGGTCTGACGTTCTTTGCAGTTAATCGCTATGTCAAGACATGCATGATCCCACCTGTATGCATGAACATCAGCTCAATCATGTACTTAGATATCTTAAGGCAAACATTGAGTATGGTCCTCCAATTTATTTGACCCTAATTGGGTCAAAGTTTCCTCTGATCAAAAGTCTACCACTACTTGTTGTGCCTTTTTTGGGTCCACTTTAATTTCATTGACGGTAAAAAAACAACATCGTTGCACGTTAATCCACAACGGCTAAATATTGAGCCCTAGAGGCCGCTGCAGTGGATCTCATTAGGATTCCGAGTTGCTGACTTCGGTATTTCTATTGATAGTCCTACTAACTTATGATGTGATAAAAGAGACTTTCTGGCTTTGACAAATAACTCTATCTTTCATGCTCACACAAAAACAAATAGAGATAGGATTAACATAAAGATATTTTCACCAAGAGTCTTCCAACATCTCAATTACTACACAATAACTAAACATAAATAAATAAACAAATAAAATAAAAAAGAAAAATAATTCCAAACAAACATTTTTTTTAGAAAGTCTCGGCCACTTTAGCTACAATCTCCTAAAGATGCTTCTCCTGTAATACAACCTTTTTA
>NW_018164480.1:624103-649244 GCF_001263595.1 Phalaenopsis equestris | reverse complement strand
TCCGCGGGCGCGGGGGGGGGGGGTAATTTAAGTAATTACATATTGTATTATATGATTATATATATGTCGCGTTTATAATCCTAGGGGAGTCTCTGAGACCGCGAGATTCTGAATCTTGTATTCTGTACTCCTTTTTCAATATTGAGAAGGAAGTCGTCGTTCTGCTCCCGATGATGTAGGCATTTTTGCCGAACCACGTAAATCTCTGTGTGTTCTTGTGGATTTGTGTCGATTCTTATTTTTCCTCGCCCTAATTTCTCAACAAGTGGTATCATAGTAAGATTCGAGGGCAGAGAAGAAAAATTTGGGCGGCGCAGAAATAAAGAAGATTTTAGCAGAGGAGGTTGGCGGCTATGGAAGGATTTCGACAAGGTTCACGACAGTTCGGATTTGGGTGTTGGAAGGTTCGACAGGAAGACGAGGGCTTTTCCGCGAAGGCTTCAAGTGCGACACCAGGTGCCCGCAGACAGTAGTTCGACGAAGCTTTGGAAGAGTCGGCGCAAGAAGGCGTCGACGAAGCTTCAGAAGAGTCGGCGCAAGAAGGCGTCAACGAGATCGGCAGAGGAGCAAGAAGGCATCAACGAGATTGACAGAGGAATCACGACATTCGTGATCGCGACAGAGGAATCACTGCTTTTGCTTCGACTGTTCGGACTGGCTTCGATTTGACGAGAGGTTTTGGTGCCAGTCGAAGTCGCTACAAGCAAAAAAGGAAGGTTCGATGTCAGCCTGGAGCGGAGGCGAAAATTGGAAGCTCCGATTTCATTTCTTTGCTGCGGAAGAAAATTGGAAAAAAATTAAGTTCCGATTTTATTGCGAAGAAGAAAATTGGAAGAGAAATCAAGTTCTGATTTTATTTTCTTTGCGGGAGATGGAGAAAAAAATTGGAAGGAAATAAGTTCTGATTTTATTCCTTTGCCGATGAGAAGAAATTTATAAGGGATATTTTCCAGATTTTTTTAGAGGCAATAAAGGAAATTTTCTCAATTAATCAGGAAAATCTTGCTGCATTCAGAGATTTTTCAGAACGCAGGAAAGGCAAGGAAATGAAGCCTGCTGCTGCACCCCGGAAAGGAAATATTTCTTTCTGGAAGGAAAACGGAGGTGGAGTTTTTTTGGAAGGAAAACGGAGGTGGAGCTTTTCTGGGAAGGAAAGCAGAGCTTTTCTGAAAGAAAAAAAAAGAGCTTTTCTTGGAAGTTAAGAAAAAAGATTTCTGGAAAAGTTTAATTAAGGAAAATTTAATTAAGGGAAAATCCTTTTTCTTGGAAACTTAATTAAGGGAAATTTCATTTTCTTGGAAACTTAATTAAAGGAAATTCTTTTTTTCTTAGAAACTTAATTAAGAGAAATTCATTTGTCTAGGAAACCTAATTTAGGAAAACTTAATTAAGGAATCTTAATTAAGGGATTATTTTAAAGGACCCAACCCACATTGGTGCAGAAGAAACTCCATGATATATTTCTCCTAAGAGACTGTATATTCGCCAAGGTGGAGATTTGTTGGGTATACGCATTTCTCATAAATTGACTGAATATTCGCTAATGTGGAGATTTGTTAGGTATGACTCATAATATCAGAATTTTGAATCTCTTGAAATGAAGAGGAATGAAGAGATGTCTAGATGTCTCTTGGAATTGAAGAGTTGTGTCTCTTGAAATTTAGTTGGTTGGGGGGATTAACAAGAGTGCAACGGAAGCGTGGTGACCCAACTCACATTGGTGCATAAAAAACTTCATGTATATTTCTCCTAAGGGGCTGAATATTCGCCAATGTAGAGATTTGTTGGATATATGCATTTCTCCTAAAGGGGTTGTATATTCGCTAAGGTGGAGATTAAGGTGGAGATTTGTTAGGTAATTTGTTAGGTATGACTCATAAAGCATAAATGGGACAGATGCTGGAGCGGAGCGGAGCCCGCGAGCGGAATGAAGTAGAATGATCTGTCCAATCGGGGGAGTTTCATTATGTGGGTTAGGGGTGCAAGGGCAACATCTCACGGTTTGGTGCGGGTGTAATTTAAGTAATTACATATTATACTATAAGATTATATATATGTCGTGTTTGTAACCCTAGGGGAGTCTTTGAGACCCCGAGATTCTGAATCTTGTATTTTGTACTCTTTTCTGAATATTGAGAAAGAAGTCGCCGCTCTGCTCCTGAGGATATAGGCATCTTTCCCGAACCTCGTAAATCTTTGTGTGCTCTTGTGGATTTGTGTCGATTCTTATTTTTCTTCGCCCTAATTTCTCAACAATTATGTATGTAAATATGAGAGTTTATGTGCTAGATAGGCAAATATATAATTAGAAAATAAATTAGTTGAGAAAGATTAATTTGTGATTTTATTTAAATGCTATTCCATGAGTAAATCAATGGTTTTATAACTTAATCACATATTCAGTATTGCACATTAATACATAAATAAATTTAAAAATTAGAAAGTATATTGCACGTTGACTGTTATCTATTGGTTTCAAATCAGGGGTTGACCATCCTTAGTTAAAGGGAGGGATCAAGAGCAAGGCTAAAATATTTCAGAAAGATTTACATTCATACCACTCAATTCTTATGTATTCACTTGTCTAATACCTAAACTTTAATTTTTACATATATATATATATATATATATATATGCCCCGATCGCGGGAGGAGCTACCGTCAATCTGGGCGAAGCAGAGAGCAGCGGTGATCGTCAGAGTAGGAAGAAAACTCAAAGATGGTGAAGTTTCTGAAGCCGGGAAAGGTTGTCATCATTCTCAATGGCAGATTTGCCGGTCGTAAGGCGGTTATCATTCGATCTTTTGACGACGGCACCCGTGATTGTCCTAACGGTCACTGCCTCGTCGCCGGAATCGCTAAATACCCTAGAAAGGTCATCCGAAAGGATTCGGCCAAGAAGACGGCGAAGAAATCAAGGGTCAAGGCCTTCCTAAAGGTTGTTAATTACACCCACATCATGCCCACCCGATACACCCTTGATGTCGATCTGAAGGAGATTGTCACTCTTGACGCGCTCCAATCTCGGGATAAGAAGGTCACAGCCTGTAAGGAGACCAAAGCGCGTTTTGAAGAACGATTCAAGACAGGGAAGAACAGGTGGTTCTTTACGAAGCTGAGGTTCTAGGTAAAGCGAATGATTCATTGAGGCTAGGGTGCTTGCTCTTTGAGTAATCCAGCGGTACGGTTTTCGATTTTATTTTTTTTGTTTCCGTGTTATAAATCTGGTACTGGTTATCTTATAAGATTTTCAGGCTTTCTGTTCCGAGTTCTTAGTTGTTGCTGTAAGACTAATAATTAAGATCTTGTTTCTTTACAATGTGTCTTTCGTGGGAAATTGCTAGAATTTACTCCTAGGGGCTGTACTGTAACGGATTTAAGTGTCATTTGATTTAAATCTTGCAAGAAAGAAAATTGGCAACTTTTGAATTGGATTCAGTAAGTCCTGTTTACATTGGATTTCTTCATAGTTTTGACTTAAATCCCGGATTTTCTAAATCTTTTTGTTGGCAGGATTTAGTAAATCCGGATTTACAGGATTCTCTAAACCTGTTAAAGTTGAAGAATCAAAGCTCTAGATAATTCAGATTGATGTAAAAGCTTTTTTAAATGTCCTTTCATTTTAGTTTTATCAAGCTTTTATGCTTTGCTAAGAAAGGCACTTGTAAGGTAAGAATGTGTGGGATGATTTGGACCTTAATTGGCTTAAGAATGAAGGTTAAAGGGTGGAAAAACATTTATAAAACCATGATCATTAGTCTCATTCTTAAATTGCTCAACTTTATAAATTTTCATCCGTAATTCATTCCGATTGAATATTGCACAACTACTAACATTAATTTGTGCATTTTTCTTGCAACTTGTGGCCATGCTATATTGGTTCCATTAACTTTTTCATTAAAGGAACAGGGGCTGTGGAGTTGATCTCGCGGCCGTGTTCTGTCAAAAAAATTTTTTGGCTTTTTACAATAACCCCACACGACGTGATTTTCAAACGCTCTTGCAACGTTTTCAAAATGCCGCGCGGAGTCGATCCCGCGGCCGCGTTCCGTCAAAAAAAGTTTCGGCTTTTTACGATAACCCCACACGACGCGATTTTCAAACGCTCTTGCAACGTTTTCAAAATGCCGCCGTGGCAATAAGCCGCCCCAAACGCATACTTAAGCTTTTATAAAATTTTCCTATTATGTAATTCTCTCATACACTTTTTTTTGTTCTATCACTCTGGATTTCAATTTTAGAAGCGATTTATTCTTATCTTACATAAGCATATAAGATACTTAAAATGATTACATTTAGCTTGATTTTTTTCTCCCAACAATATTGTATGATAAGCATAGGTTTCACTCCCATTGAAATTGTATTATGATGCAACCTCATTTTTTGTTTTGCTAACATGAAGCTTAATGTTTCATTTGTTTCAACAAAATCACGTATATTAAATTGATCTCATTCGCAAATAAAATAAGCCATGGTGCCACATTTTGAAATATTTGCATGCCTCTTCTCAATCAAAATATTAAAGATATGAACTCAATGCTGTTCATTGTGTATGTTTGATGTGGCTAAGAACCCTTGATCACACGACAACTATTTATATTAATATTCAGTACTTTGTTTATTATGGATTTGTTCATTAATTTCAAAATACCTATGGATCCTTTTTATTTAATGGATACAAATTCATCTATTGTAATTAGGGCTCTCAAAATGGGAAAAAAAATTGTGTCTCGATTCTGGCCGTAACTCTACGTGTGGAATCCAATAATATGTGTGGGGATGCTGAGCTGTGTGAAAACTGCTGTGGGGCAGCTGTTACTGAAAAAAAAGACAGTTTTGCCCCTGTTTGTAATGTTGTGTTTAACAAAACTATGATAGCTATAAATTTAATAGTTTTAAAGCAAAAATTCAATTAAAAATAGTATAAAATTACAAAAATATTATTTTTAACATTAAGGCGGTGTAGCTCCCGTGCTAGACTTTCTTCAAGTGATGTTTTTCATTCTCGGTAATCATCGTTGAGGGAATCCTCCAAACGTTCTTCAACGTTTTAGCGTTCATTATTATAAAGAAACATAATAGCAAAAATGTCAACGAACTTAGGTAGAAATTGGTGCCTGTGCACTTTTACTAGTTATTCGTAAGTTTTTCCAATAGGAATTCATAGATTCGATAGTTTGTGAAAAAGGAAAATTTGCGGTTAGTAATTATATTCAAAGAAGAAGTGATAATTATATTCCCTGTTTTAATATAATCAATGTTACCGTACGATTAACCATCGATAAGAGGCGTAGCCAAACGAACCATTATTAAATCTATAAGTCCTACTCTGAGAGCCAGGTAACCATTTTTCCCAACGTTTTCCCAAGTTTATTCACCCTTAAAATCACTGTAACGAAGATAGTAGAAAATTAAGTATAAAAAACGATTTCCAAACCCCGATTAGGCTGCGAGCTGAACACCATTTACCGAGTTTCACAGAAATTGGACTCCTCCATTAATTTCGATCGCCTCACAAAACACGTCGCTCGTTTTATAGCCTCTCCCCAACCGCAAGCATCAAAGCAAAGGAAACCTTATCGGCCGAAATACCAAGATATATTTGTACAATCAAGCAAACAAACAATGGGTTAAGACACCTCGTATTGTTTAGTCTGGCTGAAGGGGCGGCCGAGTCGCTTGGTGATCTCCTTCTTCTGCACGAGGGCTTTCTTGGAGGCGTAGCGGTTGGGATCGAGATGACGGAGCCCCATAAAGAGGACGAGGCTGCTCAGCGCAGCACTAGCAGCGTACAGAAACATCTCCTGCTCCAACCTCGCCTGCGAATCCTTCATCTTGCAAGCACGCGAGCGAGAGCGAGAGGGAAAAAAAAGAAAAGGAGAGAACTCGTGTTTGGACCTCAAATTTTTTGGTTGTGAACAACAGGCGAGATGGCGAGATGGCGAGATGGTTTGTGGAAACGATGGCACAGGTGACAATTTGAAAAAGTAGCGACCCGAAAGCTAGGGCTGCCGGTCGATCTCGTGGCGGGCTTTTCGCCCGTTTTCACGTCGTCCGGGCACGAAGTTGGGAGACAAACAGTAAACATTCACGGTATTGGGCTGTGCCGCACGAAAAAAAGTGGCAAGTCCTTAGCTTTTAACCCATGGGTGGAATTATTAATTTTGAGAATATTTAAGGAATTTTTTTAGCGTATGCAGAACACTTTAAGACTAAAATTTGTACCAAATAAATTTAGCATAATGCATATCTGACAGGTTAAAGTAAATTGTGTTTTGGTATCCATATTTTATGTATTAAAATGAAGATAATAGTAAGAAAAAATCCCAAAAAGATAATAATTGAAACATGAAGAATCTTCTCAAACTAAAAGTAACGATGCATCAGAGAGATAAATTTGGAATAAGAGTGCTAAACTTAAAAACTAGTGATTATAACTTAGTCGGGAATGTAGATATGATAAGTCTATTATCCCTTAAACCCATGTAAATGAGGTTATTAATTTTCTTAAGATAACTTAGGCAAACTCTCAATTGTTTGTAAAACTTTGCTAAGATGCACCTTTTGTATCAAATACATTTAGCCTAACTAGTATTTGAAAAGTGAAAGTTAAAAGCTAAGATCTTGTGAGATAATTAGTTTCCTAGTAAAAATAAATCGAGCAAATGATGTTGTGAGATAGTTCGAAACATAACATAAAAGTTGCTTAGTAATACACACAAATTATTGGAAAAAGATAAGTTCAATTTTATCCTACTACTTGATTAAATTCAGGAAAGAAAAAAAAAATATCATTTTCGAAGAATTTGAACGTAAGAAGCCATTCATTTAATAATAAGAAAAATAAAGAGTGGTTAAGAAAATTTTAATGAATTTGCATTAAATTGATATTCATTCATTTTCGAAGAATTTGCATGATATATTAAGGTATGAATACATTTATGAATGAATGAATAATAATAATTTTAACTCGAAGAGTTGAATAGCTAAAATTGGGCAACTAAAGTTAAGAAAAAAAATTTTTTTTTCACCCAACATACCATCCAATATATTTCCAAAAAATTGATTTTCAGTACTTAACCAGCAGCCACGAAAGATAGAGAAAATAGAACATCAAGACATTTCAAATAAAAAAAAAAAAATTATAAAGATCAAAGATGTTGCAAAATGAGACTTGATTCTCTAAAAATTTTACGAATAGAATTATTAGTATATTATAGTTGATTTTATGGACATTAATATTCTTAAATGTGGTAAGATAATTATTAAAAGCATGGGAGGAATGATCAAAGGAAGCCTAATTATGTTGAGTGGGTCATAAAAAATGGGTTAATAATTACCTGACCAAGTTTCACATAATTATATAAAAAAAGTTGTTCACTATATATATAAAGTTAAAAAAGAAAGGAGGTTGGATTTCCCATTGGCCATTTATGGAATAAAAAAAAAATCCTTCTAATTATGTATCCATAATGGTAGAGAATGGCATATTGCTTACAAAATCTACAATCCAACTAGCAAATAAGGTGAATTTTTTTTTAATAATCATTAGTTTTTAAAACAATATCTTTATTAATGTTGTCAAAAGTTTTTTAATAAATCGATATTAGCACAACAAGTTCTAAGAGCACAGATTGAATTAAATACTCTTCAGAATTCATGCGCAAGAGCAATATTCTTATTCGCGATGTCCGATTTACGATCAAAGTTATCTAAAAAAGGTGAACTACTTGAGTCGAGCAACAATAAGCTTAAAAGGTGCTACTGAGAGAAATAAGTTATGATTACAAGAATCATTAGCAAAAAAATTATTTAATAATCAAGATAATATCTATGTGTTTCACAAAAGTAGGGAGCTTGATTCATAATAAAAGGCTTAATAGGAGAAATAATTTGAGGCATAAAAATTACTTGAGGAGAAGAGTATATATTTATGATTAAAATCTTTTAGCCAAATGGTTATGTCCATATAGGAGTGTCAAAACGGCTCTTTGTTCGTGAACAGCTTGTGTTCGACTCGTTAAGAAACTCGTGTTTGGCTCGTTTTGACTCGAAATACGACTCATCAAGTTTATATATATATATATATATATAAAAAGTAGTATTTTATTTTTTTGCTTTTATACCTTTTCTTTAAAAAAAAGTTGTATTTTAAAAAAATCTAATTGACTACAAGGCTACAAAGATTTATAATCAATTAAAATATTGATTAAGAAAATAGAATAAAAATTATTAAATTAGATTCAAATGATGTTTTAATATAAATAATAATTTTTAAATCTTGCTCAAACCCTTATTGTCTTATGACTACATGATCAGGGTTGTTAAAAGGATTCTTTGTTCTTGAACAACTCGTGTTTGGCTCGTTTGCTATCGTTAAGCAAACAAACCGAAGACGAACACACTTTTTGAGCTCGAAATACGTGTTCGGCTCGTTTACACCCCTACGTCCATATAAATACTAAAGTAATAATCAAATATGTTTTTCAACCCTTTCAAATATATGATCCAAGAAAAAAATAAAATATGAAAAATAGTTCTAAAGTACATTTTTTTTTTGTCATAATGAGGTGTGAAATCTTTCCCATGCAGACTCTTAATTTAATTTTCAACCTTTATTTTTTATATTTATACCACTGTAAACTTTCACATCACATCAAAAATATTATTGTTTGAACTTGAAATATATTATATACCTTTATATAGATTGTTAAGGGGGCATATATGTAAAAATTAAAGTTTAGATATTAGATTTGTAAATACAAAAGAATTGGGTGGCATTGTGGTAAAATCTTCCAAAAAAAATCAAATTCCAAAAATTAAAAATGAATCTACTCGTGGAAATGGGATAGATGCAACAAGCCTTTTGGACAGTTTTTTCAAAGAACATTTATATTCTCTCTCAATTATTGTTAAGAATAAAGTGATAAAATTCCCATCCAATCGTTCCAGCAGCCCGTTCATATTTTCCGAAAGCACATAATAACTTTTAATAAATAATTTCTCACCCTTGGATTTACATCAAAATTCGGGCTAGCTGGGAACACCTGATGCTACACGAATCATAAAGCGGATCCAATGTCCCAAGAATCGAACTACTTTCCCATTCAACCAAATGAGCTTTCCATTCCGGGCAAAGGTGTTATGTCGAGATCCACCGTCCATCTCTTCATCCAACGGATGAAGTCTCCATAACACAAGTACCATAGTGAGCCACCAAAAGTATATTTTAAAAAGAGAAAAAAAATAAATAAATATGGGCATTTACTTATACACCAACTATTTTTATTTATTTACACAGGATTAGCATTATTTGGACAAAATAAAAAAGAGATTTTTAATTTTTTGTTCGGTTTTAATATTCATTTAATCCAACAAATCGAAAAACCAAAAATTAAATATTATATAGAGCATCCATAAAATTAAATCAATATTATATAAAATTGAACGAACACTCACCCATATATATAAATATCGAACAACTAAATTTTATTTATATTAATACTACTGTAATTTTTCATATCAAATAAAAAATATTACTATTTTCAATTATAAAAATAAAATATAAATTTTCATATATAGATATTGTATATATATATAGCATCCATAAAATTAAATCGATATTATATAAAATTGAGCGAACACCCACCCATATACATAAATATCGAACAACTAAATTTTATTTGTTTATATTAACACCACTGAAATTTTTCATATCACATAAAAAATATTACTATTTTTATACATAAATATTATATATATATATATATATTTTGAAGTTAAAAGGAAAATATGTAAATACACAAGAATTAAATGACCAATACGTAAATAGTCCAACAAAAAAACGAACCTTTATATATATATAAAGACACCGTTATCGTTATGCGGTTTTGGAGCCATCACCGTTGGATTCGATGTCTCTCTATATACCCAAAGCTCAAATCGTTTCCCACTCAAACGTATACCTTCTGTCACCACCGCCGACCTTCCGGCGAGGCAATTCAGTCCAACCCTAAGATTTCTTCAGCGATCGCCGCCGCTCAACACTCTCTACTACTCCAACCCTCTTCGCATGGCGGCATCGATTAACTCCGGCGATCTGTCAAAGTTCTCCGGCGTGGCGCGGAGCTCGCTAATCGAGCCAGACGGTGGAGAGTTGGTGGAGCTGGTGGTTCCAGCCGAGGATCGGGCGGCGAGGCGGGGGGGGGGGGCGGGGGGTGGTGAGGATCGGGAGGGTGGATTTGGAGTGGGTGAATGTGCTAGCCGAGGGATGGGCGAGTCCTCTGAGAGGGTTTATGAGGGAGGAGGAGTACTTGCAGAGTCTGCATTTTAATTCGATTAGGATGGAAGATGGATCGGTGGTTAACATGTCGCTGCCGATTGTGCTTGCTGTTGACGATTGTGCCGTCGAAGCTATCGGCGTCTCTGCCGATGTTGCTCTTGTTGGGCCCGATGGAGATTTTGTGGCTATCTTGAGAAGGTCAGCGGTATTTGCTCCATGGTGTTCTTCTATTAATTTATGAATTCTTGGTATGGTTTTCAGTGGATTGAAATAGAAATAATCATTAACTTCGTTGCATTTTGATTTTATGTCGTTTTCTAATTAGTGGTGGTATGGCTGATCAACAGTTTTACAAAACCTTTACTGAAGATTATGACTGGAATTTTTCTTTATTGTTTCATCTTGATTGAACAGGAGCTGTTCATTGTTTTCTGTGGCGTAAGAGCCATTTATAGTCTGGAGCATTAGAACTGTTGGATTCAAATCTGTTTTGTCCATTAGTTATGCCCAAATCTTACCTGTATTTGAGAGGGAAAAACGATGTGTGAAGATATTTAAAGTAGGGGAGTAAAAATCGATTTAAAAAGTACAACTGTAAATATAATCTCCCAAAACATAGAAAGAATTGGAAGGAGAGAGATGAAAAGAGACATGAAGAAAAAAAAATTTCCTTTAACACTGCCATGTTCTCATACTTACAGGAGGATTTGGGTTCCAGTGCTATAATAAAAGCTACATAATAAGTAATAGAAGGATAATAAAATACATGAAGAGATGTGTATAATCTAAATATGTATAGCCAAATATCTGATAACTCAATCTTTTAATTAAATCATTCTACTTTCAACAAATAAACATAAAATACCAGAAGCATTAAAAGTCTGATGCCCACCACCTGTGAATGCATGCATAAACGATGTCAGTTGTGAGTTATCTTTTATTGAGTTGCTCTCATTATTCCATTATAGCTGTCGTGTATGGGTTTTTACAACAGCATGACCTTTAATATTTCTATATATATAGATATATAGATAACATATGCATTTCATAATTTTGATCTCATATTTGATTATATATATATCCATAATCTGGTATTTTAGAATGTTATTGGGAACGTAAAATGAGTAAAACTTGTACTAACTAATCTCTTTTTAATACCAATAAAATTTATTAATTGAAAA
Source organism: Phalaenopsis equestris (assembly GCF_001263595.1). NCBI lineage: Eukaryota > Viridiplantae > Streptophyta > Magnoliopsida > Asparagales > Orchidaceae > Phalaenopsis > Phalaenopsis equestris. The sequence continues at coordinate 637,782 of NW_018164480.1, read as the reverse complement.
TCCTTCAATTCTTTTTCTTAATGTTTTCATTTTTGCAGATTACATTACACTTCTCAGATTTGATGTTGTTCACCCTCAATTTGCTGCAAATGTACTGACACATTCTGCCTTTCAGCATTGAAATATATAAACACAATAAAGAAGAAAGGATTGCAAGAACATGGGGAACAACAGCTCCTGGATTACCTTATGTTGAGGAGGTAATCAGGCCTGCTGGAAATTGGCTCATTGGGGGAGATCTCGAAGTGCTGGAGCCTATCAAGTATAACGACGGCCTCGATCACTACCGCCTCTCTCCTCGACAACTTCGCAATGAATTCAATAGCCGCCGGTCTGATGCAGTGTTTGCTTTTCAGTTACGAAATCCTGTGCATAACGGCCATGCATTGTTAATGAATGACACACGAAGGCGCCTCTTAGAAATGGGTTACAAGAATCCGATCCTCCTATTGCATCCTTTAGGAGGCTTTACAAAAGCAGATGATGTCCCATTGGATGTTCGGATGGAGCAGCATTGTAAGGTTATTGCCACAAAATTTGTATATTTTTTACTTCTGTTGTTTATATTCATGATTAAATAGAATGTATAAGAGTAAAGTGTCACAATAGACCTTTAACTATTTGCATGGGGCCAGTACCAGAGTCTATAAAAGTGAAATTAATTCTCAAACTCTTTAAATTTGGATTGAAATAGCCCTATGTTAGTACTATTTCAGCTTATATTAAAAGAATCTAGCAGCTAAATTGACACTTCTATAAAGTTTGGACAAAAATGATCCCATGCAAAAGGACAAGGGGCTATTTTGACACTTCTTCTCAAATGTATAAATTTAGAATTTTATGTATTGATATAGGTTCTGGAAGATGGAGTTCTTGATCCTAAGACTACCATCGTAGCAATATTTCCATCGCCGATGCACTATGCCGGTCCCACTGAAGTACAGTGGCATGCGAAGGCTCGAATGAACGCAGGAGCGAACTTTTATATTGTTGGTCGTGATCCTGCCGGAATGGCTCATCCGATGGAAAAGAGAGATTTGTATGATCCAGATCATGGGAAAAAGGTTTTGAGTATGGCTCCAGGATTAGAGAAGCTCAATGTTTTGCCTTTCAGGGTATTTCCTTTGTCTTGCATTTTGCTCTTCTTATTTATTATCTGATTCAACATACAAGCTGACAATTGCATGCAATTTTTTTCTATTTAAAGTTGTGTTATTAAGATAATTTCTTAATTTTTATCCAACTGGGAAGTAAGAATCATAACTGATAATTCGTTTCTATTACATCCATTCAGAATTTTGTTATCAATGCAATACTTCTATGATATATTCAAATACATGTAACCGAATTAAAATGATTTTTTTATCTTTTTTAGAGCATTTTTAAGATATTTAATTCAATCTCTGGAATGGTCAATTCTCTAAAACCATATATGGCTTGGTCCTTAACTGCAGGTTGCAGCATATGACACTGCGGTAAAGAAGATGGCATTTTTTGATCCTTCTAGAGCTAAAGAGTTCCTATTCATCTCTGGTACCAAGGTTGGTCTCTCAAATGATGATAATATTTGCAGATAAACCATTAATCTTATTGAAAATTTCAAAATATACAAATGAAAACTTCTGATGCATTGTGACTTCAGATGCGGGAATATGCGAGGAATGGAGAGTCTCCTCCTGATGGATTTATGTGCCCAGGCGGATGGCAAGTTTTGGTCAACTATTATAAAAGCTTGCAAGCAGAAGAAACCGAACAGTCTGCTGCTGCTGCTGTATATGTTTAAAGAACTCCGAGAGAACATTAAAGGACCACATTTTTTTATGCTAAATTCACTAATTCAATCCTATACGTGTTACTAGAAGCAGCAGTTGATGATGTTTGCAAAATGGTATAAAGATGTAATTTCTACTGATTTTTATAGATTTTAGATTATGAATATAATTTATCATATTATGTTGGTAAGCCCGATAAATGCAAAATCTAGGTCTGTCAATTTGGCTCGTTGTTCGCGAACAGCCGACTTGTTGAGCTGCTCGTGTTCGACTCGTTCATTAAGCCTAACGAGCCGAACACGAACAAATTTTTAAGCTCAAAATGTAAACGAGCCGCACATGAACAAAAGTTTGTTCGCTCGTGTTCGGTTCGAATCTGCTTGAAAATAAATAAATGTATATATATACATAATAAATATTATTAAAATTAAATATTATAAATTATAATTAATTAATTTTTATATTGTATTAATTTTTTTTAAAAAAATAATTATTATGATAATTTTATATTCTAAAGAACCAACCACAAGCTGAACATGAATAAATTGCTTAAGCTAAACACGAATATACTATTCACGAGCCATTTCAAACATAAGCCAAATTCAAACGAGCTGAACACAAGTCAACCTGAGCTCGCTCATGCTCGGCTCGTTTACCGCCCTAGCAGTCCAATTCGTTAGAGACAACCATTGTAGGTTATAATAGGCTGGAGGTTTGGCCCTAAGCTTATTTAGACATAAGAATTGTTACTCTTTCTATTTGAATTTGTTTGCACTCAATAACAACTTTCTTCTTTTTCTCATCACTTGAATTGAAAAAAAGTGAAACACTTAAAAACAATGATTATAATGTCTTATCTGTTCCATATAACTGTGCTCACAATCATTTATAAGATGTTTGCTTCGTAATATTCTCTTCGTCATCAATAATTTAAAGCAGTAATGTGATTGGAATCTCATAACTAAATCAGCAAAAAGAATAAAAAGAACTGTAATCACCTTGGGATTCAGCATGGGCTGTCGACCAGTAAAATAATTTTATACACGGGACTTCTGTGTATCAATACCTTCAACACTACACCGAATATAATATTCTCATAAAATTGAGATATCTTCAATTACTAAATTTGGAGCAGTAAAGATCAATTTATTAAAAAAAATATTAAAAAATTACATATATTTTTAAAAAAAATAATAAAATCAAAGGATTGGAGTTTCATAACTAAATCAACAAAAAGAAAAAAAAAAGAACTGTAATCAGCTTGCGATTCAGCATGGGCTGTGGACCAGTAAAATAAATTTATACACGGGACTTCTGTGTATCAATACCTTCAACACTACACCGTATATAATATTCTCATAAAATTGAGATATCTTCAATTACTAAATTTGGAGCAGTAAAGATCAATTTATTAAAAAAAATATTAAAAAATTACATATATTTTTAAAAAAAATAATAAAATCAAATATTTTCATCTAAATAAATTACATGTACTATTTCAATTTTCAATCCGGTGCCATTAAAAGACAGGCCTCTCTTAATGAAATAATGACAACCATCATATTTTTCTATGTTTGATTCGAACCGGTGACCTCACGGTGAGATATTAAACCCTCAATCACTAACTATATCACGAATAAGTGCGCAAAACAAAAATAGTTGCTACTCGGAGAGGAGGAAATATTTGATATCAGGGGTCACGAAATTATAAGTATAAAGAATATCAAAGTAGATAATACATCTGATAAAATATGCAGTTGCTCATTTCAAGGGATAGGCATTATTTTGTCAGAACATGCCGAATATTCAAAATTTCATAGAAAGATTCAGAGAGAGATCAATGGAGCATAAGAGTTTTAGTTCAAATACATGAAGATATTTGAGAAAAAAGCTCTTCAGTGATGATCCTTTTTTGCCTCAGCCTTTCTTTGAGCCTTAGCCTTAGCCTATAAACAGTCAATAAAAATGTTAGAAAAGCTAACTTCGCTGTTTGTGCAAAACTTACATTTAATTAAAAGACCTGACAATGACACAAAGTTTGCATAAAAATGGTAATGCTTTCAGCTACTGTTTTTTTATTTAAAGGGCATTTACATACATACCACATAATTTTAATGTATTTACATGTCTAACACCTAAACATTCATATTTACATGCATACCACTAAATTCTTTAACACACATAAAAAATATCACTATTTTTGCCCTTTTAAGAATGAAATAAACCTTTTCAAGCATAGGTTCATAACACGAAGCAGTTATAAAGTGTAAATATCGTAACTTTGGGCTGTTAGATATTTAAATATATAAGAATTGTGTGGCACAATTTGTAGTCGAGTAATAAAATGCAACATAAAGCATCAAACTGGAAATGCAACTACTCCATGGCTTCAGCGCCAAGGGTAACAAACTTTAGAGTAGCATGTTCGTCTTCATGAGAATGATGATTACTTCAGTTTAAACAAGATAACAAAGGGGTATTTATGTACATAACACACAATTCTTATGCATTTATATATTTAACACCTAAACTTTCATATTTACATACATAACACTCAAATCTTTAACATCACATCCAAAAACCACAATCACTAACTTTTTAGAAGTGAAATACACATTTTAATACATAGGTTTTTTATACCAATGTGCTATAAATGTAAATAAAAATTTTTTGTGTTAGATATGTAAATGCATAAGAATTGGCTGATATGAATGTAAATTTCTCAATACCAAAACACAACAATAATATACAATATTCCCTAACGGCAATCTTTTTCCTTCTTTTCTACGTTCCATCCAATTCAGCGACGGTGCCACAATATAGCAATGAGATATGCCATGAAAATCAACATTTAAAATTGCTAGATGTAAAACATAAATCCTAATTCATTACAATTGCTCCCTAAAACAGAAGTTCCTGACACCAAACAACATGAGTATGCTTATAAGCGATGTCCTGTCTCTCTTGGGACCAGAATCCTACAAAGAATTCATGATGAAGCTCCTATAAATAATTTCTCAACTAAAATTCATTTTGCATATTAAGAATTGTGTTTACAAGTTCCACAAAATAAGTCAAAAGTTTAATTAAAATAAACCAATAGACAAATTCTAGCTCTCTGCTTTCCAATGAGCAAACCCACAACGATTCATGATTATATGTTTCATAAGTACTTAATTCTCTCGAATCACGATTTGATTGATCTCGTCTTCTTCGCTCGACTCACCTTCCCAACCAAGGACCAACACAATCACGGCTATCTTTCAATTATTACTATGTTAGCTAAAAGGGTACTTTCATCAATGAATATAATGAAAAATCAACTGAGAAATTAAAGGGGGTGATGTTTAGATGAATGATTGCTTTATTATGAATATTAGGATTGGTATTTGATGAAGTTCAGACTGAACTAATTTTGAAATGAGTTTATAATATGAAAACTCATAAAGTCCAAATATATTTATATTCACTTGTTTTTAAGTTTTTTGTCCAATAAACATGAAAAACAAGAATATCATAATACCAATGGAGTTCTTATCTCCTTGCAATTTAATTAAAAAAAACGAGCAAAAATTAAATCACGATTAGGATACCTTAACTCGTTGAATTTCGTAAATATATAGCAAGTTACTGATGGCCCATAAACTAGATCCCATAAAAATTCAATAACCTCTAGATGTCTACTGATAGTCTCACACCATATTATGGATGTATGATAGCTTGTCATACAATTTATGTGTGACTTTATTTCATTTGATCTCATTCATGAGTTTCTAATTTCATTCTAATGAACTAAAATTCGAAGTTTAGCAAATTAGTGATCAAGGATCATGCTTTTTCAATCTTGATCCTGAATACATTGAAATTAAATAATAAAATTTTGGGAAAAAAATCATAAACTTGAATAAAGACTATAAATAAGATTTAGAAAGTTATGGTGCAGCTTAGGTAATCTCTGACATTCTTCCAGTCACCTTGACTGTTGAAAGGTAAATTACTCTTATAGGTGATCTCTGACATGCCTCCATTCATCGAATAACCAAGGACAATGTTCAATGACAAATAATTGAGAAGCCGTTCGGGAATATTTTTGTATTTTGTTTTTAATCATTGTTTTCATGTTTGTTTTGTTTATATTTTGTTAGAATTAAAACATTTTTAATTGCAGTTGCTATTTAAGTAAAAAAAACTCAATAATTTTTAGGTGTATTGAGCATTTAAAAAAAAAGATCATTTATTTTTAAAAACAAAAAATTAAAACATTTAAATTATACTAATCACATGTTTTCAAAAACAAAAGTTAAAAAGAAAAAAAAAAGTAAACATAAATGGTGTCAAACAAGACCAAAGAAAATCTAAAGAATAATTTAATGTAAAATCGTATGTAGCATAACTTTAGGTTTATGATTACAACCGAATATAAAGAAATTTGGATTTTTAGACTTATTAATTGAAAATATGGACTTGAAAATCCAGAAGTATCTTCAAGTTTAGCTTGCAAGCTAGATTGGATCTAATAATTTATGTGAAAACTAGTAAGAGCAAGGGTTGAAAAATTAAGAAGAACATTAGAATATGGCGGCTAAGTTTCACATTGTTTGTTTGCTTTCTTCAAAACAATAGAAGTATTTATATACATTGTTCAACATGCAAAACTAAGGCCAAAACCACCAAGCCCATTAACTTCCCCTAGATTCACTAACCCGTGAACACTAGTTTAGTTAACCATCAACTCTCATTGAATCACAAATTATCATACAAACACATATGCAGTGGAGGAACCCCTTGTTTACTACTGAAACATTTTGTTCATAACCGAGGGTTAAATTTTGCTTCCAACATATTCAATTCGATCTTTATTCATTAACTAAGAAGTAACCGGAAAAATATCCTCAATCTGGTAATTTGTCAGGATGTGGTGTCAATCATCTCTAGCTCTCTACATTTGTTTTATGTGTGATAATTGTTGTTTATCTCTTGATAAGCCTAATGAATGCATTAAAGAAACCGTAGAGCCCACATTTTTACAAAAGTTCTCCAATGAAATGCTCCGAATATACTATATGTTAAAACAAATTTACAAAAGGAAATCCATAAAAGCCTATGTAGGTCCCTCACTCATGGAATATTTTACAATTGAAAGTGAATTGCAACTACAGAATTCTCTTATAACATATCTACGACAAATGAGAATTTTTTTCTTGCAACAAAGGTAAAATTGTCTAATTACAACCTCGTCAATTTAAGAATGGTATGGTGTGCTCTTTTTCAACTTAATTTCCATTGAAATATCTCAAAGCATAAAGTCACACAATACATAATTGATGTAGAGGCAATCACATAGAATCAAAATCTGCAATGCCGCTCTACAATCTGTACCTCCCAAAAAAACATTCCAACAAAAAGGGGTGTGAGTCTTGTGTGGTCTGCAAGACAGAGCGTTGCATGGGGCTGACAACAATCACATCCCTTTTGACAACCTAAATGATGGCATTTACAGCCTTATGGCACATAAAAAAATTAAAAGAGCAAATTTATGTAAAGAAAAGGAAATTCCATGCCCATATTTTGGTGCTTTTCTTACCTTGTTTTTGCCTTGGAGTACCTTCAGTAGAGTTATCTAATAAGAAGCTGAAGGCATCTGTTTGTTTCCAACTGCCATCATAGTGTAAAAGGCTCTCAAAATGTCGATGAAATCTCACAACTTTTGCTCGACTCAGAGGACTTGAGAAGTTAGCAGACAAACTTTGTGAGCACCTTTTTATTGTTTGATAACTAGAGCTTGCAGATACAAAAATTTAAAGCCCGACAATGTTGGATGGGTACTTTAAGAAAACACCAAAGGTGTTTGACAACTATTTTAGCAAATTTAGTGAGCACATAGCTTTATCATTGCCGCAATAAAGAACTCTATCAAAAGATCTAGGGGCAGCACGACGAAGCTAAAAGCACACTGATTATAAAGTTGGAGCTCAGGTTTCAGAGCCCTGGAATCTCTGAGAACCCAATCAATCTGGATAATTAATTCAAAAACTACCAACGAACCTTTGCATTTTGCTTCATTATTGATACGTAGCTTTGAAAGACTACAAGAGGAACGAATAATACCACTCTTACAAAAATAAGGCCAAAACCTACCCTAAATGTGGAAAGTTAGCACAGACTTGTTGCCTTCACAAAAGAGTCACTATCAAAGCATAGTTCTCAAGAAAGAAACTCTTGAATTTTACACTTGAAAGACTTATTTGTTAGGCAACTCAACATTAAAAGGGGTTTTTGCAGGAGTCGAGAAAACAAAAATATAGGTTACAATAAATCCTTCGACGACTTGTTGAGTAACAAATATGATGTCGAATTGTAATAAAATCATGACTTATGTTGGCATTAATAGGGCTGAATTGATCATCAACGATTGCAACTTTAGTTGTATATTTGAAGGAATGGAGTAGCGGCTGAGTTGAGTTGCCAGCATGATAGGCTAATGGCTCATCATAGTGACAAGTAACTATTGGGTAAAAAGGCCATTTCTATCCTCCTAAAGTACAAGGCAATGGTCAACTCAAGGATTATCACAAGGACATTTGTAGAGAACCTAATGGAAACCAATTGTTCCTTGTCGCCTTCCGCGACATAATGACAACAAAATGTTAAACTCCAAACACATGCTCAAGAGAATAGAAAAAAAAAATACTATAGAGATAATACTAGGTGTAAAACTAAGAATGTTTGAGAGTCAGAGCTTTCATTCCCAAAGCTGGCGATGTAAAAAAAAAAGAAGAGAAGAGAAATGAATGCTCAGAAGCTACTAAAGTTTCAAATGAGAATATGGCTCCCTTAAAGCTAGTGCAATATATGCAAGAAGGAAGAGTTGAATCCAAGCAAATAGGATAGGAAATCAGAAGACCAAATATAGTTGGGAGCAAAACTCAAACCTTCCGTGATGCCTTCGGGTGCCTTTTAAAGGACATAAACGATAGTCAGAGAGGTAAAGGGTGGCATCACAACTCCCAAGGGATATGAAATCCAAGAAGGTCACGGTATCTCAAAGTTATTTAGAAAATTTTTTCTCCAAGAGGCATAAGAGAAGAAGCAAAGACAACCATAAAAAATGTACACACCAAATGTATAGTAGCAGGCTTTTTCACATTGACCATGTCAAATCAATGCAAATATCAACATGATTTGAGACCAATCGAATGAACAATGGGGAAGATGCCTATTCAATTAAAGGTCAACAATATTAAGAAAAGATGAGTGCCAATAATTGTCAAAATAGTGAAGTCAATAGGAAGAGTGCATATATGCCAACAATTTTATGATTTTTGAGCCATTGAGAAGACCTATAATGCATTTCTTATTGGGGAAATGCACATTAGCAGCTCTTGGATACCACGTTGTCAGTAAGACACAGAAGGGAAGGCATGCCAAGAAGGCGACTTCAAGGAGAGGGGTCCCTACAAGGAGCCGACTTGAGGTGAATGCCAAGATGTTCAAAAAAGGTCGAGTCAACGACAGCTGTCTAAAAGGCCAAGGAGATCAAATTTTCAGAAAGAGGACACTAGCCCAACAACTCTAAAATGTTGAGTTGATGATGAGATCAAACAAATGAAGGTATGAGAATGGAATGGCATAGAAGGCAAATCCATTGGCATGTTAGCAATAAGCCAACAACTATAGCATGTCTGGTTGTTGGGAAGGTGCCAAGAGAGACACCGATGAGGCAAATTCTCGCAAGATTGTAACTAAAGAAAAAGTTGACCAAAAAGATAAATAGACCAATAGACAAGAAGCCTGACTGATAGCTTTAAAAAGTCAAGCTATCAAAGAAGAAATTGAAGGCCCCAAGATGTCGAGTCATTGACTAAATTGAAGGCCCCAAATTAATTTGAATAGAATAATATCAAACAAATTTAGAGAAAATGGAAGGAATTCCTCCAAGTCAAATCTAAATTGACCAGAAAAGAGTGTAGTTGATACTGATGCTTGTCAACTAAACGTACTAAATAAATGAGATAGAAGTATAGGACTATGGTCAACAATGAGAGGGTAAGAGCAGTGACAACAAGTTGTGACAAGGACTCATGAAATGCGGAATTGGAAATCACCTATTTTGGAAGATATCCAAATGCAGACAATAAAAGTTTTAAAATAATTCAAATGCTAGTTTTTTTTATCTTTACTTAAAATATAGCACCAACAAAATTGAAATGCAAGAAAATTAAATGCAGTAAACTACAAATATTGTTGACAAAATAGCCTCCAAGTCAAAATGAATTATAAGTTGTATTTGAAAGTAAAAAAGTCACCTCAATGTCAAATTAAAAGTTAAAATATGCATGGAGCGTGCACACACAAAACCATGAAAAACTTCCATTGCAGGTATACTTCGATTTATCTTTGAAAAATCCTCAAGTTTCCTTTGGTAAAATTTCAACTAAAAAAAGGTGCATAAAACCATGAAATTTGCATGCATGATTCCATTGTTTAGCTAAATGTTAATAAAAACAAACAGATTCTAACAAAAAATATGGATTTTATTTTCTCCAAAATGCTCCGGCAACCTTCGGATGGGATATGCTAATAGTCTCATAACAAATTATATAAGTTTATATTCTTAACATTTAAGTGAACATATTTTAGTTGATCTAGTTCAAAAGAATGTAGTTGAATTTTTAATGTAATAAAGTACAAAATTTAGCCTATTTGTAATGCAGTTAAATAATGGAAAAAAATTTCAAGTTGTTTTAAATTTAAATAAAGACTATGAATAGGATGAAGCAGGCTAAGGCAGGACTTCAATTATCACTAAAAAGTCTACAGCCTCCACAGGCTATCAATTGAACTCCAAATAACTTTATCAAGCAACATCAACCTTCGGACAAAGTCCTAAAAACTAAATTAAAATAGGTAATGAATTCTAACAAAAAAAATTTATAGTGCAACCATATGAATTAAAGGGTTCAACATACATCATTAAAACCACACCCACTAAAGAGAATTTAGGGTTTTCATAATCATTAAATCAAAATATACACTTAAAAAAACAAAAGGATTTTCAAGTCCATCCAACAGAATAACCCAAATGCATAAATGCACAATAGTCAAAATGCATTCATGGATGCATATAAGCAAGCAGAAAATAGGAAAAACACTAGAAGATTGAAATGGATTGAAGAACAAATCAAAATTTCGCTTGAATCAATCTCTTGAATCAGACTCATAGTGGTCCAATCTATTGTCAGTCTTAATCAACATCATGACTTACATCAAGATTTGAACAAAAAATTTAGTTGAGCTGCGATTGCCTTGGGATTTAATGGTTCATTGCAATAAATTTTCGACACATACAGTTTCATCAGAAACTCAACGATGAGGGAAACACCAAATGTGATCTAAACCAACTAAATTGCACAAATTCATGACGTAACACTGTACATAAATGAACCTAAAGCTTGGAAAAGGACAAATGGCGTATTCACAATATTTCCAAGAAGAAGAGCTAAACATAGCAAAATTAAGTCCTAATTTACAAAATCCAAACCAATTGATTTGTAGATGGTGCATAAATGGGTGGAAAATTAGTAGAATGCATCAACATCAGTTGATATATATAAGAGGCATATATGCAGATTCACAAACTTACCACGAAAGCTCACATAAAATATGTAAGAGTTAATTTCATTGACTAGGCGGTCGCATTCCACAAGACAACGTTGGACATAACTTACAACATTGCTTCGGTTAAAATAAAGGAAACAAAATAAAATCCAAACAATTTATTGGTTGAACACCAATCTAAATCCATTCATTCGAGCCTTTCATTTATATTTCAATTTGTCTAAGCAAAATTCAACACATCCAGATGCGTTCTAACCATAAAAGTCCTAATCGCGACTTATCAAGACAAGACTGATAGATGGATCTCATACCTGGAGATATGAGAGCTTCATGCTCCCGTACACCACACCGAAAGTGAGAGCCGAAGCACGAGCCACCTGTTCCCGATGATGGAAACGAGTCCGACGGATCAACAATAAGAAAGTGAGGTATGTAATGCAACCAGTGGAGGGGGAAGCGATTGACTCACAAAAGCAAGGGTGCTGACGCCGGAGTAAGGGCCTGGAATCGCCATTGATGAAGTAAGTAGAATAAGAGAAAACGCCTGCAGCCTTGGATTGAGAACGAAGGGGCAGAAAGCAAAACAGCTTCAATAAACCCTAGCCGGCAGCAGGAACTTGGATCCACTCACTCCCGCCCCGTGATCAAATCTTAAGGCATGCGGCCCGTATGGCCCAATAAGCGGGTTTTAATTTAAAAATTAACTTATTTAATATAGTTTACACCAATTTAACATGAAAATCAAGACGGACAACACCTAAGTGTCTTTTTGAGGCGGCCGTGTGGTACCGCATTTTAACTTTTTATATTTGATAAGACTACTATTTGTCTATGTTCTCAAAAAATTGTAGTTAAAAGCTTTGTTTTCTCATCATACATGATTAGCTGTAGTGGTTGTTAGAAATTTACGATTTTACTTTTTTTAAGTAGTGGTCGTTAGAAATTTACGATTTTACTTTTTTTAACAAAAACTTTTGTAGCAGATATTGAAGTTTTTTTAACAATAACGTCTTTTTCAACAACTTCACGGTTGTTTCTTCAAACTGCTGCGGTGTATTAAATAAAGGATTATTTACATAAGTATCATTCAATTCCTATGTATATGTATCTAACAATTAAACATTATTTTTTATATTTAAAACACAAATATTTTTTATATTTATAACACAAATTTTTATATCACACAAAGTATCATTATTATTAATTTAATAAAATGTTAAGTACATATTTTTCATGTATAGATGAAGTGGTATCAATATAAAAAATTAAAATTTAAGTGTTGGACATGTAAATGTATTGAAAGTTTATGACATGTATGTAAATCTTCCTAAAATAAGGTTTGCGGACGCTGGCAGCTTATTTGGTGGGGTAGCATTTTAAAAACGCATCTGAGCTGTTTGGATAAACTACGTTTTGGCAGCTTATGTGTTTTCAAAACGCTAAAAACAACGTTTTCACACCGCACCTGTCTAGGTGCGGTGGCAGTTTTTTGGCTGCGGTCTGGCTTTTCTAAAAAAATAAAAATTTGTAATAGTTACCGCACCTAACTTATCAGCATATTATTTTTAATCAGCTTATCAACAGATTATTCAATAAGTTGCAGTTGCCCCAAACAGACCCAATCTGGATGCGTCATTTTATTAGCATATACAAGGCCAATATAGTAGTGGGTATTACACAAATTGCCTTCTTTTTTTTTAATAATTGTGTTCCTGACTCATCATCATTTAGCGCAAATTTTGAGATATGAATTTTGAGATAAATATTTAAGCAAAAAATATTTGAACTTCAATTAAAAATAATGTGGATCTCGAATTTCAAAAAACCTATAATCATAAAGACGACAAGAGACACCAAAAAACAAAAATTGATAAAATTTGAGTCAACTTTATCCTAAATTAAGTCTTTAAGTAACTTTTGGAAGCTTCTTATACCCAATTGAAAGGTCAAATAGATTCTAAATCTGACAAGCTTATAGAGCATCTCAATGTACCGAATCCAACGAACTTAAAAGCACTTAATTCCACCATCATTAAGACACTCAAATATCCGCACAATACCGTCCAATAAAGGGGATTTATTTGGGTCGTCTAATGAAGTTGTTTAGATTCTTTTCTTATTTGTCGGGATGCCTCTCCTAAATTTATAAATAAAGTCATACCACTGTCATGAAAATGGATGGGGACCTAGACCTTGAATTGGAAGAAGCCCAATTTTAAAGAAGAAGTTGAGGTCCAATGTTGCACGCCAAAGTCCCAACAAATGACACATGCCTCTGCACCCGTCTAT
>NW_018164480.1:619373-621913 GCF_001263595.1 Phalaenopsis equestris | reverse complement strand
AAATTTTTTCGTTCGGTTTGCTAAACGAACCAAACACGAACAATGATGTGTTCGTTCGTGTTCGAATCGTTATTGTTCGAAATAAAAAAAATTTAAATAAATATATACAAAAAATTTATGATATTTATAAAATAATTATATATTCAAAAAAATTAATATATTTTAAAATTTAAAACCTGTAAATTATAATGTAAAATAAATTATTAATAATAATACTTTTACATACTATCTAGGCTATAAATATATAGATATTATATATTTATATAATATAAGATATATAATTATTATAATATATTATATTATTATTTTTATATTATAATATATAAAAGAAATGAAAAAAAACTTTATTAGTTACCCTACCCACCGAGCAGAAGCCCTAACCCCCCTTTCGCTTTTTTCCTCTCGGCTCTCGCAGCTCTCAGCGCTGCCGCTCTCTCCTCTCACGCCGCTCTCCTCTCTAAAGCACGAGACTCGGCCGATCTTTCTCCTCCGGCTGCTCCTTCTCTCAAGATCGTGAAAAGCTTGACTGCGAGAACATCTTCTTCTATCAAAATCGCGAAAAGCTTCTGTCGGTGAGAACTTGTCTCAAAATCGCGAAAATCTTTGTCTCGGTGAGAGCTTAGAGTGTTTTTTTTTTTGTTCGTTCTCTAATCTTTACTTCTATTTTCCTCTAATAAAAAGTATTTTTCCTCGGTGAGTCGGCGTTGGATCGACCCGGTATTCTTGCTTCGGTACTTCTGTTGCTCGGTTTTCTTGTTTGGGTATTCTTGTTTGGTTGCTCGATTTGGTTGCTCGATGTTCTTGTTTGGTTTTCTGTAATATATCATATTTATCATCAGGTAATCAGATTTGCCTCTTAGCTTAAATTTGTAGAAATTTTTTTAGGTTTATTAAAATTTTTTTAGGTATATTTTTTTAGGTATATCAATTTTTTTAGGTATATCATATTTCATTAGTGTGATTAAAATGAAGTGAAGTTTCTTATTAAAATGAAATGAACTGAAGTTACATCCTTATTGTTCTTCATTATATTTCTATTATAGTTGCTGAATTTCCTTGGTATTTTTGTTTGGTGTGTTAATTGTTAATTGTGATTAGTTCATTGTTTGCATTTAAAGTTTCTTCTTTTAGCATTCTTTGCATCTTTCTTAGCTTACGGTTGTAATGATATCTTTGTCTTCTAAGATCCACACTTTTATATTTAAGTACGTGATTTAGATCAGTTGGATAGCGGTTGATTCCATTTTTTAAATACATTATCTAGATCTTCAATGACAAAACTCATGGCCTATTCACTATCTCATAATTTTTTTTATGCTTCAGTTTATTTTATGCTTCAGTTCATTTTAATCATAGTTTGTTGTTTTGATCACAATCACTTTATTTAATCTTTAATTATTGCATAAAAGTAGTAAATTTTTACTACATTAACATGCTTTATAACTTTTTTTTAGTTTGTTTGTAAAAACATAAGAATATTAAAGGTATGTATGTAAATTCCCTTTTTTTATTACGGTCAAATTGAAAAATAGAAACAAAATTAAAAATTTTCGAACATTTCGAACATTTGGAATATTTCGAACATTTCGAACAATTCGAACAATTTGAACAATTCGAACAAATCGAACCGAACACGAACAAACATTTCACGAACAATTTCGAACACGAGTCTATTTCAAACAAATTATATTTCAAACGAACCGAACACGAACACGAGCACTGTTCGTTCG
Organism: Phalaenopsis equestris; assembly: GCF_001263595.1. Taxonomy (NCBI): domain Eukaryota; kingdom Viridiplantae; phylum Streptophyta; class Magnoliopsida; order Asparagales; family Orchidaceae; genus Phalaenopsis; species Phalaenopsis equestris. Next base: position 620,183 of record NW_018164480.1, on the reverse strand, counting down.
TGTTCGGTTCGTTTACACCCCTACCCACCACTACAACCTACGTGACTAGATACCACCTATGTGACCAACTACAACCTATGTGGTCCACAACTCATGCAGCTCCCAATTTCAGCACATGCGACCTACGAATGCTATTTCAGCTCATGCAACTATTAAATTTGAAGCCTATGACCTATGATTGTTATCTCAACTCATACAACTCCCAACTCGAGCATTTACTACATACGGACGTTATCACAACTCATGTAACTCCCAAATCAAGTTTTTAGGGCTTATGGGCATTATCTTTGTCCATGGAGCTCCAACTCTGGCCTGTGCAACGTATGGATGTTATAACATCTCATGTAGCTCCCAATTATAACCTATGTGGCTTATGAACGTTATCTCAGCTCAAGCAACTTCCAACTCTGGTTTTTGCAGTTTACGTATATTATTACAACTCATGCAGTTTCCAGCTCCGACATTCGTGACCTATGGACATTATATTAGCTCACGCAATTCCCAACTCTAGTATCTGTGACTTCCAGACAATATTACAGCTAACCATCATGACTTATGTGATATGCAACCGACGTGACTTATGACACCTACAACTCATTATGTCGACCGTTGTGGCCAATTGACACCCATGAAGCAATTATCTATGATCCACATAGCCAAATACCAACAATTATCTATGATCCACTATGAAAATGTTAAATTATTATTATATTTCCATAAATTTTCTAACATGCATTAGTACATAAAGATGATACAATGCTCTATTAGCAAAAAATAAAAAAATGTCAAAGATCTCACAAAATAAATAAA
>NW_018164480.1:569601-619273 GCF_001263595.1 Phalaenopsis equestris | reverse complement strand
AATTTATCCGGATAAGTTGCTGAACATTAGTTTATCCTGATAAATTGTAGCTGCCCCAAACAGACTCTAAGTATCTTACCTGATTTTTCTTAGACCCAACAATCACTTCCATAATCAAAACATTTAAGTGTAATTATTACAATCTCTTTTTAAAATAAATTATTATGCAATAAATTATATTTAGAAATAATTACATCAAGCCTCAATTAAATAATACCGAAATTTCTAGAGACTTAAAATGCGAAATCCCCATCTGCTACATGTCTTCCCCACTTCCCTCTCTGTCAACTCCTCTGTTTAAATTCCCCCCATACATCTCCCCTGCCCCCACAAACCACTTTCCCATCTCCCTCCCTATCCCTCCTCCATGGCCTATTACAGAAGAGATCCATCAATCTTCGACACCTTCACCCTTTCCCCTCTTCCCTACCCCGTCATCTTCATCCTCGTCACTGTCATCCTCCTCCTCGCCCTCTCTTACACCTTCAACTACGAAGACCTGCTCGAATCCCTCCATGATCGAATGAGTCTCGCTCTCCTCCTCACTCCTGTCGCCCTTCTCCTCCTCATCCGCCTTCTCAGCTCTGCCGACTCCCTCTTCGACGGCGATGGCCTCCTCGGCTTCTTTTTCCCCTCCGAACGTCGACGCTACCGAAGCTTTTATGAAAGCGGAATTCAGAAGGACCGCCTCTCCATGGGGCGTCGCCGTCGCCGTCGTCGTCCTGATTCTACTGGCTTCGTTTCGGTCCACCTTCGAGGACATGTGGGGACCTTGATCCGTGAGCTGTTTGTTGGGTGAAGTATTTTGTATTCATGTAATGATGTGTATATATTATTATGTTTAGGTGAGACTGTTTATATTTGGTTTGTTTCTTGTGAATGGATTGAGGCTGACCTCCTTTTTTTTTAGTGTTGGTTGAAATCATATTATATTTTGATTAAGAGGATTGAGTTTTAGTTCTTATATATATATATATATCTCTGTGTGTGTGTGTGTGTGTTTTGTCATGATTTATTTTGAATTACACCTAAGAAATATAGTGCAAATAAAGAGAGAAAAAAAATGAGTGATCTCTAATGAACAATAATTCATGTCATTTTATTCATAAAATGATTCTTCTATTTATAGATATGAGATTACAATAATTATATTATATTTTTTTCATGCTTTAAAAAGTGTTCGTAACTTGTTGATTCTTGATAACTTGTCAAGATGAAGTTTTGGGTGTCCTTAGGATGATTGTACATATTAGTGGGTAGGCTATCACATCGAATTGATATTACTGTATAGATTGGTTCATATGCTCTTTTATCTTGTTTCAATCTGGATGACAATTGCTTGTAATCTTAGGTCAACATTTGTCCATTTTGGTGGTCCGGTCAATTTTTGGCTTTAATAGCTTGTTTAGTATGACTTCATTCGGTCACTAAAGTGAGTCTGACGATCTCTTGGCATTGAGTTGCTATCCTTTTGAAGCTTTGGATCTCTTCAACACATATTTTTTTACGTACGGATCTAATATTATTATTAAACATAATTATAAGAAGGACCAAATGGGTTGTTTCGTATTATGTGATTACACGTGTATTTTCGTGTGACACTGCATCAAAGACTATTGCGCTTCTTTGGGGATCCGTTCCCATCTTATCACCGTGACTGCCCGTCAATTAACGCCACCTGCCGACGTAGTACAGGGAATGAGAATTTTCTAAAAATTTAACTTTATATTGTCTTTTTGCCTAATGTAATTCTTTTTTATGCAGTGCCATTAATTTTTGGCATTTTAAATTATTTTTATATTCCATATATATCATTTGAGCGCCTCCGGCTGATTTATTACGTGCTGTTCATTTTGATAAAAATAATAAATTTAAATTTAAATTTATTTTATATTTCTAATTTATTCCAAAAGCACCATATTAATTTGAATTATTTTTAATTCTAATATTATTGTTTACATTTAAAAATGGTTGTTAATACTAACATAGGTCATGCTATGGTTATAAGACTATAGTAGTATGGAGATAACTATGAATGTATTATATTCTAAACACCCACCAGCATTAATTGTCCATAGTTATTGGTGGTTATAAGTTTCAAGTATTTTGATAAATTTATCCAATATCTTAAACACTCCATTGAATGATTTGTGTATATTACTCTTTCATTATTTTAGAAGCATAATGATCTTAGAATTGAATGATCGTGACCTCAATCGGTTCTTCTTGTGTTGAACTTGTATTTGTTCTTGAATTACACCCAAGAAAATGAGTGTTCAAAAGGAGACGACAAAGATAAACAACTGTGTAAATATTTCATTTACATTTAACATCTTTTTTAATAGGGATTGAAACCTCAATCGGTTCTTCTTGAGTTGAACTTGTATTTGTTCTTGAATTGCACCCAAGAAAATGAGTGTTCAAAAGGAGACGACAGAGGTAAACAACTGTGTAAATATGTCATTTACATTTAACATCTTTTTTAATAGGGATTGACATATTCAGATCTATATCATCCATACATATTTATGGTATATTTCTCTTTAATAGTCATATCCCCACTAAAGTTGGGACCTTGGAGATATCTTTTTCTAGTCGATTTACTTTGTTAAACATGGATGTTCTCCTCAGCAAATCTCAATCACACTCGAACATTTTGAATTGATCTTTTATTAGTCCACTTATGAATTTGTAAGCCCAATCAGCTAACGTTGATGGAATAGCTGAGAGCTATTCTGTCCTTGTTGGACCAGGCAGATCTTTTTTTGTGAGAAATCTTGTCAAGACATTTTATTGGACTAAAAGCATGCCTAATTTGAATGTTTAAAATTGAAGGGCAGATATATTATCTGTTTATTTTTGAAATTTTCTAAGTTGAGCAATACATCATCAATCAAGGCTAACTAAACTCAATAGTATGATGATAAGTTATTGAATGTACAGTTTATTATATACTTAAGAGATATAATATTAATATCATGTCCTCATTTGATCAGCGACAGCCAACAAGCACGCAATGACCCCTCTGACTTTATCGAATTAGTTTGAAAAATTAATAAATTACATGATAGGTTTCCGATATGTTTGTTAATTTACTTAGCTGATTGTTGGGATTGATGGATGGCGAGTGGAAGTTTGGAATAAAGTTAATAAAGTGGACTGTGAGTTGATTTGTTTCTTTACAATATCATGTCCTCATTTGATCAGCAACAGACAACAAGCACGCAATGACCCCTCTGACTTCATCGAATTTGTTGGATTAATTAATAAATTACATGATGGGTTTCCGATATGTTTGTTAATTTATTTAGCCGATTGTTTGGATTGATGGATGACGAGTGGAAGTTTGGTATAAAGTTTAATAAAGTGGACTGTGAGTTGATTTGTTTCTTTAGTGGTGTGTATGGCCGTGTACGTAGCACGTTTGCACGTCTGTAATTAGGTGGATTTAAATATGTGGAAAACGATTGCTGTTAACTCAGGTCTAATTATTGCGTGCGCTCTGCACGCGTATCGTGGCTGCATGACAGTGGCTATGATCAGAGAGCGCACACAGCTCTGCGTTCATTCTCCGCATACAATAATCGCTCTTAACTCAGGGCCAAAAAGATAAATTATTAAGGTTGTTTGTGATATCTCATCAAGAAAATTTTTATCATAATACGAGTCTCGGTATATTTTTTTAATAATAAATGTTTTAAATTTGAATTTAAAATCAGATGAGATTAAATTTAGTAAGTTTGTAAAAACTAAGCGCTTAGATATAGTGACCCAACAATTGTAAAGTAAGGTCAATCTAAGTCAAATCAGACTCATATCGAGTCGTTAAAGCATAATTGAAAGCTTTGGATCATTAATTAAATTATTAAACAAACTCCAAATTTGAAATATTTATAGTCGGAATAAGTTTTTTGATGAGAGGAATTCAATATGCCTAAGATCGTTCAATTTGAGGTCAATAAGGTACTAAAATCCTTAAAAAATCACCTATAATTAAGGGATCAACACTGACTATCCTATGAATTGATTATGGAAGTTATGCACCAAAAAACTAGACTGTATCTCCCTAAAAAGCTATAAATAAACCCCATATCTTCACTTGGAAGGAGAGAAGAAAAGAAGAAGACGAGAAGAATGAGAAGTAAAATTCCAGAGCATATTATGGAGAAAACCCCCAACCAGCAACCATCGACCTCCATAGCCACCAGTCACCATAGACCACCGTTTGCCATCACCACTTGCCGCCGATGGTCGGCCAACTGCCTTTGGCGACCACTGTTTGAAACAATTATAACAAGACTGCGGCTATTGTTAAATTTCCTAACACTTATAGTTTTCAATCTTATAAAGACAAATGTATTTTTCAGTATAAGATTGTTACCTCATTCTCCTTGACGTGAGAGAAGAGTGTACCTCTATACTTAGAAACACATAGGGGATTAATTTGATTCGGCTAGACCCTGTGTTTATTTTTCCTTTCAGGAATTTTCCACGTAAAATTTTGGGTGTCTTCCTTCGTTTTATTTTTTTATTTGTGTGTGTGCTGAATTTTCGTATAACGATAAGACAATAAATCACTGTTATATCATCGTGAATGTTCCAACGCATTAATTTGATGATAATATATAATATATGCATGAACTTTGTGTGTCTGTGTGTGTGTGCGCACGCGTCTTAGCATGATTCATTGGTTGTAGCCTTTGGTGTAAGTCCCTCGGGTTGGGGGTTTGATATCTGCGTATGATCGAATTGCACATATTTTTAGAAGGAGGGTCCGCCCCTCGGTCAGACTGGTGTTAATCGGCCATCAACCTTTATATATATTGATGCGTGCTAGAAAATTTGTGGTGGTAGAGTAATGGATTATTGTCTTAGCGTTGCACGAGAATTCCGCACACACTCAGATAAAAATGAATCGACTTGTGATCACACCATAAGTTTTTACGTGGAAAACTCGTAAAAAGGGAAAAACCACGGGGTCTAACCTAGTTGTAAAAATCCACTATAAGTTGATGATCACAAATGCCCCTTGTCCCATAGGCGGGATAGAGTTACTAGCTTTTCACGTTACAACGTCGACTAATGAAGTCTAGTAAGCGGTGGTTGACGGAGGTCAATGGTGGCTAACAACAGTCAATAACAGTCGGCGGTAGTTGACAGAGGTCAGCGGTGATCGGCGGCGTTCAACGGTGGTCGGCGGTGGTCGACAGAGGTCGGCTGTGGTGGGCGACGACGATCGACGATGGCGGGGAGGGTCTTGGGCTTGGGCCCCTTCCTCCTCCCCCTCATGTGAGGGGGTGTGACTATATTTATAGTGTTTTGGGTGCAATTAATGCAAGAATATGAACTATTTTGATCGGACGGTCCGGATGGCTTCCTTCTATCAAAAGACGTGTGATGGACATTTGAGTGCCTTAATGATGTCGAAATTGAGCAATATTGGTCTTGTTTGATTTGTCTTTTTGAGACGCTCGATTCGACTATAAACGCGTTGAATTCGATATTTGTTTGACTTCCAAAACCTGCTTAATGACTCGATCTGTGCTTGATTTTACTCAGATTGGACTAAGCTTGATATCATTGGATCTTTCTCATCGAGTCGATCAGTTTGTCTATAAGTTTGCTGAAATCGGAGCTCTGGATGACGCTTAATTGAGGTTTGAAAATTTTTTGCTGAAAAGATTGTCTCAAGATTTGTGTCATGCCTCCGACCATCCTTAAGTGTGCTAAAAAAAATACACCCTTTACTCACGATAGAGAGACCTGGTTACAATCTTATAATGAAAAACCGCACTTGTCTTTGTATAGCTAAGAAAATACAAGTGTTTAGAGATGGCGACAAAATCCACATAAAACTTCAAAACAATTCTATATTCATTTGGGGTTTCATTGGTTAAGCTCAAATCCTCAACCTTTGGTTGAGATGATTAGGGTTGGAATCATTGGAGCCCAAGTTGGACCCCATAGATGGGAGCCCCTCGAATCTCCACGTAAACAAATGTTTTAGATGTCTAAGAAAATTTTTCATAATAAAATTTTGGGATATTTACACGTAATTCATCGATATTTATTGTATTTGTAAAATTATGACTGTGAGTTATAAATTTATCAAAAATATGTAAAGAAGAGATGAGAATATATATAATTCGATACTCAAATTAATGCATTTAATTAACAAAGTAAGTTGCGGCTAATATGGTATGACAATTTAGTAAGGAAATGTCTACTTCAATCTCATTTAATAATTTAGGAAGCTTTGCGTTCATTGAGCTATTATGTAGAGAAAATACTACGTGTGGCTCATCTCATATATGGACGATAGTTCGGATGCGACCACGCCGACATGTATCAGACGACAGCTGATCTGGACCATCGTTTGGACGTGTGGTCACCGCACGTAATATTCTCTTAGACTATTTAGGATAGGTTTTTAAGACACCGGGAAAAAAAATATGCTAAGAGGGAAGTGAAATAGAAAATATAACAATTAACATGAGAGCCTTGTGTTATACACAAAGGTAGCTTTCTCATATGAATAGTTGGTTGGGGGAGATGATCTAATAGATGTGTGATTGTGACACCCTTACTGTCTTAATGTGTTTGGAGGCCAAAGTCTACTTGGTTGAAAATGTGGTTGGTCGGGATATGCGGTTGTTAATAGTAATTTAAAAGATTATTAAAATTTGATCATTTAATTTGGGAAAATCTTTATCATTTAAGAGCTCTTCAATTCAATCATTCCTATGCTTCAAATGAAAATTTTCATCGTATATCATGTCTTTGGAACACAAATAACTACAAGAAATCATTGTACGAGTCACATATTATTGAATACTAAGCACTCATTTTTTGTTTAAATCATAAGAGAAAAATTATGAGAGCTACAAATCATGTGAATTACCCAATTACGATAAAATCATTTACTCTAATATTGGTTGTTACCCAAGGAGGAAAACTAGGGGCCTAAATTGAACTTACATAATATTATATGGTATTCATTAAACCAACGACTCAAGTTATACGTAAGGATTAATACTTCTTTCAATACTAATATATACTTAATAAATCATACTTATCACTTCGTCCTACTTGAATTTGGCTCGAATATAGCCTAAGAAAAAGTACATTTTTCATGTAAAAGTGACTAACAAAGCCTTATTGAGTCCTAACAAAAGTTTTCATATACAAATTTATATTTTTTAACAATTACACCTTTCTTAATAAAGGTATGCAGAGGCGAACTAATGTAGGCAAATAATGATAAAATGCTTATTGTTGAGTTTATTGTAAGAGAAATTTACATACATACCACAATTCTTAAGTATTTACATATATACCAGCTAAAGTTTCATTGGAAGATGACTTGGCATATGCTGAAAATTTACTCTTTGGTGTTGCTATAGATTTCAGTACTGCATGCTATGTTATACTATTTATAATGTAGAAGTAAATATATTAAGGAGCAAGAATACATTGCTATTATAAAAAAAATAACGCACTATAATATACGTAGAAATTGATTTGAAATTAATAGTTAGTTTGGAGGGATTCTTATAATAATGGGAGATTTTTAAATTTTTTTTATTAATGCTTGTTTTAGGTCCTTCTAAAAGGAGAGGCTCGGAGTCATCAGCTAGTCTTATCGTCATATGATTCACGTTTCCAAATAAATTTCTAAGATCATCGAAATGGTCTGAAGATGAGTGGAATCATAAAGATAGTATATATTCAAGAAAAAAAGAGGACTTATGTAAGATAATCTTCATGCTATAGGTCAATCATGTACGACAAAAAATATCAGATCAAAATATCTTGAAACACATAACACGAAGAAAATTCTTATATAAGCCACCCATGTAATCAGAGAGTCAAGTTTTTGCGATTGTTCTAGGTTACAGAGTACTCCCAAATGAACGTTTCCCTTCGGCTAATTATACCTTGGGGGATGCCTAATAATAATAACGATAATAATAGTATTGCTTACATTATTTATGATATCCAGTTAATTGGAAAACTAAGGATTTTCATCATGGGGGTTCATGATTTTTCTTAATATTTTTTTATGTGAAAGTTGTCAACCAGGGATAAGGTTTTTTTTTTTTAATGTCTATGCTTAGATCAAAAGAAGAATTAGAAACCTTTTTTTTTTTTTTTTTTTATGTCTATGCTTAGATCAAAAGAAGAATTAGAAACCCATGAAGTTAAGTTTCACTTACTCCCAAATGAACATATCCATTTTGTTAATTACATCTTAGGAGATACCCAACCATACTCTCGGCAAGAATAGTTTTGCTTATACTATTTATGATATCTAGTTAATTAGAAAATCCAAGGATTTTTATAGTGGGGATTTGTCGTTTTTCTTAATATTTTTCATTGTGAAAGTTGTCAACCAGAGATAAGCTTCTTTTTATGTTTATGTCTAGGTCAAAAGAAGAATTAGAAACAAATGAAGTTAAGTTTCGCTTAACCCAATGACATTTCTCAGGATTCCTCCAACCAATTGTGAAAGTTGTCAACCAGATATAAGCTTCTTTTTATGTCTATGTCTAGGTCAAAAGAAGAATTATAAACACATGAAGTTAAGTTTCACTTAACCCAATGACATTTCTCAGGATTCCTCCAACCGTCTATCAAGGTTGTCGAATCCTAGTAGAATATGTTTATTCTATCAGGATTATTTGGTTAATTTATTTGTTCCACTATGCAACTAGCAGAAGTCATTAATCACAAAAGATATTAATATCTGAATTGGCCAGAATATGATTAAATAAAATTCAGAATGTTAATCAACAACATAAAGCAATGAAAGCTCAAAAAATGTTATATGGGAAACATCTCAAAAAACCATTAACCCTACATTACAGAGACACGAAAGAGAATTTTTTGCTACACATCATAGAGAAAACCACAGACAAGAAAGTCATGCATATCATTATTGTAAGAAACAAAAAACTATATAACTTACAATCAAGACTTGTTTTCTCCACAAGAGAATAAGTTTCCTCTCTCGTACAAAACTCTAAGAAAAAACATGAACTAAGGAAGAAGAGGTGCAAAACAACTAGTATAGTTTTAATAAGAAGAGAGAAAGAAAACCCTTAGGGAGAACTCTTTCTCGCCAAAATCCCTCTCTTCTTATAGCCTCAAGCCACCCAAGAAGCCTTAAACATGTTTCTAAAAGCATATATATAGGTATAGTTTGACAGAGAAGAAAAATTCTTCCACATTTGGTTCAACAAGCCTAGTGTTGGTACACCGAAGGGCACGGGTGCACCGTATTTAGTATGTATGGGTGCAAACACGGTCTATTTTGGGTGTGAGTGCTTTAACCTATCATGGGAACACTCTGTTTTGGGCCTGGGCACATGTTCTAGAGCGAGCGTGTTGCCCTAGCGTCACCCGCGCTAAGTCAAAAACATTCATTAGTTGCTTAAATTTGTCCTTTTCCGTTCCAAAACTACATCCAACCTGCCACCTGCACAAATATGCAAAAATACATTTTTTATGTATAATATCAATATCAAAGATGTAAAAACATAGGTGAAAATGTCAGGAATATATCACATATTTCACTCACATTATCTCACTGACGTAAAGTTTGAAGCTGTTCTTTTTGTTTGACCCAATATAGGGTTCACAATCTCTTGATGCCCCAACCACAAACATATTTATCATCACAAAGGCACACCTAGAAATATGTATGAGCATTCAGTTCAACTCGAAGATATATAAAATATACTCGTAAATACGACAATTAATGCATGAGAAGATAAACGTGCATGTAAGCAAGAAATACAAAAACTACATTCCAATGCTTATGAAATCAATCATTATCACCTCAACATGATCTAAATACAACCAAATATCAGAAGATATGTTGATGTAAAACTTATAATTATTGTCATGCTCTATATAGGCTTAATTTGAATGTATTGAAAACTTAACATGTTCAATATTAACAAAGTAAAGCATGAACACATTCGAGTTCACACAAACACTACTAATGAATGTGAATTTGACATAAATTAGTTTTAAGGTGATTGCCCCTAACACGTGTAAATCCAAATGAACATTGATTTTTTAATCATAGAGGAACTATACATACATTTGTAATATATGCACTTTTCATTTCAATGAAAGCACAATAAATATATATATTTTTTTAAGAAATGGCTGGAGGCTATGATAAGAATCCCGACCATCTTTCATGCGCCTATAATTCGAGTACCACACCCTATTCGGGGGGAATCGAACCCCATACCAGAGGGGACTTACAACTGACAAGCAGATGCCCGGCCAACTGATCTGAGTATGCGACGCTATATATATTGTGCACTGGAGTTACAATGTGAGCTTAAGCTTGGGGTTTATTGATAAATGCCTGCTAGACGTTTCATCAAACAGTCAATATACAACAGGATTCAAGAAAAGAAGCAATGAATAATCTATAACCGGTCATTTCCATTGCCCTGCAAATGTGTTGATCAGTTTACAAATGTTTTCGTAGCTATCTAGCAGCAGGATTTAAAAAGATTTAAGCACGAATTTGGCTAGAACTTGGGCTAGTTTGCAACAACATTTGAGCAAGCTTCGGTTAATATCTAAAAGCTGCTTTGTAACAAAAAACTCTCTGTTTTTTATTCTAAAAAAAAAAAAAGACTTGCATACAAAATTAAATGAGATAGAAATACAATAAGTAGCAATTAATAATGAAAAGTCCACTAATATAATTGAACTGAAAATAGAAAATTTGTTTAATCTAAACCGGAATGACAACAGGAAATAACTACCCAAACCCATCAATGAGAAATACAATAATTAAAACAAATACTACGGAAAAATATCAAAACTGAGAAACTACAACTGAAAAATTTGTTATGATAGAGACGATTCTATTGATGACTGAATCGAACCTATTATATTAAAAATAAGTGAATAAATAAATAGTGAGTAAACAAATTCAATAAATAACAATTATTTATCGAAGCATAAACGGCAAAGAGAATAAGACAAGACAATAAGTAAGAATGAATCACAAAGTGCATATGATAATAAGAGGGGTAAATATCAATTTGGCATCTCACACGGAAACATACAATCAATCCCAATCAAGTTTTTTATCATTCAACTTTCATTTATATGTATATATACAATTGGCTTTAAGTTTCGAGCGTTGTTTTTCTAAAATTTTTTAAGCATTTGGCGTCTGAAATTAAACAGCATTTAAAAGGGATTTTGAGATTTATAAAAAGCTAAACTTATGTAGATTTGTGTCGATTCCAAGGGGTGATTAGAGGACAGGTTTCAAGAGGAATTTAAGCATGTTTTGTGGTGTGTTTGAACATCATTTAGGAAGCATTTGGGGCCATCTACAAATAGCTCTAAGACAATTAAAAAAATCAAATGAATCAACTCGCAAGCGATGTATCTTCACTAGATATATTTACAACTATCAAAGGAAATCCACATTCTTCACAAGCAATTCACCAAAGATTTGGAATACATGCTCACAAATAATAAGAAGTACAGGTAAACAAACCCAGCTTTGCAAAAATCAAATCACACATGCGACGGTGGCTAGCGGCTATGGAGGCTGATTTTACTCGTTGGGTCTTCTCCCTATAAGAGACTTTGAAATTTCACTTTTCCTTCTCTTCTTTTCTTCCTCCTTGAATTGAAGTGATGAGATATATTTACATCTTTTTAATAGGGATATTTTGTTCTTTTGACACATAACTTCTCTAACCAACCTAATTGGATGGTTCATTCTTATTCCCCACTGATGATATGTGATTTTTTGAAAATTTGGATCTCTTAACCACCTCTGAATTAAGGAGTTTTAGACTCGTTGGATTACTCTCGTCTAGACGCTTGATTCAACAATACACATGTCAAATTTGGAGTTCATTTGACCATTCAAATGATGATCGAAAGCTTCCAATTATGCTTCAATAAGTTAATTTGGATTTGATTGTACTCAGATTGAACTAATTTTAGAGTCGTTGAGTTCGTCTTATGGAGACACCGAGTTTAATTATAAATATGATGAAATCGGAGTTTAGATAATCATAAATTTAAATTTGAAAGATTATTTATAAAAAATGCATTGAAATTCATGGTTTGATCGTGAAAATCAAGATGCATTGGGCTATTCTCCTATTGTTCCCAGAGCTCATTCAGCTGTTTGAAATTAATGTTAGTGTCAAACTGCATCAAATAATGATGAATTTAAAATTGTTATTGCTTTTAAATTATAATTACTCTTCTCAAACAACCAAAAAAGCCTTAAAAATCTGTAAACAAAACATAAAATGACATTAAAAATAAGCACACATAAATCTGCAAGAGAAAATAATAATAAATTGCACTGTGGAAATCACAACAAGTGCTGTTAGTCCAAACTCCAAAGGCCAATTCCCTTACTTGTTATAAAAATAATAATATTAATAAATTTTATTTATTTTTATGTTAAAGTAGGACGAAGCCTGCGATATAGATAAAATTCATTCGCCCGGTAACGAGAAGGTGTATAGGACATCAAGTACCGAGAAGCCGACTTGATGCAATATTCTATCCCATAGTAAAGCCGACTCAATAGTAGAGTTATTTCCACAAAGTATTTTTTGCCATCTAGCAAAGGCCAAATGACTTCTAGCCGGAGGTTGAAGATAGCCAACCAGGCTAGGTTTGTCGATCGAACCCTACCGACCGAGCTAGCCGAGCAAAGTAGAAGGTGCGATATGTCATCGCCTATAAATACCAAGAATATCCAGTATAGGCTTTCCAGTTAGGGTAAAAATGTAATATTACTATTGTATTAAATATTCTAGAAATAGAGATAGCATTTAGTTAAGAGGGTTACTTGATTTTACTGTTTATTCTAGAGATTATAGCTCCTGTCTCTCTCTCTCTCTTTCTCTCTCTCTACATTTTTACTCCCCTCTCCCGCTCTACTTTTTGAGTGTGATTCACAGACAAATTTGAATCGAATAATATACATCTTAAATAATATGCTTATTAGCTCACATTTTAAAAGTCTCCTCTTTAATCTTTGAGCTGCATATCTGCAGATGGAAAGTCAATATTTGAATATGATTTACTTGAATTGAACCCAACAGCTCAATAATAAATTACATATTGCTTGCAACGAAATCTTCATCTAAGCTAATAGTTAATCATAATTTGAAGCAATCAAAGGGAATTCTCAGCACTAAAAAATCAAGGAATGCATTTTATCATATTATTATAGACCATCTACTTACACCTACTTTCGTAAATCAAAATCAAACATATTTTTGAAATTTTCTACGAGTAAATTAGAGGATATATATGGTATAATAACTGACAATAAAAATAAATATAATTTTAAACAAATATAAAAAGATTATTGATAATAATTCCTATCCATTGGGAAGAAGGAAGATTAGTTAAAGCTTTAATTAATGGTGAGATCTTACATGCATACCATTCAATTCCTTTGAATTACACATTATATAAAACCAAAACTTCAATTGTTACATAAATACCACCATACCTATGAATGAAAGTGTAAATGTAACAAGCATCTGCTAAAGTTGAACTGCAAAATATGAACATAACAATTACATGCATAGCACTTCAAACTTTATTATTTAGAAAACTAGCCCCCTCTTTCATCCATTTTTTCAAATGTGTGATTAAAAGCAGGTAAAACGAAAGAAGCTCATAACGGCAGCTTAACATGATCAAACAAAGCTAAGTCAGCATAATACAACCTCTAAGTTAATTTAACAGGAGATGAACTCAGAGAAAAAGTGATTCAAAACTTGTATTAACTTCTGAATGTCTTTTGTATGAAGAAATTTAACAAAAATTTAGATCATTAACATGTAATTAACAGTAATAACTTCTGCCTCGCTAACACAAATACACATTAACAGCCATCTGCAAGCAGTAAATGGTTAGCTCCGTAAACCCTATCAACAAAGTGTAACACTGCTAGCAGGGAAAAAACACAGTAAATCTATTCATGATATCCCATCTTCAACTTCACAATCTCTTCCCTATCTTTGCAAATCTCCTTGCAACACCGAATATGACTGCCTTCGTGAGTAGGCCGCGGTCGAGCGTGCACGCGAGTGCGACAGCCCCGCCGACCAATAAGAACTTGGGCAAATTGCTCTGCCACGGCTTCTCCTTCGCTTCCTCCACATCGACTATGTCTTGCAATGTATCATCAATGTTTCCCAATAACCTCATATGTTCGAATGAAATCTTGGTGTTAATTCGCGCAACTGCGGCACAACGCGAAAGAGGTTCATCGGATTTCCTTGTTGCTTGGTAGGCCCGAAGCCCGGGCTCAATCTTTTTGACGCAGCCCCACATTCCTTGTCGAACGCCGAGCTTTGCAATTTCCCACGGGATGCCCATATCTTCATAATGGAACAAAAGCACCTCACATGCAGTTTTTTGGTTATCGCCTCGCCGTGATTCAACTGAAAATGGCATGAAAAATTGTAAATGATTTGAAAAAAAATGATATTTGGAAATCAGTATTTATGGAAAATGCAGAGATGAAGACGATAGCTTACCGGAACGAATGCACCAGCTGGAGTAATATAGGTCGACCCGTCTTGGCTTGTTTTGCCGAGGCAAAGAGGGAAATGGAACTCCCTGAATCATGAATAAATGGGAAAAAAACTATGAATAAACATTGAAATGAACAGCTGGCACATTTGTTAAGTTTAAAAGCATTCTTGATTGAACAGGGCTCCTCATTGAGAAAAAAAATGAGAGAATTTTAAAATTTAAAATTTTCATTGCAATGATATGAGTGTGAAGATGAAAATGGCCATAAAATGGGAATTCACAAAACAAAAATCACATTTTCTTAGGCAGGAAGAATAATTCCATTGTGAAAAAAGAGAAGATTTTTATGTTTAAGCATATTGGAGAATAGGAATAAACATTTTGGCTGAGCACTCATGGTTTATTACAACTTCAACACCAAATCATTAACATCATGTTTGTTTATGTCATTCACATAATGTTTCTTGCCATTTTTAATTTGAATTCAAATTGAAAACTCTTAACTATTTTCTTTGACAGAGATATCACAACATGCATATCATTACTTCTAAACTTGAATTCAAACCTAATATACTGATTCTAAATTCAAATTAAAGTACTTAACATTCAAATACTTATGTAATCACTGAATACATATGAAAAATAATATTAACTTTAATATAATGCAAAATATAAATATTCATCTATATTTTATTTTAATTTAGCTTCGAGACCTTCATCTACTTTGACTCAAAGTAGGCTCTTTAAAGTAAAACTAATGAGTTAAGTTCAATTTTATTATTCTTCACATTCCAGCCCCTGCTATGCATGGATAATAATTAGCTCCCAATTGAGCTTTAGCCTCTTAACTTCCCCAAAAACTAGCTCCTTAAGAGAATTTAAGGCAATCGTGCATGTGTTTAAACAAAAAAGATGGCTAATTTATGTTACATGAATAGTAAAATTTCCAATTTTCTTTACTCTCCAAAAACACACCACAAGATTCTACAATGCAAATCATCAAAATATTCAAACCAACTCTTTTGCAGTAATACTTTAAGAGTTTAAACTACTTAAGCTCAAATAAAAATATAACGGAATCAAATACACAAACTTCATACCCTACTAAATGGCGTGCATCAAAAAGCATTTTATATGAGCGCAGCCCATCATAACTATATCAAACAAAACTAGCCTATTTTGTCTCTGGTGAATATAAAAACAGACAGAAAAGTGAAATGTATGTTTCTCAGCATACCTTTGTTACACAATAATAAGCTCCATCTACTTCCCATATTCTACGCCCAATAGTGTACTCCCTATCGCTGCAGAAGAAGGGGAACTGCAAATACATACAGAAACAACAAGATATCAGATATTGCTACCGATCCAGAGCTAACTGTAAACAGCAAAACAAGTCTCCCACCTTTCGAATCCAATGAACCATCATTGTTCCTGTAACAGAGCATTCCTCCAATGGCGCCTGATACAAAAGCATGTCATCCCACTTGTTCTTTATCCTAAACTCATCATCCCAGAAGAAGTCCCTCACAAGTTCAGGCGTTACATCCTCGAATACAGATCTACTGCGATACTGCGGAGGACCCGTCTAGATATAAAACAAACAAAAAGGGATCAATCTTGCGAGATAATGCACTACAAAACCTGAAGAAATTCACCTGAACCTGCCCAAATTTGAAACTTTAGCTGAATGCGAGAAAAAAGCATTAAAAATGAAGCGCACCTCAGGGTCTCTGCGCCAAGCTTGATAGCTCATAGTTGGCAAACTCTTTTCCATCATTGGAATCCAAGCAGGTCCACCATCTGTTGTTTCAACAAGGGCATAAAGTTTCTGCAAATCGTCAGAAGTCACCGCTAATTCCTTCTTATCCCGATGCGGAGAGCTTCACAATTCGTAAGAAACCCATTAGTACATTGATCCAGAAACCCAAAACAAATCACGGATCTTCAAGGAACCCACTTACCTCAAATCAACAGTCTTCGCTTCCTTCTCAGACATTCGCTCATGTTTCAGAAAAGTTAGGCGGCTTGGAATCTGATCCCTCAACGAATCCAAACTCGGCAGAGCCAGCTTCAACCGGGAACCGTGAGAATTCAGCATAGGTTTCACCGGATGATCAACACAGGAACAACCTTCACCTTCTCCAACCAGCCCAGCCGCCCATCTTGGCCTCCACACCCATCCAACCACGAGTCCGACAAAAACAGCGAGCCAAAGCGGCGCGGCAAAGAGAGTTAGCTCCGAAACCATGTCTCCAATGGTCGGCTTCCTCAGTATCTCAATCAGGGCATCCAAAATCAGCGCCATGATGGAAGAACAAGCAATTTGCCGCCGGGGAAAACAGAAAAGACCTAGGTTTGTGCCAGGAAATGTTGAGGATAATGTACAACAACGAAGTTGTGGTTGAGAGAGAAAAACTGGATAAAAATTAAAAACGATTGAGCGGAGAAGAGAGAGAAAGAGCAAGATTAGGGTTTGGATAAGGATTTCGAGAGGTACGGTGGGTGGGTGATCGGGATTTCCGTAGGGACAGCGCCCTGCTATTTCTAACACAGAAATCTGCCGGCTGGAAGAGATCAAAAAAAAAAAAAAAATCCAAAAAAAAAAGGAACCCAAAACAAAAAAATTCAATTTTTTTTGTTTGCAGCCTTTAAATTTTGAAGAAAGATTTGATTTTTGGATAAAGCAGGAATCTTTGGTTCATGGGGAAGGGCTCTCTTTATTTATATTTAATATATGACGCGTAATACTTATCTAATCTCTATATGCCCGCATTCGACCGAAGAATATGGCCGGCTACCGTCCTCATGGACGAACAAGATTATTTGAAAATTGACGGTGGATTAGGGAGAAGTCGCAGGTGGCATCCGCATAGGATGAATCTTGTACAGCGTGTTCTCGTTTAGCACGTTGGGTCTTGGTTTGGTGAACCCGTGGCAGGCAAATTTCACATTGATTTATACCCTATTTACAACGTTTTGGATATCGTCATGTTACCATGTATGGCATGATGTCCGTCATTCTTCGAATGTGCAGTCATTACACCTAATATTTATTTCTTATTTATGATGGGCTTTCAGAACGTGTATAATAAAATTGTATGCTAAATCCGGATGTATGAATTCCGACTTCACTCGTGATATTCTCTTCTTAGAATCACGTAAAAATGAAAACAAATTTCTATATTTTTACTTGGGCTGTTTGGGCAGCTCCAGCTTATTAAGGAGATGTTGAAGGATAATCTCATATTGCAAAAAACTGTGGTGATTATTATAATTTTTTTTTAAAAAAAAATCAGACTATCCCACAGTATCTAGCCAGAGCGGTAGAAAAATGTTGGTTTCAGCGACAGTTTTTTGAAAAACTCACAAAACACAGTTTACCCAAACTGCTAAAACAGCGGGCGCCAAATAAAATGTCTCACTCTTAAAAGAGTTAATAAATCTACCACAGAATATGATATTAATGGTGCCCCATGAGGTTATAATCATATGGGGCATTTACATACATATCACTCTTTAAAAGTGAGGTACTCATTTTCATGCCTAGATAAAATGACATGCACATAAAAATTGAAATACAAGAGTTTCCTGTGTAAATACATAAGAATTTAGGGGTATGCATGTAAAATTTCCTTCAATTTATTTTATAATGAAGCTGAACATAAACCAACCAATCTTTTTCAGTACAGGAATAAGTAAAAGATCTCACCCATTTTCAAATAAATTTGGGTTGAATTTTTCATGTTTAATTTCATTATGATAATATGAAAAGTAAGAAGATAAATATTCAAAGATCGCGTATTAAATTGATATTAAACTTCCGTATTTTTGACTTCACCACGCTGAAAATGACGCAGAAAACCTGCTTCTGTAGTGTAGCCATTCAGACTGCACTAGTCTCCTTTTGACTTTGACAACACTAGCTAACGTTATTAGCGTGTCATTAGAAAGCATGGAAAGCTATAGTTTTGACTGGTTGTTCTCGAAAGTGGTCAATCGGACCCGTTCCTACCACTACTTTTAGGTAATTTGTAATGCTTTTGTTGTTTTTAATGTAATTTTTATGTTTTTTATAAATTATATAATGTATTTAGTAGTTTTATGCTCAAGTTTGAGATGGTTTAATTAAGACTAAGGTGCCTTTTGGGACCCAAATTTTGCGGCTTTAACGTTCCGAAATCGGAGAAGTCGTCTTTGAGAATATTTTTTATTCGAGCGCATGGTGAATGGGGGGCCGCATTCGGTCGAATGTTGAAATGTAAGAGGGAGAGGTCGTTCAGCGGTTGTAGCTTTGTTGAGAGGTGCCAAAGAAGTCGTTGTCCCTTTAATCCACTCTTCTATCCTCACATACCCCTCGCCAGTATCATATTTTGTCACAAGTGTCATTAGGGCTAAACCTGATTCTGCTCCCCTCCCTCTGCAATCGGCGCCATCGATTTTTGCCTATTCCTATGAAGTTTTTTCCTTTATGATTTTTTTTTTTTTTTGTCTTTTATTTGTTATCTGCCCCGTTTGCATTATAGATATGCTAGAAGCATTTTGTTGTCTGCCCCGTTTGCATTATAGATATGCTAGAAGCATTTACCCATATTCTAATCAACAAATAGAAGTTTTTGAATGAAATATATATAAGCATTGTTCATATGTTTCTTAAAGATTTCTTTTTTTTTACCTTTATAAATGGAATTACATTGATAGCAACTTAACATCCTCAAATAGCTTCAAATGCTTGATTGTATAATTTTTTTCTTGAAATTGCCCCAATACTAATGCTCTTCAACCTAATCATTAGCACACTAAATTTCTTAAAATTAATAAGAAATTAATGCAAAATCAATCGTCAAATCTTATGCGAAAATTTTATTTTCCAAATGATATAAAGGTCTTGCTTTTTGTAGGGTCTAATCAAGCTCGTTTTTCATCACCTTAATACATCAGGAGTTATGGGTTGAGCTTCGGTGTAGGAGTTTGATTTCTCCCTACTCTTAAATTGATTGAGATTTTGATGGCATGTAAGGTTAATTTATCTATATTTTCACGCAGAGCTAATTCAATCATCACTAGAGCATGGAGCAATGTTGGAGCATGAGCATTTAACAAGCATGTATAAATTTATATGCAACAGTCATGAGCATATTACTTGAACAAGAAAATGATTGGAGTTATCTATTAAGGGTCCCATAAAGACTAGTAGGTGAAGTGAATTTTTTTTGTTGGAAACAACTTAGGGACTTCATGCAAGTAGAGGTAAATGAAAAGGTTATACATTTCACTTCATACTAGCGACGACGACATAATGAAGTTTCTTCAAATTTTTAAAATTAAAAATCTTTTATATGAACAACACTATGTTTGCTAATTTGTGAATGAAGACACATTAGTTAAAATTGATAGTTTAAGTTAAGTATAGGGAGACTTCTATAACTCTCATTAATGAGAACTAATAACAATATGGTAGAAAACTCCCAATATTAAATATTTTATTCGAATGACATACATAAAGTTGAATCTTCAAGTAACTCACTTCTTTTTTTATTTCATTTCATGTCTAATTTATATACTTATCTTAGATGATAAAAAGAAGAATATTGATATTGAGTATTAGCTCCTCTGTTGATGAATATTAGCTCCTCTTTTTTTATCTTCATACACAATAGTGATAACCTCTATAAATGCCATGATTTCAAAGGTATTTTTTTTTTCTTTCTAAGGAGGGTTACAAAGAATTTTATTTGAAATTTCATCTTAGTTTACAAGGATGGGAAATTACCTCAAATCTTAAACTATAATGGAAGACATTGAAAAAAAAAAATTCAAAAAATTTTATTATGATGCTATTCTTTGGTTGAAAATTTGGCTCTTAAATTGATGAGCGTTGGAGCGAGAAGATTTTGATACGAATTGTACTCCTATCAACCATTAAATTAGTTGAGCTAAATATTGAGACATTGTTTTTACAGTGCTAGAAAATTCATGGTAGTAGAGAGAGTTTTACAATCTAGCTTTGTATTAAGATTTCAAATACAAGTACATAAAAAAAATAGCACTCAATAAACTAAACTTTTTATGCTAAAAATATGATAATTAAAATAAATCATGTAAATTGATCCAATTGAGATAATTTATCGAATTCCCAATGTTTTGATCATGAATAGCATATATATATATATATATATATATATATAAGAATTAAAAAGAATTTAGATAATTTATCGAATTCCCAATGTTAGCTTTTTTGTCTACCATTAAAGAAGATGAGTCAAAACTAAGAACACTAGTTTGATCTCTTGTGCAATTATAAAAGTATTGGAACTCATGACAACAATGGAATAACAATAGACGAAAAATGAACGGTCAATTTAAAAATAGCAATATTTCATATGATATGTATGATATTATACCTCGATTATATATATGAGAATAAACAAGTCAACTTTTTGTCTACCATTAAAGAAGATGAGATTCCAAATTAAGAACACTAGTTTCGATCTCGTGTAATAATAGAAGTATTGCAAGTGTTGACAACAATGGAATAACCATAGTTGAAAAATGATGATCGTCATCTGACGATGATAAGAAATTGATAGTTCAATAATAATGTTAAGATGATTGTTAAATGATATCAATTATATGATTATAATCGAATGATAATGATTAAGCAATAATGCTTAGATAATGACAATGACTTAAGATGATCCTTGGTGCCATTAAGTTTAATTATGATATTTTGATTATTTCATCATCTGGCTCGTACAATTTCATTTACTCACAAGTCATTTAAATGTATTAAAAACAATAAAATTGAATAACCTTGAACTCATTGGATTTCTTTTTTCAAGCCTCTTGATTTAAAGATTAAGTCCTAAAATTTCTCATCACAATTCAATCATTTAATTTGAATCCTATTTGAATTTTAAGTCAGACTATTTTTGTTGTCTTTGGGTTCTTCACATTGAAACAATTAATTCAATTGTGAAGTTTCGTTTGAATTGATTTCATCATCCAGTGAATTTTTATAAGCGTTGGCGAAACAGAGAAGGTAGGGTTGTCAATTTGGCTCGTTGTTCATGAACAGCTCGTGTTCGGCTCGTTAAGCAGCTCATGTTTGGCTCGTTCGTTAAGTCTATGTCTAAGTTTAAATCATAACACCTCATGTGGTTGAACACGAACAACAGTTTGTTCACCCGTGTTCGGCTCAAAATGACTCGAAAAAAAAATTATATAACTTTTTTTATTATTTTCTCAATTTTAGTTTAACGAGCTAATTTCGAGCCGAACACGAATACATATATATACATATATGTCTAAATTTAAATCATAACACCTCATGTGGCAATGTGGTTAGTATCTTCTTTTGTATATATTTGATACAGGTTTGAATCTCACACTTTACATCTATTTTTCTCAATTTTAGTTTAACGAGCTAATTTCGAGCCGAACATGAGCCAAACACGAACACGAATATTTAAATCGAGCCAAACATGAACACATTGTTCACGAGCCGATTTCGAACGCGAGCTATTTCGAACGAGCCGAATACAAGCCCAGCCTGAGCTCGCTCGTTTACAGTCCTAAGAGAAAGTTCTTTGCAGTCCAAAATGGCGAAACATTAAATGAAAACTTTCACAAACATCGGTGTTGACTGCAACACAATGGAGCTTTAAGGTCTTCTCAAACAAAATCTGAGTTTGATGAATTTGAAATTGGGATAATCTTAAATTTATTTGAAAAAAAAAATTAACACAATCATATCTACTAAATGCTTGGATGAAATTTCTTGTCGTATCAAATACATTTAAATTTGTGCCAATATTTTGACAGTACTGATTTTAAAGTTGGATAATACTCATGTTAAAGGCCAAAAATCGATCAAAATAGAATCGGCTCTTATCTCGAATCAAATTCGATTTGATCCTAAAAGCAGAAATCAGCCTGAAGATCAGATCGTTCACCATTCAATCCATAGATCGAACAAACAGGGCAAATAAAAGCAGCAGAGCCCTCTCTCCATCCTTAATTTGAACCCAATTTCCAATATTCCAATCATCGAAAGATCACCAAAAAACCCTAAAACATAAGCAATCATTTGCACGAAACCATTGCAATCCACATCGAAATCAACAATCCCCAATTCCGCAAAATCAACGTAAAAATGAAAAATCAGATCGGCGGGGGAAACCGGAATCCGATCAATGGGATACGATGGTCTCGAAACAATTAAGCCCATCGAATTCCATAGCAAAACGAGGCTTCTCCACTTTGCCGGAAGAATATTTACTATTTGAATCCTTACTGCCGCCGCTGGTGCCGCTGCACATCTCCTTCTCATTCTTCGCTTCCTTCTTCTTCATCAAATGGTCCCCGGAGGGGAGATAAGAGAGCCACCAGTCGCCGAGAGAGCTATCTGGGCCTGCGCTGAGAATCGACATGGCCAGGAGCTTGTCCATCTGCAGGATCGCTAGGGTTTTCAGGTAGAGATGATTAGTGATTCTGTTGGAAGTTGTATAAGATGAGGAAGAAGGCGGGGGGACTTTTATAGTAGCAGGGAAAATAGCAGATAAGAACTGAGTGCGCGAGGGTTCAGACGTGGAGGAATTCAACCGACCAAAAAAATATTTTTTTTCAAAATTAAAAAAAAAAAAGATGAATATTTTATTATTGTGTGAATAAAATTAAACGTAACAAAGTTAAATGCAATTGTATCCATTAAATGATGGGGCCAGGAGATGCCACGTGGTGCTTTCCCTTCCATTTGATGCCTGGTGTTTTCTAATAGGTGGGGCAGGAGATGCCATGTGGTGCTTTCCAATCCATTTGATGGCCGGTGTTTCCGATACGGCACCGCATTTCACACAGAAATCAGAAGCTTCACGACCACGGCTGTCATTCAGGTCCGTCGATTGGATTTGAATTCGAATCGGAGATATTCTGATCAGAATAAGATTGTTCTGATCTCTATCCAAACAATAAATTTGTCCAAAATTAAGGCCGGAATCCGAGCTTAATCTGCTGACCCAAAATTTCATAATTATTAGAGTCTTATTTGGATTTTCGGATTCAACTGAACCCAATCCGAATAATAAACGGTTCGAATTTTCTGAGCAGAACCTGACTAAAAAAATTTCGGGTCAATCTTAACTCGAATTTCTTCGAGCCGAATTTGAGTAGTGTTGACATGTTGGGCCAGCTTTGACACCCCTATTCACGATAATTGCACCGCATGTCATGGTGCATATTTGTTTGTGTTGGGTGCTGGAAATAAATTGGCCACAAAAGATGAAAGAATTCAAATGTATGGAAAAAATATTTCCAATCCACAGAAATTATAGGTCGAGTCGGTGTTGCTGTTGTTGTCGATCAGTTGAGATTGATTGGCTTCAGATTAGCGGGAATGATTTGATCAACTAGGTTTTGTCGATTGGTTGATATATTATGATTGTCGATTCTCAATGCTTAGATTAGGAGTTCCTGTCGGCGAAGCGAGACTAGACTATTAATCAAATGATGAAGCAGCATAACCCAATTGGTAGCTTGTTTCTTAACAAGGAAAACATGCAGGATCTATAAGGCTAATATATTGTCAATTCTTGTTCCGTGAGGAATTGGGTCTTTACTCTAGCTGGATATACTAGAATGTAGGTTATTGTCTTCAATCGTCTTTCGTGTAGTTGTTAGCTCATATGCTTGCATGTCTTGTTTTAGTCTGATTGGTTCGGATTCAAATCAATTGACCGTCTTTTTCTCCTTCTCCTGGCTCGGTTGGCCTTCTACTATGGCTTGGATGGTTACATGCTATCAAATAAGTGGACCTTCTAATTTTCTATCAATGAGCCCTCCTTTATCATACTTTCTTCCTTCTAGATCATTAGATCTCCTTGGATCAGCATTGACACATTTCCCATGTACAATATTTAAACATTTATATCCATCACTTAAATCCTTAATATCATATACACATAATAGGATAATCTAGCACAGATATATTTTATAAGATATAGGATTTTGCCACAGATATACAAGGCACAAAGATGTCGTGTCTTTAAAAATATCTTCCCAGCACAAATTTTTTTTTTTCACCTTGTTTTTTTGAAATAAAGAGGGCTTACCCAAATTCTAATAAATAAGAAAAAACAACTACAAGTGAGTGGACAAATAAACAGATGGTAAGCACCAAAAAATTAGAGATCCATCACTGATAGGGATTTCAAAAATTAACTCAACGCATCAACTCAATCAGAACTCGACTTGAAAAATTCAAGTTTGGGTAGACCCAAATAATTTTTGGGCTGATTCAGGTTAGGAATCTTAACTCGCTAAATTGTTTGGGTCGGATTCAGGACCCGCCAACTCAAAATTGACCCAAATTTAACTCAAATTTGACCTGAATGGATATTATACCTTAGGGTTAAACAAGTTATACAAGTCGAGTTCGGGTTGAACTTTTTGACATGTTTAGTAATTGGCTCAGGTTCGAGTCAAACAGTTTCACGTTGGATCAATTTTAGATCAAACCCAAACCCAACTATGATTCTGATTTGACACCCGTCATCACCATTAGCCTGACGAAGCAACAACACAGTAGATCCCTAAATCCTACATGAAAACTCGAAGACTCAACATATGTCAAGTAGGTTCTAATTCACCAAATTATAATCGAGGGCATAAATCCAACTTCCAATGTCCCAACCCCAAACACAAACTAGCATCCAACAACAAAGGATAAACCAAGAGTAGGCACCCCCAGTACTACATTAAAAGCTATTACAGCTTTCTTTAGAAGATTAGAGACTAGAGAGCCAAATTGTTGACACAAGAAGTTAGCTAAGAAATCTAAGTGAACTTTTAGCTTCCACAGTTCTTGAATCATGCATATTTCTCCTTTTTTTCTCTACATTTTGATTGATTGAAAGTGTGGATAAAGTAGAAGGGAGACTGTCATACGCATGAAGCAAGGCTTTAGTGATATAGTTCATTTGAGGTGGGAAATTATTACTATGGGCTTTATCAATATATGGAAGGTCCAACATAGAAAATGAATAATCATTAAGGAACATTGATGGGGCTTGATGGAGGATGAATTAGTGGGAGGAGATTGAGAAATGACCAATTAATTTTCCACCAATAAGAGATCCCATTTCTTCTTGATAACATGATCTTTAACCGCTAGCTCAACTTCATGACTTTCTTTATCCATAAAGGAGAGGAAATTTTCTTTGCTCTCTCAGTTTAGGCACACAAGAATTCTTTCTAGTTGCAACATCCTCAAAAGGTAGTCAACAACAGAAAAAAGGGCGAAGTAATGAGGAAAAAGCTGGGCCAGCTCCAATGAGTGAGGCAGTGAAAGCCGAGTTAGGTTAGATAAAACCGAAGTCCAATAGGCGGGATAAATCATGCAGCTTTAGTTATCATGTAGCAATTTTTTTCAAAAATGAGAAAGAAGCATGGAATCCAGATATTAAGGGAAAGCAGATATTATGGGAAAGAGCTATAATACAATGGCTAGAAAGGAGACAAGTAGGCAAACACTAGCGAAGCCCAAGCTTATTTTCCGCCATCAGTTTTGAGTTTTATCAAGTCTTAGATTCTCCCTCCATTCACGTTCGCTTTCATCCTCCAGCCTCTTCTACATGATCACTGTCATTATCGATGATGGAATCGGCTGCTGCCGCTGATGCCTTCCCTCGACGTTAAGTTCAATAGTTTGATGCACCTTGACAGTGCTTGCTCTCTGCTTCATATTATTCCCCCCACCCTTAACAAGGCAAATTGTAAGACCAATAATTCAAATGAAGGATAATATATATATATATATATATATATATATATAAAACTAAAATAAGAGAAAATATTCAATATCAAATGAATAAAATATTCCTCATAACCTGAGAGCAGCAATAGCTTCAGGTTTGAAGTCAATTCTGAGACCCAAAACCCTCCTCACATCAGCAGGTGTAAGCAACCATGTCATGTGCCCAGCATTCTCTCCCCAGAAATCCAATATCTCAGAAACCCTTTCAAAGTTTAAGATAGTTGTCATCTGTGAGAGCCGTGCAAACTTATCCCTCACAGGCCTCTGCGACATCTCAGAGAAATGATTGACCAGAGCTCGCACTTCCCGATCGAGCTGGAGTCCACCGAGCTGGCTGAATCGTTTCTGCATCATGATCACATCGAGCCGCTTGACGGTGAAATCGATCACTAGATGAAGAAACGAGTCGTAGTTGTTCGAGGTCATTATTGGTTGCAGCCACGCTATATTAGTCTCGATTGCATGGAGAAGCTTCTGAACCCATGGGTCATTCATCTCATTATCCTCGTAATCAGCATCCGAGAGTTCGTAGCTGATAGTTGCAACTGAGTCGAGAACGGGACGGATGCGAGGCGAGATGCTCGCCATAAGCTGATCCAATCTGGAACTTAGGATTCTCTTGTAGGTGCTGCTTATTTCTCCCAGCTCAGACAAGCAGGATTTAACTTTCTCCCTGTCAGCAGGTGCAGGGAATACCTGGATTGTAGTGGGTAAATTTTGGTTAGTGAAAAGGTTGGGGAGATTTAATGATTCTTTTGGTCATGATGTGATGTTATTTTGCTGAACTGTTTTTGAATAAAATTAAGGGGGCATTTCCGTACATAGCACCCAATTGCTATGTATTTTTTTATCTAACAGCTTTTTTTATTTTTTTTATTTTTTTTTACTTTTTACATTTATACTGCCCAAATCTTTAATCAAATAAATATACCAGTATTTTAACTCCCAAAGAGTGAAACACATTTTCATACATAGGTAAGGTGCCACATATGTAAAAAATAAAATTTAGGTCCTACATGTGTAAATACATAAAAACTGAGTGACATGTACGTAAATCTTCCTAAAATTAATAAATTGGTGGTCATTTAGAAGAAGAAGCTGCAAGCTTACAAGTGATACCATGTGATGATAAAGCAATAAAGAAGATAAGTGAATGTGTATAAAGCTCAGCCGCAAATTTTTCCAAAATTCAAAATCACGAAACACCGGATTAAAAAAAGAAACATCACCAAATGAGGCCTCAAGGCATAAAGAACAAAAATCCCGGTATCAGCAGAGGCAGAATGTCACAAATGTTTACAATGGCATAAATGTGCGATGAAATAATTTGTGATGGTTTTCTAAAAGGAAAAAAAATATTGTGGGACTCACTGAAAAAATTATCTTGCCTTCTGATATTTTTACTAATTACACCTTCACTTATGAAGCACAAAACATAAGGTAAAATAGTAACTTTAATACATTGTCATTAAATGCATCACCCTACCACAGCACAAAAGGCCATAGAGAAAAATCTCACTTTCATCTGTATCACATCCATTTTAATGTCAATTAATTTGAATTAACCATACAGAATTTTCATTACCCGAAGAATTAGGTGGGTACACAAAAAAGAGATTAGGGCACACCAAGTGAAGACACGCACACACAACATAGTGAAGAGAAAAGGGTTCAAGGGCTACAGAAGATTCGTCAAAGCAGAAAGACCCATCCAGAGTGATAAACATGCAGTGATTGAACTTTGAAGAGAAGGGGGTTCAAAAGCTGTGAACGCTTCGTTGAAGGACTATTGAAAGAAAGACGAGCTGTGTTGCAGCCTATGAGTCGCTCTTTAAAGAAGAAAGGTGACACTTGCGCATAAACACGAAATTGTCAGGGATGAGAAGTGAGGACTCTATGGGCACAGTCACGACATGGTGACTTATCATGTACATGTTTAAGCATCGTATGAACGAGGATTCCACAAAACATGTGTTTCCTTGGTGCGTTGGATCATGTCTAGTCCGTTCAATAACATGTATTAAAACACTAATTTTATCTTAAAACAATTCTGACACAATTCTGAGTATGTCAGAACATGTATTAGGGCGTGTCAACGACTTATCCAGGTGCTTCTTATATCTTCAGTAAAGCAAGCTTATGGACAAGCTGCAAGAGAAAGCTCCCTTTCTCAAGCAAGCAACAAATTTTTTTACTGTTAGCTGAATTTAGTACAATTTTGGTGGTGGTTGAGACATCCAGATAAATGTTAGCCAAGAGGATTTGTATAGGGTCAATAGGTCTTGTAAGATAGCCGCTCTTGCTAATCGACCAAGTAGCGTGCAAAGTTGATAGGTAAATGAATAGTCGAATAAAATTGAAAATTGTTCCAGTGTGGCAAGTTGTGTCAGGTAGATTAGAATCCAAAAGAAAAAACACAGACAACTCAGCTGACCCGGCGTAGTGGGTCGGCTAGGGTATCATTAATTAATTTAATTGAATAGCTTGATAAGACTTGTCAGGCTTAGTGTGGCACCAGCTAGTGTGAGGCGTGCCCACAAATCAATGAGGATAGTGGCCCCTAAAGTCAACATTAAAAGAACTTAGTGAACAGGAAACATCTTGGCAGTCGCAACTAAAATATCAACCAAAGTGACCTACTTGTCAAAATACAAGGCTTCTCGTCACATAATAAGATGAAATAATACTACGAAATGGAAAAAATTTGGCATATAAAGAAACCATCAACATTGTAAGTACAACCACGAGACATCCTTAACCATGAGTTCTTTCAAAAAGGACGGGTAATTAACTACAAGTAGTTAAAGTTTGGTGTGGTGGACTTTTAATTAATGGATTTAGAGGAGTGTATGGAAGATGCTAGAATGCTCATGTTTAGTCGTTTAGAGCAAAGGGGGTTATAAGAAGGTAGTCTTCCTGAATTGGAGGCCAGGAGGAACCTAATATGATGGAGGCTGGTGAGGTGTATTCTAGGGTGGACAAGAGATGTGAAGGTATGGTTAGGATTACTTTATAATGTAGTCGAAATATATGAAAGGGTTATGAAGTGCAAAGATGTTTGAAAAGAAGAGGAATAGATTAGAATTGTTTGATTGAAGCTTGACTGATTCTTTACAAAAGATACTAAATCCTTTGCATGGAGTAGAGGGAGGAAAAAATAATCAAACATCAATCTAAAATGATAAAATAAAGCATCATAATGGATAGACCAATCATGATCAAAAGGATAGAAGAGACAAGCCACCAAACCACACTTAAGGAGCCAACAGAGAAAGAGAAGAAAGCACCATTCAATTCAATTCATTATGAATTCAAATATTAAATATTGTCATTGCCGCTCCCAAGCACAGATGTGAAAAGTGGAAGGTTGCGTTAGATAATCGACAGTCAGCGCAAAACTTATCGAAAAAATCATGACATGAATTTTTTTTATCATTGTGTAATTGCTAGGGTGTTCCTGAAAGCTACGCGTTGTATTGTCTGAATACAGTGAAAAGTGTGCAAGAGCCGCTACATCGGTCGGTGTAGTGTCAAATAAGCAGGTGTTCCCACATTACGGATGGATACAGGTAAAGAAGTTAGACCATGAAACTAATGAAACTAATATTATAACAGAATTTTGGAATATATGTACTCTGAATAGGAAATTAAAGGAATTAATTGAAATTATGATTCATAGAAAGATTAATGTCTTATGTATTTAAGAAATAAAATGGGTCACAGAAAAGACTAAGGAGATTGATAACTTAGGTTTTGAACTTTGGTATTCTGATAAGAGCCGCACTAGAAATGATGTAGGTGTAATTATAGATAAGAGTTTGAAAGATAATGTTATAAAAATTAATAGAGTTGGAGATAGAATTATAGCCCTTAAGATTATTATTGATACTAAGATTTTTAATATTATAAGTGTTTATGCTCCTCGAGTAGGTTTAAATATAGGGTCTAAAGATAAATTCTGGAATGACTTAGAAGACTTAATACAAATCATACCTCTTGAAGAAAAATTTTTTATTTGAGGAGATTTAAATGGACATGTCGGTAGAGTAGTAGAAGATTTCAGAAATATTCATTGTGGCTATGATTTTGGAGTGACAAATGAAGAAAGTAGAGTCATTTTAAATTTTGTTTTAGCGTATAATTTTATTATTACTAATATTTTATTCAAAAAAAAGATGATCACTTTATTACTTATAATAATGAATCTAATTTCTTATGAGAAGAAAAGAACGTCGAGACTGTAAAGATTGTAAGGTTTTTCCAAGCGAGAATTTAAGTACCCAACCTCGATTAATAATCCTATATTTTAAGATGAAGAGGTGCAAAATAAAGAATACTATGACTCATTACCATAAAATTAGATAAGAGAGCCTAAAAGGCAAATAAAATTATTTCTATGAATAAAATTTAAGATTGCAAATTTTGGGATGTTCATGAAGAAGCAAATACTATTTGAGATAAAGTAACAAACACTATTAAAAAAATAGCAAAAGATGTACTTGGAGAATCAAAAGAGAAATTTATTATAAATAAAAATAGTTAGTGGTGAAATAATAAAGTGCTAGAAAGGATCAAAAATAAGTTATGTTATAAAAATTGGTTAAATGTAAAAGCTTAGAGAGATAGAAAAAATATAAAACGATCCGCAGGGAGTCTAAAAAAACAATCTGTGACGCTAAAAATTCTACTTTTAGTAATCTTTATAATATATTAGATTCTAAGGAGGTGAAAAATATATGTATAAACTAGTCAAACAAAGAAAAAAGAAAAGTAAATATTTAAAGTAAAGTATTTTAAAGATGAAAATTAAAAAGTACTTTTCTTAAAAAAAAATATTCAACATAGGTGGGTGAGTTATTTTGATAAATTTTTTAATGAAGTTTCTGAAAATACAATCGCCCTTAGTGATCTTGATATCGTTAATAATAATAAAAAGTTTCATTTTTACTTTAAAATGCTTCATATTTACCGTCGCATTAGTAAAAAAGAAGTAGAGGCTTTAAAGAAAACTAAGTGTGAAAAATCTATAGGACCTAATGATATCTCAATTGAACTGTGGAAATATTTAGGAGATTTAGGAGTGTATTGGCTTACTAAACTCTTTAATATTATTTTAATGATATCCCAATGTCCGAGGAGTGGAGGAAGAGTATTTTGGTCCCCATTTTTAAGAATAAAGGGGATGCACGAGAGTGTGCAAATTAAAGAAGAATTAAGTTGATGTGTCATACTTCATAATTATGGGAGAGGGTAATTGAACATAGGTTAAGACATATTACAATGATTTCTCATAATCAATTTAGATTTATGTCGGGAAGGTCTACTATGAAAGCTATACATTTATTGAGAGGTTAGATTGATGGAGGAGTTCAAAGATAATAAGGAGGATCTACATTTGATTTAATTGATTTAGAAAAAGCTTACGATAAGGTAACAAACACTATTAAAAAAGTAGTAAAATATGTACTTGGAGAATCAAAAGAGAGTTTCTATAAAAAAAATTGTTGGTGGTTAAATAAAATTGTGCAAAAAAAGAAAAAATATAAGAAGATATGTTATAAAAATTGGCTTAAATGTAAAAGCTTAGAGAATTGGGCAAAATATCAAACGATCCGCAAGGAGTAAACGAACAATCTGTGACGTTAAAAATTCCGCTTTTACTGATCTTTATATTATATCGAATACTAAGGAGGTGGAAAATATATGTATAAGCTAGCCAAAAAAAGAGAAGAAAAGTAAAGATTTAAAGTAAAGTGTATTAAAGATGAAAATTAAAAAGTACTTTTCTTAAAAAAAGATATTGAACATGGGTGGGTGAGTTATTTTGATAAACCTTTTAATGAAGTTTTTGAAAATACGATCGACCTTAGTGATCTTAATATCGTTAATAATAATAAAACGTTTCATTTTTACCGTCGTATTAATAAAAAATAAGTTGAATAGGCTTTAAAGAAAACTAAGTGTGAAAAGTCTGTAGGACCTGATGATATCCCAATTGAAGTGTGGAAATATTTAGGAGATTTGGGAGTGTATTGGCTTACTAAAATTTTTAATATTATTTTAAAAACTAAAAAGATGCTTGAGTGGAGGAAGTGTATTTTGGTCCCCATTTTTAAGAACAAATGAGGTGCACAAGCGTGTACAAATTATAGAGGAATTAAGTTGATGTGTCATACCTTAAAATTAAAGAAGAGGGTAATTGAACATAAGTTAAGACGTATCACAATGATTTCTCATAATCAATTTGGATTTATGTCGGGCAGGTCTATTATGGAAGCTATACATTTATTGAGAGATTTGATGGAGAAGTTCAGAGGTAATAAAAAGGATCTATATTTGATTTTTATTGATCTAGAAAAAGCTTATGATAAGGTTCCAAGAGATATTCTTTGAAGAGTTCTTGAGAAAAAAAATGTTGATATAACTTATATTCAAGTCATTAAAGATATGTATACTAGAGTTATTACTTGTATTCGAACTAAAGGTGTAGTTATTACTTGTATTCGAACTAAAGGAGGATTGACCAAATATTTTCCTATTTTTGTTGGATTACATCAGGGATTGGCTTTAAGCCATTATCTTATTTTTTAATTATGGATGGTCTTACTGGAAATTTATAGGAGGATGCACCTTGGTGTATGCTTTTGCTAATGATATCCTTCTCATGGACAAGACGAGAGAAAAAACCTAGGAAAAGCTTGAATTATGGAGGTCTACATTGGAGTCTAAAGGCCTTCATTTGAGAAGAACTAAAACTGAATACATGGAATGTAATTTTAGTAATAGTAGTTCTATTGACATAAGTGCAACTTTGGGTGATCAATTTATTAAAGGGTTTGAACAATTTAGATATCTCGAGTCTGTTGTTCAAAGCGATGGTGATATAGATTGGCATGTTAATAGTAGAATTCAAGTTGGTTGGTTGAAGTGGAGGAATGCTTCGGGCCTTTTGTGTGATAGAAAAGTATCGTTTAGACTGAAAGGAAAATTTTATAAGATGGTTGTGAGACCTACAATGCTCTATGGTGTTGAATGTTGGCCTTTTGAAAGAAAAGCATAATACTAAGTGTTGTCGAGATGAGAATGATTACGTGGATGAATGGCTTTACACTTAGAAACAAAATGCAAAATCAATATATTCGTGATAGCGTTGGTGCAGCTTCAATGGCAAACAAAATTAGAGTGAGTCGTCTTAGATGGTTTGGTCACATTAAACGTCGACCATCTGATGATCCGATTAGGAGAGTAGAAGTTTTAGATTCGGCTTATGTTAAGAAAAGCAAAGATAGACCTAGGAAGACTTGGGTTTATTGTATAAAAAATGATCTAATTCATTAGAACTAAATGAAAATATGACACTAAATTGGACGAAATGGAGAAAAATGATTCATGTAGCCGACCCCATCTAATGTGATTAAGGTTTTGTTGTTGTTGTTGTTGTATGAATTCAAACATTACAATGTTCTTCAACAACATATAAAGAATCTTCATAACTCATCAAATCTGGCATAGATCCAAAATGTTACCTTTATGCATCCTTTTGAAGCCAACACCACTTCATTTTTAGATCAAACTATAATACAAATCATTAATTTATTCACTATGCTCTTCCATTATAATTTCCTCCTTGAAAGTACTATTTGATAGTTTCTCAAATTAGAATTTTCATCTTTCCTAAATATCTTTATTTTAACTAAAATTCTATTATTTACACTTCTCATGTATATAATTTGATGAAAGTATTTAGATCCCTTATAATTTAAATATTTGACATACCTCACTTTCTCATTCCTTAGAACCAAGCATATTTTATAAATTAAAAAATATTATAGCTTTGTTTTATTCACTATTTGATATACCCTCTTTGCAAAACTTCTAACTTTAAAGGAACACTATAAGGCCAGTTAATATTTAATTTTTGGCACTCTTTAAAGGCAAATTTCTTCTTTTATAGTTTTTATACCTTATTACTCTAGCAATATGTCTCATTATTATGTACTATATATTTCTGGACTCTCTTAAATTTTTTATGATAAAATTCTTACTAAAACTTAAAATTTAATCTTGCTCAAATTTATCTCGGGTAAAGAATTTCAATGTCTCTTATAGCATCATTATATCTAGAAAAGTTATAACTTTTTTACATTCAAATCCACCCAATTTATCCTAGGATTAGGGTTGTCAAAAAACTCACCATTCACAAACAAATCATGTTTGGCTCGGTAATGAGCTCATGTTCATATTATTCATTAATCAAGCAAACCAAACATAGACAAATATTTTGTGCCAGTTACTTAAATACGACGAACATGAACAAACCTCTTGTTCAATCGTGTTCGGCTCATTTCAGCTTGAAATAAATAAATATGTAAGTGAATTTATATTTTTAGACCATTTAATTATTTAATAGAGTTATGAAATCAGCAAAAATTGATCTCAATAAATAGTTTTACATAAAGAAATAAGAATTAGGGAGTTTTGAAAACAAAAAAAAAAATCAACTATTGAATCCAATCCAATGGCTAAAATTTTAGCTTCCTACACCCTAGAATTATAAAACCCACAAACCAGCAACATCCCCACACAAAGATAGTTTGATTCATGCCTCTCTAGTCTCAGACCTTCTATCTAAAAAATTATCCTACTTTGCAGGCACATGGACTTGTCTGTGGCTCTTGTAGTATGTCTTCTCACGATCTCACCACTCTTTTTCTTAGCTTTTGCCTATCTCAAAAGGCCTTTTCCAGCCCAGATATGTCTCACACAATAACATGACCATCATCATCTGTGTGTGTGTGTGTGTGTCTATATATATAAACTTTATTGCCTAGGTCTAGGCATCTCTTACTATCAAAGTTTTGAGAAAAGTAGGTTGAATGCTGAATAAGCTCGATGTTTTTTCCCTTTGCGTTCATTCCAATAAATAATAATCTTGCAATCTATTTCAGGTACAAAATATTTTGTATAATCTATTTTACGTAATTTAATAATGCATATTCCTAATCTAAACATTCAGCTAAAAGAGAAATAAATCAAAATAAAAATATTGAAAATAATTTAAATAAGGAAACTCCTAATTATAGAAAACTTCTAATTTAGTTGTTTGATTTTCGTCCTTCCTGATTGACAATCTTGTCATATAATCACCCTCAAATTGATAATGACTGATCATGAAGCATCAATTTGCCAATAAGAAACTGATAACATTGTCGAGACCAAAGATTCTCAAATCGTGAATGCCAGAGCCGAAGTCGAAGTCTCAGAGACAACACCTGAACCATAACATGATTTGAGCAAAAAAAAGCAAGAAATTATTTATCATTGTTGTCCATAAATTCGAATCATAGCTACAAGCAGGATCCGCTTCCAGTTACACGATTCAAATGCTATCGATCATAGCCCACAAATAGGATTCAGTTAAACAATTCAAATGTTATCAATCATAGCCTACAACTAGAATTCGTGTCCTGATCCAAATGCGACCGATCATAGTCCACAAATAGGATCCAGTTACACGACTCAGATGTTATCGATCATAGCCTAAAAGTAGGATCCACGATCCATATGCTACTGATCATAGCCCACAAATAGGATCCAGTTACACGATCCAACTGCTATCGATCATAGCCTACAAATAGAATCCGCGTACTGATCCAATTGCTATTGATCATAACCCACATATAGGATCCGCGTCCTGTTTTACAATCCAAATGTTATTAATTCTTCCTACAACGATGAGGATGATTTGTTCCCTGATCTTCACGCCAAAAATGTTAAAGCTGATATGTCGAAGTTGTGGGTCTATGAAGGAGTGTTGAAGCCTTCAATCCTTGGGTGCGATGAAGAAGCCAAAGTCAAAGCGGAAGAAACAGTCGAAGATGTCAAAGAAGCAGCGATGGCTAATGAAGGAGATCCAAAGCAGGTGAATCGAACGAAGTGAACGAAATCGCAGATTGCGGATGAACTTGAATCGGAGACGAGAAAACAAATGGACAGAATCGCAGATCGCAGCTGGAATCAAACGAAGGAGACGAAACCAAACACGGGAGATAGAAGAAGGCGAATCGAAGGCGAACGAAGTTGTCGCAGCGGATGAAAATCCTTAGATGGGCTAATGAAGGCAAAGAAATAGTTCCTCACTTCCCGCAAGAAGGCCGGCGGGGAGGGAGTCTCGACTGTCCTCCTACGACTACCGGTGGTTAGGGCAAAATTTTGGCCCTGATACCATGTCAAAGTTTTGAGAAAAATGGCTTGAATACTGAATAGACTCGATGTTTTTCTCTTTGCTTTCATTCCATCAAATAATAATCTTACAATCTATTTTAGGTAACTTAATAATCCATATTTCTAATCTAAATATTCAACTAAAAGGGAAATAAATCAGAATAAAGATATTGGAAATAATTTAAATAAGAAAGCTCCTAATTATAGAAAACTCCAAATTTAACTGTCTGATTTTCGTCCTTTCTGATTAACACTTGCTCTTATGATTTTTTTTGCCTCCTGAATCAAAGGAAAAGTCAAGCTAGACCTTTTTTTTCTAATAGAGTCAGATCAAATGAGTAACGCTCATTAGATAAATTTTTTGCAATATTTGTTAAACTTTTGTTAAATGTTTTTGGTGCAATTAGATCCATGGCTCATGTGTACTAATTTTTAGTTCTTGTGGCTTGTTACTATTGATAGTTTGTGAGATGAAGTTATTTTTTTAGATTAAGTTCGAATGTTTTTTTTTTTTTTTTTTTTTTTTTTTGTTTTTTTCCACTAATGTTTTGACATGAGATACCATTGTTCACGGGTCTGCTAATTTCCAAGATGAAACTTTTTTTTTTTTGGATACGAATTCTATCTAATAATATGGGCTTAATTTTTACTAGCATGGAAGAAATATTTTTTTTTTATCTGTAGTTTACTTATCACTTTTTTAATCAAATTTTTTAATTCCATAAAGGTTTGGTTGAGATGAGATCTATTAATTCTTTTTCATTTGATTTTATTGCTATATTGCTTGAAATAATTATGTCAATGATTTGCATGTTCATGTAATATATTGTTAATGCTCTAAACTTGATGAATCATTGGAATTTTTAGTCTATTGTACTTTTTTAATTATGACTTTTTTAAAATTGTGTTGCGTAATATTGTGTTTTAGTCTAAACATAGTATTAACAAAAATTCACTTCAGTTCTTTTGTAACATAAAATTTGTGCTTCAGGTCCTCATATTCACGGAGTTTAGAGGCTATGATGATTTTGACACCAAATAATCATTGGATTGATTATGATGATTTATTTAAGTGCTTCCGTTGTTTGCAATATTGATTATGCTCCTCTATAACCGGGATGGCATACTCAAAAGATTCTATAACCATATAGAGGATAAGAAATTACATAACCAATATATGCGTGATTCTCAATACTTTTTTATTGCTACCTTGCAAGATACAACCATATGGGATTGCAACGATTCAACAGTGACAATGATGATAAAAGTTTGTTTGAAAGGGAAGCTATAATGATTTAAAAGATGATCATCGTAGAGTGTAATATAGTTGCCTTGAAGATGAATTCTGATTCCTTTAAAGCTAGTATGGCATAATATCGTGCAACCCTTTATATGATAAAAGAAATTAATACTTAAACTTAAATCCAAGCCTCCAAAAAAACAGCGTGCAGTTATTTAAACTGCACATTGTGAAACATAATGAAAAGTTGTCTTGAGGTATAGTTGTCATTCAGTCGGTAGCAAGCTCAGATTATCATTCTAATTGCTACATTCAATAACTAGTAAATTGAATTTAATTGTTATACTTTATTGGTTTTCATTCTATCACCACTAAGCATATAATTGCTATATGTGGCTGGCCACTACATTATAAGTTGTATGTTTATATCGGCATAATTTTTAGTGAAGTCATTGTTATGCTTATAATTGCTGTATGGTTATATTGTTATATGCAGTTGGCCGTCTAGGAGTTGCCATGTTGGTCTGCTGAATTTATTTGCCATGTTGGTCTGCTTTAATCCTGCTTGCTATTTAGCCTATCTCAATTATGGTGCCTGTTGCCCATCGTCCTTGGATGCTCATTTTGGAGGTTCGCTAACAGGCAATAATGATTAATTTAGGTTGATTATCATGACTTTAAAATATATTCATTTGTAGCCTAGCTTGAGCTGAATTTAAATCATATATAGCTGGTATGACACAAAAATACTTCACAAACATATCAGGATAAGTGAAGTTTAAACTTAAATTTTAATCTGGGCCTCTACATTTTGAATTAATAAATATAATTTATTTTAAAAGGCAATATCTATTTAAATGGTTTCTTATTAATAAGTTTCTTCTTGTATCAAAACATGCAGATATTATTCTATCCATAGAGTTAAAACGAATCAGTATTTTAATTATAACATCGTAATGAATTTATTGACAAAAAAGATTGCAATGAAGTTATCTCTTTTGTTGAACACGATGACCATAATAATTCTATATAATTCGTTATGCGTTCATTTTAGAAACTTTGGGTATGTTCATTTATTAAAAAAATCTAATTCTTTTAGTCATTTGAGCCTAATTGTGCCGAATGTGCTTGTTATGATCTACAGACATCGAATATGAAACAAGTGAATTTAAGCAAACAATTTTCAAACAAGCCAAATGGAATAAACCCGCTGAAGCTCGGCTCATATACATCCCTACTTAGGTTAATTATTTATTAGACAAGTTTCATTACTCCATAGCCACTACTTCATGTTGTATGGTTAAACTCCTAAAATCAACTTACAATATTAACAAAAAATATTTTTATTGAATCAAGGTAATAATAAATCTATTAACAATTTAGTGACTTCACTTTCAAACGTAATTAAATCACCTTCTCATTTTTTTAAGAATATTTCTCATTGTGATATAATAAACTATGTTTGACCCAAGAAAAATTTCTCCTAAAAGAAAAGCTCTATTTTTGGAGCGATTATTGCGTACGGGCACTGCACGTAAATTTGTGTGCGGTGTCCAATCTAAACCACCGAAATATATTTTTTTTTATTTTTTTATTGTTAGAATGGGGCCCACTCTAATTTTTGGACGGTCTTGATCGGACATTGGACGCAAAATTAGCGTATTTTTCCTATTTTTGAGGCCCCTCTTTCTCTTCAATAGAATCCCCAATCCCAGAAATCTCTCTCTCTCCCTCTCCCTCTTGTAGAGATTAAGAAAAAAAAAAA
Organism: Phalaenopsis equestris; assembly: GCF_001263595.1. Taxonomy (NCBI): domain Eukaryota; kingdom Viridiplantae; phylum Streptophyta; class Magnoliopsida; order Asparagales; family Orchidaceae; genus Phalaenopsis; species Phalaenopsis equestris. The sequence continues at coordinate 579,661 of NW_018164480.1, read as the reverse complement.
TTTTAAGGAAAAAGCATTCTAAAATGGCCACTGTGATCATATAGAAATGCTCAATCATACGTATATTAGCACACTAAAATAAGGAATTAGGAAGAAGCATTAAACAAAGAAATATAGACTGACCTCTGCGCACTGCTCTTCAATTTCATGACGGAGTTTCAAGACATATTCTGCGCTGATATCCAAGTTGTTCAAAGCAGCAGCAATCTCTGTTCCTGTCTTTTGCGCTCCAAACCCGCCCAATAATAGTTTGGAACCTAAGTTGGGCTCCCTCAACTTTTGCTGTAGAGCATCCTCGTACTCATTTGTAAGAAGGTTGATCGCTCCACTCAGTAAGGCAAGGACCGAATTACTACTCCCAGTGGAGATAGCTCTCCTGCAACAGCTCTGAAGTACATAGAACACGTCATCCACCATTGAAGTAGTGAGACTATCAGGCACATGCTCGTCAATGTTTATCGCCTTCCGCACATTCTCCACCATGAAGAACTCTTCAAGTATCACATAGAAACCGGTTAGATCCTGCACCACTCTATTGAAGCTCCCACTCCTAAAGGCCTTTGTAGCTCGAGGACCCAATTCAGGATCCACAGAACGCAATTCCCTGATCTTTGACACCATGAACTCAATGTAATCCTCTCCCAGCTGCGTGAGCGAGAGGATTTCCTCCAGATACATCTCCACCACTCTTGGATCCGGACCTTCGGTAGAACCAACAGATATCAAGTTCTTGCTGTAGGAATTGATCTCGGAGGTAAGGCGTGAAAGCTTTCTGTAGTCCATGTACTTCTTTAATATCTGAGTGCCCCGAGAGTCGCACTCCTCTTGTAGCTCACAAATGGCATAGACAATCCCATCTTCACCACAAAGGCTGCGCAGGACCTCATCATTCTCTTCCACGGCAAGAACAATGTCTTTGAACAGATTAGTGAGGCAGGAAACAAAATTAGCGCCTCCTTGCCCTGAGTTGGAGTTAATGTGACTATCCTGCCCCGTAAACTCCGTCAGATGCTCAAATTCTAGCCTTGATCTGAGAGCAATGACCTTTCTGAGATAAGAGACATAGATCTGAAGGCCTTCTTCCTGAAGACCAAGCAGAGGAAATACACGGACGAAGCGGAGGATCGTGGAATGATCCCTCTTATCGACGGCCGCGGCAAGTCGATTGCGCACAATGGACTCAAGCTGGCGCTTACACTCGAGGAGCTGCTCACGCTGATCGGATCCGGAGTCACGGAACTGGGAATCGATCTGGAGGAATGTGTGGATAAATCTTGCGGCGGAGTCATAGTCATCGGAGTCGAGCGCGCGGCGAGCACCGTCGAGGCAGTGTGAGCGCTCCACGATGGCGTCGATGCGGGACAGAGTGGACTCTACACGAGATTGCGCGAGATCGAGCTCACGCACCTTTCGACTTACCTGTTCAGCGAGATTGGCCGTAGATCGGACAGAGTCGAGAAGGACGTCAGCGTCGGAGCGGGCTAAATCGAGGAGGTGGGAGGAGCGCTGAATGGACAAGAGGTGGCGGTCTAGTTCCGTGCGCTGAGAGAGGAGAGAATCTAGCCGAAGGTCGAGACCACGCTGATAGGCGATGCATTCATGGAGGAGGCGTGTCATGGCCCCGACGTCGGTGAGAGATCGGATATGGGCTAGGGTTTCGGGGCTCCCAAAGTCGACGGAGGAAGAAGGAGGGTCATCGCCAGAGCCGTGATCAGGTTCCGGGAGTGAGGCGGATCTGTCTGGATGTATGGGGGAGAAGACCGCCATTGCGCTCGGTCACCTCTCGGATCTCGGTAGAACGATGGAAGAGGCCTCCCCGGTAGAATATCAATATTAAAAAATTTTAAATTTATATAATTTGGAATTAATATTTAAAAAAAAAATCAAAATTCTCACTGCCAAAACAATCAAAAGAGACCATCGTACTCTAAGAAACCTTTCTTATAAATTAAAAAAATATCATCATTTTAACCTTTAAAAAATAAATTATAAATTTTCATACATAAAATAATATCATCATTTTAACCTTTAAAAAATAAATTATAAATTTTCATACATAAAATTTATTTATATAAAAATTAAAATTTAGATGTTAGATATGTCAATACATTGAAATTGATTGGTATGTATGCAAATCTTTCATATTTTACACATTATTATCAATTAAATTTATTTTAAGAAACTAAGTACTAAAATGCAAATTACATTTGCATACATACGATTAACATCAACTTTCATATTTACATACATGATACTCAAATCATTAACATCACATCAAATATACTATTATTAATGACTTTCTAAAAATGAAAATTAAATCCAAATTACATATATAAATACATAAAAATTGTGTGATAGGTTTGTAAATTTCCCCAAAATACAAATACTTATTGAGCCCAAAACCTTTAACCAAGTAAATTACAGGCAGGCAGGCAGCATCCATGAAATACTTTGTGCTCATAATAATATGACATTAAGATATGAATACTATTATACTGAAACAATATATTAATCTTCATATTGCAACATAATAGCTTAATAGTATAATAAAAATAGTTTATGATTTTTAATCTAAAAAATATTGTGAATTGATGTAATAATTGTATCCAATTACGCTAAAGGGTCAACTTTATTTTTTTTACTTTTTATCAATTATTCTATTAATAATGTTTATATTATAATAAACGGAATAAGTGATTACATAAGATAAAATTACAACCAATATTTTAGATAGCATTATTTTCTAATTGGGCTAAAGGAGAATTACATTAAATATAATATGATTTTTATATGTTAGTTTTTTAACAAATAGAAATAAGTATAAAATATAACCTATTATTAAAAGGCTTTGATTTGAAACTAAGAAATAAAAATTGAGTTCAAAATATTTACATTTCATATTCAGAAAAAAGGAGATAAAGGAGCCCTAAACGTTTTTATTGGATGAGTTTCAACTTTAAGAAGATGAGCACAAATTGCTCTGGATTTATTGCAGTACAAAAAGTAGGGGCATATGATATTATATGTGAGCCGGGCCAAGCCAAGGATGTATGTGGTTTATGATGTTATAAGGTTAACCGATACGGAAGAATTCAATCTATATTTGAAGTCAGAGCATTCTGTTTTTCGATCTAACCGGAAAAGAATGTGTTATAGAATTATGAATGATAAGGCAGCAATAACTTGGAGGTAATAATCAGACTATGACATTCGTGTATAATAATAGTTGGGCAGCAACAGCCATTGGTTGACAAAGATTAGTAGTGATTATTAGCCTCAAGCTTTCACTCTAGAGATCTTTCATAAACTTCAAATTAAGTGATCATGAGCTTATTAGATTTATCTTATCGGGTCGCTGAATTAGCTCTAAGCGTAAGGCGCTCAATTGAATTATAAACATGTAAGATTCAGAAATCATTTAATCATTCGACTGATGCTTTAAAATTTCTAATCATACTTCAACCACTTGATGTGAACCCATTTGAACTCAAATCGAAGTAACATTAATGATCTTGGGTTTGTAATATCAAGACATTCAGTTTTGACTATAAAATTGATGAATTGAAGCTCAAATGATCTTAAATTTGACTTCACAATTTTTTTTTAATCCAAAATGAATCACAATTTATGCACGATCAAGTGAATTTTTGGTACATATCAACTAAGTATGAAAATATGTGTTGGACTTGTAGGTATGGCCTAACCCGAGTATTTGAAAGTGTATGATAATTGAGTCCAAATCACTTGTTACATTATTGCAGGAGCTTACATTTCTTGACTGTAAGAGTTAAGAACTCATCTTCTAGCTTCATTAGAAAAAACAAATGTAGTATTAAATTAAACAATTTATGAATAGCAAAAATGAACTTTTGTACATGAGTTTGTGCAACACGCTATAGATTTACATAAAAATAAAAACCTAAAATTCCTATTATTATTAAATCCATTATGTTAAATCCTATTACATGACTTACATCCAGGTTTCATTTAGTCTACCTTTGTTTTTCTTCAAACCCCTTCAATGTTCATCATATTTAATCATCCTATGAGTGCCTTCTCTACACTTACATTTCTAAGCAATAAGAATCTATTTAGCACTATCTTATCCATAACAGATGCCTAATTATGCCAAAATTTTAGCAGTTTCAACACCCAACATGACCATTCTACATAGATATAGAGTTCCCCAATGGTGCCCTAAAGTTCCTCCACCAAACTGTAGTACGGAATCATCTCCAAAGATTTCGGTTAGGGTAGGCATATGTCAAACATGAATACCCCGTGAAGCCACGGGTATAACACCTGGCATAGAGACCCAATTTTGAGTGAAAAAAATATTACGACTTCGATCTTTTTCAATATAATTATCACGTAACAAATCAACAAAACTCAAAGTCATCTCACGTTCCCCCTTCAGTTTACCCACTACTGTACCAACGTGAATATGATCTCCGCCAGACATACGTAATACAACCACAAAAACAAGCCTTTATCCCAATAAGTGGGATCGGCTACATGAATCCTTTTTCACCATTCTACATTTTAATAAATTTATGAAATTGTTCAATCATGAAACACTAAATCTTTTCTCCAACAACCTACTAGCACTAACAATAGAATATCTAGACGCAAAATCTGAAATGAAAAGATTCGTCGCATTAGAAAGCTAACATAGATTGGCTTGCTAAACAAGAAATTGAAAAGATTAAGGCAAACACCTATCTTTTTGAAGGGTAATAATATACTAAGCTAAACAAGCAGAAGGCACATATAATCATAGACATCTTTCCTTGTAGCCAACACTAAAGAACTGAAATAAACAAAACTACTCGATAGATGACTAACTGGGCCAACTATGTATTATTGTTCAACAGAATAATGGGTTCTTCATTAATTGCATGGACTACTGGGGACTACATAAGGTAACGATGAAGCACAAACATATGTATGAGCCAAATTCGAGAATATTTCGACAATATGAGAACAACAAAATTGGTTGCAGTATTTATTTGTGATAGATATACTGATCTACGTAAAATAAAGCTTAAAAAGATTAAGTGTTTTTGAGATGGGTACAATAAATTCTAAAAGAACAGAATTTATATGCCAAAATTTATAAAAAAAAGTGCGAAATTTGATCAAACTGAGAAACTGAAGCAATAGTGAATTGGCCTAAACCAACAAATATTACTGAAATTCATGGCTTCGAAAAATTCATAAGAACTTTAAGCATTCACTGCGCGCGGACACTGGATGACTAGAAAATGGATCAAATTTGAATGGAACGAAGAAGAATGTGAAAATAGAATTGTAGCATGCAATAACTGGAATATGAATAAAGTCTTATGATTGTTTTTGAAGTTATAATACTGTAAATTATAGGGTACTTTTGAGGTATTAAATTCCTTGGTGTTATATGCCTGCATTTGAGACTTAGTTACTTAATGATAGGCATTGGAACTCACCTTCACTATGCTTCTCATTCACCAACCAAACTAGAGAAACTTGAATGAGAATCCTAACTACAGTCAATGTCACATATTTATCAATAAGAATCTTCCTAGAAAATAAATAATAAAAGAAAAGAAGCCACAATGCAAGCACATACACAATACAAGGGCGTCAAATACCTCAGAGGTTTCATGCACACACTAGAAATCATTATAACATGTTATAACTGAATCATATGAGCAACATGTATGTACATTTTAAATCGCATTATGTAAAAAACTTGCACAAATATATCTCATTTTGACTATCTTTCACAAGCACTAATCAGCACAAAAGTTATGAGCTAGATTCTGATCATCAATGTAACCATATTATAATCAAAATATCTTTAATCACTTCAAACTACTTATAATAATTAATAGTCCATCAAACATTACCGTAAAAAATTTCTACATGTTTTACACGCATTGTTTCTTATGTGCGCACCAAAACCATACTAACTGCACTAGATCTTGTGTCTTTCAAGATCAACCAAAACAAAAAACTATGCTTAAATTACTCCCTTTATTTGTATATAAGTTACCTTGATAAAAAAAAATCATTCCAAAGTGGATCTTTCAAGCACAAAACTAAATTGGTTCTATTAATGGATCTTTATATTAGTCTCCCTCCCATAACTCCATTCAACAACTTAAGAAATTAGTTCTGATATAATTATCACAAACATGAATATCTCATTTATTGTTAAACATTCGTAATAAAATATTTCTTTTCCAATCATTTGTATCCTTATTCTTCAAAATATTTTAGAATTATTTATCAAAGTCATTAAAAATTATAGTTAACTCCTGAAACCTGAACCTGTTTCTAAAGCAACAATTTTCCTTTTGACAATTTAACTTCACAAGTAAATATTATTTTTTATTCAGAAAGCTCCCCCCTCCCCCTCCCCTCAAAAAAAAATATATCATTCAGTAGGTTATTGATTTAGTAGCACTTTCGCATTTCCTTGACATATTTGGTTAAGTTTGCTAAAGTTTAACTTCGCCATAAACCAGATAAGTTGCCAAATAGTTTTTTAGACTCCTACTTTGACCCAAAAAATTTTACCAACTTAGGCACCTTTATCCACTCATGAAGCAATGATTGGAGCATTAGCAATAAAAAGTGCGTCGATGATAGTTTGATCTCCATTATGGGCATCCAAAATATCAACTACATAAATTTTACATCAATATTTATATGGAATGACTTTATGAAGCCAGCAAAGCTTAAACATAAAACTGGCCAAAACAAATTATCTCAAGTCATCTTTTTAAGCAACCAGACGTCTTAATTCCACTTGAAGTGTATTTCTTTGTTTATAAATAGTATATATCGAACATAAATATAAACCAAACAAGTTTTGCATTTTAATCAAGATCATATAAGTTTAATTTAAAAGCATATAATTTAATAAAAAAGTGTAGGTCTCTTATCTCTGGCCTCAGCCATCATACTTGCTTGATTTTTTAATTTACTTGAAATCAAGTAAAACAAGTTGGAGTCAAGTTTGAAGACAACGCACATGGCTAGAAAATTATTTTGAGTCTAAAATTAACTCAAATAAAATTGGAGTCAAGTACAAAGACAATTTACTTGGTTCAAAATTTCTAGTTTACAAAAGCTTGCCCAAAACTCAATTTAATTCGGCTCAAAATTACTATATTTTAAATACTTTTTGATATAGCATATACAAAAAGTAGTTATTGATTCACTTGATTGGTGTTTTGAAGCTAATGCAAAAGGTTTCAGGTTGTTTATCTCCTCTAAATCTTGCGTTTGTTACATTTGAGTCAATTAGAAATCATTTCTGAGCATATGCCTAAAGAAGTGATTTCGAATCAAATCAATTTGGCTCAAAGATATATTGTTTGTGAATTAAGTTCAAATAGAGTCTAGAAAGATATATTTGAGTTCGAGTCAAGAAAAAACTCCATCAAACTTTACTCATAACCAACCTTAATATTATATATCACTTTTCTCCTTCAAACCCTAGCCTAATACATAAATCATCAAAACCTGTAATTTTTTTTCCTTTGCTAATAAGTTTTTTACAAAACTTCAACTTGCAATCAAAAAAGGCCTCAAAATAATTTATCTTTTTCCACTTTTAAGAAATGCATTCCTTTCCTTCAGAACACTTTATACATACTGCAACAAATCTTCTTAAGTAGAATTTAATCTGTATTCTCTTAAACTTTACAACAATGTTCTTAATGAACTAATCATATTATCCCACAACAATTTTAGCTAAAATATTTGGATTTGCTTCGTGACAGCTCATCTTTAAGGATTAACAACTTTCTCCTTCAAAGTTTAATCAATTTAGTCTAGAGCAATTATTTCTTTTGAGTTTCTATGTAATCTCAGGATATGGATTTAAGCCAACTCTCATTTCTTGGCTTTCTATTCCTCTTTCTACATTTTTGCTCCTGAAAGTCTCATTAAATCATCCTTTGATAAGATTCACAAACTCATTTACTTTAACTATATTCATCAATAAATCCTTGTTCCTCCTTAATTCAGCCTTAAGTACACGCCAATCCCTCTCATGGCTGCAAGAACATAAAGGCAGCATTTTCTGTTTAATTTCACCTTAATAATTCTTATAAGTTAAATAAATACAGCTGCTTTTGTGGTTCTCCTCATATTTACAAAAGAATATTTAAAACATTTTAACTTTTAGATTGATGATTAACCAACATAAATACAATTTCTTAATTACATCAATAATAATTCTATTCAACTTAATGTTAACAGTGGCATTCAAAATTTCAATACCTTGTCTGGTTTAGTTCTCAAATGTCCGCCATGACTTCTTTAATTTCCAAAGCTTAGCATGAATACATTGTTTTCTAAATTCCTAGAAAGTTTTTCATGATTTACAAATACTAGTATTTATAGTTCAAGCTCAGCGTAACACCAACAGTTTCGAATTTATGAAGCATACAATTTTACATGGGACTATTACTCGTTGCTATTTATAACTAAAGTTTGTCCATATAATTAAAACCACATTCATGCCTCCCTAGAGCCTGCGCTTTCATAGTTTGCTTGAACATTTGGTTCACTAATTGTGTGAGTGAAATTGTCAATTGGCTATAGGCACCACCGAGCTTGTTGATGTGGGAACTTGAATTCCTGTTACAAACCCTTCATTTATTAACCAGTTTTTTTTTTATCTTTTCAATTCATCATCAGTCCTTTTTTTTAAGGATTTTTACATTATCATTATGGTAGTTCTTTATTATTTTTTTTTTTTGCATATCATCATTATCAGTCCCTAATATAGATGAGAAAAATGCCCATGTTGTGTTAGGTAGGTAGAGGTTGTAAAAGTTATGTCAAAAGTAATAAATGAAATCTCATTATAAATTTTTTATTGTTCTAAGCTAGAAAACACACGCCATGACCTAACCCAAATAAGATAGACGAACAAGCTAAAATCACAATCTTACGCGGCCCACCTCAACTCAACCTAACTTTGATGAAAAGTAAGCAGGAATTAATTGCAGTGAAAAGTAAGCAAGGGTTAACCAGGTATAAATCAAATATTAAATTTGTGGCATAAAATTTATATGGAGAGTAGAGAATCCAATATATTTGGGAAAATCATAAGTTATTAATTGATGCATTTTGGAAAGATCGACAATAGGAGTATGGTTGTGCTAAACTAAATAAAGCGATGAAATATAAAACTATTGATGTTAATTAAGTCAATAATAGGATAGTTTCTTTAAAGATAAGAAAAATATAGAAGTGGTGGATATTGAAGCTCTCCAAATTGAATTACAGTATTATTTTAAAAATAATAATTTTGGGAAAATATAAATTAACTTTTAAGCTATATGCTTGTTTAGGAAAAAAAAAAGATAATTGTTGGTGGTAATCTAAATGGGCATATAAATTCCAAGATGGGCAAAGCTTCATGGTAGTTATAAAAAGGAGAAAGAAAAGCAATGGTGAAGTAACACTTGATCATATAGTAGTCTAGGAATTTGTAATAGAGAACAAATACTTCAAAAAATAAGAACGTTTGGTTACATACAAAAGTGGATTCACCGCATACAATAATCTTCTTCCAAATATTGCAAGGTGATTCTAGAAAATAGCTTAATTACACAATATATATAGTAGATGTTATGGACATATACTCAAGAGCACAGAGAAAATAATTAAATGAAATAATAGCCTCATGGTATGGGGGTAAAATGAAAGTAGAGAAACAGTTAATTGACCGAAATAGGTTACTAAAAGTCTAAAAAAGGTAAATAGGATTTTTTTTTTTCAATAAAGCCAAAACTAATGTTGTATAAAAACGCTAAACTCATTATAAAAATTTCTATAAAAGTGTTAGGTTGTCCATGAATAAATCAAATATTGATAAGGACATTCAGAGTTGGAAAGTATAAAAGAGTTCTCAAGGAGAACAAATATGCTTTTCAAATATGGTAAAATTTGAATAATGTGAAGGCTAATAATAATTCAGTTAGAATTGCAGAAATAGCAAGAAAAACAGCATACAAGGGCACTACCGAAAACATGATTCAGTTATATATATATATAT
>NW_018164480.1:568273-569162 GCF_001263595.1 Phalaenopsis equestris | reverse complement strand
ATAGATTTGACCCAGGCTCGAATCCCACACTTTACACCTATTTTTCTTAATTTTAGTTTAACGAGCTAATTTCGAGCCGAACACGAGCCGAACACGAACACGAATATTTAAATCGAGCCGAACACGAACACACTGTTCACGAGCCGATTTCGAACACGAGCTATTTCGAACGAGCCGAACACGAGCCAAGCCTGGGCTCGCTCAAGCTCGGCTCGTTTACAGCCCTAATACTAATAACTATAATATAATAAAATAAGCAATTTACGAACACAATTCCTACATAACTCAATCTCTTGCATCAATGCCATCCTTCAGTAGAGCTCGTCTCAAGTTCATGTGATTCCAAGGGGGGCTTGTAGAGAATAAATCACAGATATTAAATGTTGGTGAAATGAAGAGACCGGGTGGAAGTTCTACAACATAAGCATTGTTGTTGAGCTTTTAATAATTCGAAACAGGCCAATTCTCCTTGGTTTAAGCTTGGAATAAGTGTCAACTGAGAATCGTTCTTTCCTCAAATGTACCATCACTAAATCACCTACACCAAGTTCCTTAACCTTTTGGTGACTATCAGCTTGATATTTATATTTCAGTGAAGAATTCAACAGCTTCTATCACACATTTTGTAACAGACTCAAAATTGAGCGCCGCAATAACAACTACATGACTAGAGGCTTTTGGAAGAATTGCAAAATCCACTATTACATTAGAAGATTTAGTGTATACTTTAGAAAATAGAAACAATCCTGTAGATCTATTAATAGACACTATCGAAAACAAACAAGGGCACTATCAAAAATAGAATTAAGTTAGATGGCTTGTATCATTAAAAGAAATATCCAAATGCCTCCCTTATACGGGTACTGCGTATACATACATTATATATATA
>NW_018164480.1:557177-568211 GCF_001263595.1 Phalaenopsis equestris | reverse complement strand
TTCAACTTATTTGTTATATATATATCTCCGGACAAAAACAACTCATAAAATAGAAATAACAAGTTTTTCATAATACTGAATATCTTTTAATGAGCAATTAAGTATACTAATACCTATAATAAAATAATATAAGTAGCTTAGGAGCCGAATTCATGCAGAACTCAATCTCCTGCATCACATATCCATCCCATAACAACAAATTTTGCCGCATGATTTTTCTTTCCATAAAAAGCGACTCATTCATGATTGTCCATAGATGAAAAATAGAAAGAATCTCATTAAATGTTCCAATCAAAAAATATAAATTTCTCATATGAACTAAAAGTATTTAAGATTTTTCGGAGAAAAAAAATATTATTTAAAAGCATATTGCATAAGCAAGCTCCAAAGAAGTGTTGTTATAGTGCAAAACCCCGATGCAGCTAGCTAGGTCAAAAGGAAAACATATCAGATATTTTTTATAAAATAATAAACTAATATAGCACATCAAAAGACAGAATTAAGTTGCCTTACCAACTATGGAAAGAAGACTGAGTATTCATGCACAGAAGCTAGGAAACTAATACTTCTTATGACACTTGTCAATAACTTTACATATGCTGAGCTAACCAAAAATTAAATATTATATCGCCAACAAGATGTTAAGAAAGCTTCTTCTTTCTCTATTTTTCTTGATTCAATATTGTTCTTCTTTGAAAAAGCCTAAAATCTGTTTGTTATGAGCCTTATTCTCATTACAGAGGGTATAATATTTTTGTTATGGTTCATCTCCTTCTAAAAATTATTTTTTCATTTTCATGCAATTCCTCTCTTTTCTTTTTCTATTTTTCTTGATTCAATATTGTTCTTCTCTAAAAAAGCCTAAAATCTATTTGTTATGAGCCTTATTTTCATTACAGAGGGTATAATATTTTTGTTATGGTTCATCACCTTCTAAAAAATATTTTTTTTCATTTTCATGCAATTCCTCTCCTTTTCTTCCTAATTCATTGTGGCTATTCCTCTTCTTATTACATTTTCCAAAATACTAAAACTCATGCATATGGCAAGAAATGTAACATTATTTTGCTCTTATCTGGATTGCCTTGTAATACTAGTACATAACACTTAAGACTTTTCATTGATACAAATATATAAAATTAATAACCTAAGTTATGCAAAAACTCTTCTTCTTTTTTCTTGAAGGGCAGGGGCTTAGGGGTTCAGCCTCACCGCGGACGCCTCACTTACGGTCATTTCATCTCATGGCCTTCAAATGGTGCCTATTATCTTTAATAAGCGTGAAGAATGAAATCGCATACCTTTATATTTATCTTATTAGATTAAATCTTATGTTGCACACCAAACATCAAGTACTAGCTTGATGAATGATACATATACTATATCTTTCTTTAGTTTCCACAATCATATGAAATTGCATAAAATAAAATGTATAAATTTGGCAGAACCACTTGTAATTGAAAAAAATGAAAAATATGCATTTGAAACAATCATATGTAGTTGAAAAAATAAGAATTATTTACTAAGTATACAACCTTAACTTCCAATCAAAGAAAGTGGTTGTAATGGCACGCAATCAAAATCTCCATTTGACAGCTTAACTTTGTTAATATTTTTTAATCTTCTAAAATAAAGTGATCTTCAATTATTTGTTCTTGTTTTTTTTCTTTTTCCCCAAACTGTTTTAACATAACATTTTATTTTATGGTGATATTATCTTCAGCAATAAATCTATTTGGCTAAATCTAAAAACGGTTTCTAGCAGCTAAAACCATCCATTATAGATAAAAAAATTAATATCAAAATTTAAAAGTTGTCTAATTTCTAATTTCATTTTTACAATTTCTTCATCTAGCTCTGCAACCTAAATTGATCTACCATGTTCTAAGTATGTGCCACCAACCTTAGCCTTCAATATAAATTGCCAGCCCTCAGCTCTTGTAATGCCCTCAAATACAAAATTAATCAACTTAGCCCCCTCAAAACTCCTCCCAATAACATCTCCACTCAATCCCATACAAGCCTAGATTCACTACCTACAACCCTCTTCCAACATACAAGCCAATCTCTTCATCTCCTCTTAAAACAAATTCGTTAATAAAAATTATTACTCTGTCCTCCAATCATCTACTAGTGAGCTCCCAAAGGGCTTCCCTCAGTTCCTTCACACCACCTCAACCTTTCTATCTCCATAGCACAATTGACACCCCAGCTACTCCCATCTCTCTCAAGTTTCTCTTTCTCCTAGAGAAGTTCCAAGTATTTGCTATCGTGTTGGGTTAAAGTTGGAATGAGAACTATTTAATATATATATATATATATATATATATATGTGTGTGTGTGTGCGCGCTGTTGTGGCAATGTTGTCGTTTCAAATACTGAAATTTTGACTTATTCATCTAACACATGAAAATCTACCTTCAACAATTAAAAGTTTAAATATTTGAAGATATCTCAATGAGGTTAGTCACTGCCATAAACTTCTATTGCTAAAAAAATCAATTTATTTTGCAGTTCACTTTTATAAAAAGGTAAGCAATAGAAGTTTTAACTAGGTTAATTTGCTAAAATGACAAATAAACTCTCATTAGGAAAGTGAAAATTTTGTCACTTCAGGATTAAGATTAACTTTTCCTGTTCCCGACAGATTCTAAAATAAATCATTCTTTATCAGAAAAAAGTTTAAACTAGGTCATTTAGGCATATGATTAGCTAAAATGGGATACCTCAACCTAAGGTCATCTTCATACCATGGCATTTAATCAAAGAACACCTTGATGCACTGCCCTTTTACCAAAGAAATATCTTTATTACAATCAGATAGCATGTAAAATAGATTTCACAGAAAGATAAACTTTGACCTCAAGACTGAGAGCCAACACTAACAGTTACTTTCAATCTTTCTTTGCCCAAAACCCAATTTTTATTTAATAGTTTTAGGCAGCTTGATGGCAAAAATCTCGTAATTAACTTCTAAAAAGCTATAGGATAAAAACAACTAAATAGCTTTAGGGGACATAAAGAAGTTGTTTCATTCAATAAACCGCCTTAAAATGCAAAGTAAATCCGTTTAGAGATTAGGTTGAGCTCCAGGGACCTCCATTCCTTGTTCCAAAATAACTTCAACATTTAAACAGCATTCAGACTTGCATAGAAGCTAGTTTACCATCTAATTTACCAAGTTCTCGCACATCATTCATGCCAATAGTATGCCTGCACGAAGCATTCCGTGCGTAAAGCATGTAAGAATACTTTTAGTGAGGCGTAGAAGGTCAATGAAAAATATAGGAAGGCACAATCAGTACCAAATGGCATTAGACTTTCCCTTAGTCTGACCATACATAATACAAAATGTGCAAACTAAGATTTTCATGATCAATAACAATTATCGATATCAGCATTCATTAAAAATAAAATCACGCCCTAAAAACTAAATTAATAGACTAAAAAACAGTATGTCAGATGCATGCAAGAAATAAAAAAATAATAATAATAAACAAAACAAGAATCAAGCATTTCCTTGATTAAACGTTCCATTTAACAATGCCAAACATAACAAAAAAAAACAACAATAGAGTGGATCAAATGCGATCACATAGATCATTAATCGCTCAGTACAATATATATAAGATCTGCAAAAGCCCTAGAAGGCCAACACAAACCACAAACCATCCGATCTTTAGGAAGAGAGATAAAGGATCGAACACAAACCTAAAATAACAGTAGAAAGGATCACTTGGCGACCATGCGCAGGATGAAGTCCTCGTAACGGATGTTGCCGTCCGGCGACACATCAACCTCGCGGATCCACTCGTCAAACTCACTAGGCTCGAGTTTCTCGCCGATTGAGGTAAGGACGTGGCGGAGGTCGGCAACCGAAACGAAGCCTGTGGAATCCTTGTCGAGGACTTTGAAAGCGTCACGGAGTTGGCGATCAAAGGGCTCCGCTCGCAAGTGCTTCCGCATCAGTTCCAAGAAGCGGTTGAAGTCGAAGGGCGATGTCAGCCCCTCCTCAGCTGCGATTGCCTTCAGCTGGGCCTGCGTTGGGTTCCCGCCCAGCGAACGCATGAGGATTCCAAGCTCCGACGGTGCGATCCGGCCATCTCCGTCGGTGTCGAACAGCATGAAAGCCTCCCGCATGGATGCCACCTGCTCTTCCGTGAGATCCTTCCCCATTACTTTGATCTATTGCTCTCGCGCTCCTGATCACCCCCCTTCCCTCACCACGCACTCTTCTCTTTGGTTTCTTTCCCAACCCTATTGCTCCCTCTGTTCTGGCAAGACACGTTGTGGCAAAGAAAAATGTCCTGCCCTCTCAGTCCTCGTTTAAATTTAGGTGATTTCGGTTTCCGAAATTTCACGCGATGTACAAATATTTCATCCAGATTTTAAAATTGCAACAGATACCTTAAAATTAGATTTTTAAAATTTCTTAAAAGGGATAAATACATAAAACCCATCCCAAATGTTAATATTTGCAAACTACGTGACAGAGTAATTTTTTGAACTATGGTAGTGATGTATTTATGCTTGTGACCATCAAACCATTGAGAATTTGAAAATTTGATGAAAGAGGGTGATTGATTTATAAATAGCAAGTTTCGGGGTGGCCTATATGTAGTTGCACCATTTTAAAAATATATTAAAATTTTATTAAATATTGTTAAATTTTACATGTTTATAATTACAATATTAATTAAATGTCTTTTATGCTTTGGGCACCAATATGTATATATATATATATATATATATATAACAATAAAGAGAATTAAATGTTTTTTTGTTTTATTATTTAATAAATAAATGATTTATATTTGTTTGCAATATAAGTACATCTATGCAAATAATGAAGAATATGCCCAAATAATTAAGAGGAACCGTAAGTAATGTATCTTATTAATATTATAATCATAGTGTCATTATCATTACAAAATAGCCAAAATTGAGAATATTTAATTAACCTTACTTGTCATCTCAATCATGAAAGTCTCTAAACATGAATCAAGAAACCTTAAGAGGGTTATCATTCTCATATACCTAACACGTATATAATAGAAAGAACATTTAAGTTTATTATGACAAAAGATTCTTTCATTATACATTACTAATTATAGATCCATCAAGAGGTGTTAGATAAAAATCCAAAATTCTGAGAAGTCATTGATTACCCCAACCCTCATGTTTAATATTATTTTTATTATATCTTATATTATTCATAGTTTTATTATGTTTCATAATAATTAATAATTGATTGCTTAATGAAATGGCCCGCTTCTTTTATCATATTCTATCTTCACTTCTTCCTTCACATGTTAATCAAAAACATCAATTTTTATGATGTATGTGTTTTATGGATTCACCTATTAATTTGAGTAATTCAAAATATCTAATTTTGATTGAATTCAACTTATTTGTTCCTCTTACAAACCTATGATTTTGTTGGGTTTTAATTCTCTAAATTTCAACCCTCTTTTTACTAAATTCATTCATCTTGCTAGTGTTTATGTTATATTATCATGCTTAAAATTGCTTAAATATATCATGATTGTTGTTTTGCAAGCTTAATTGGGCTTTCTTAAATTATTTTGTAGAATTTATTAGTTGCATTTTTTTTTACTGAAGTACATATATTGTTTGTGATATTCAAACTAAAGTTTCTTTACATATTATGAATTCTTTATCCACTAAACCTATGCATAAATTCTCTTTATTGGAGATTTGATTCAAATTATTTTAAATTCAAATTTTTTGACTATTTTATAATCAAATAAATGCTTACTCAAATGATCATTAAGTGTGCTACTGATGTCAACTAAACTTCATGCTGAAGTTTTTATGTTGTCCCTCAACTTATGAATGTTAAAACAAGGAAATAAAAAGCCAAAATACATTGCAAATGACGTGTGAGAAAAAATACATAAGACATTGATATTTATGTGGATTGGCTTCAATTAGTTTTAGGTCTATGTGAGAGAAAGAAGTTCTAATCCACTGTGCACAAAAAGGTTATAAATAAGATAATCAAACTGAAGAAACTACATGACCAACGAGTCTCATGATTTTCGATTACAGCTTTTATGATTAGCAGGTTTTACAGATACCGTCTACAATATTCACGACTGACTACTGCCTCCATAGCAACCGAATATGACTTTCATTACTAAAATACTGTTATACATAACCTTTGTAATTTCATATTCACTGGTTCAAGAAAATAGAGGGTCTATGCACATATTATTACACGGTAGATTACTTCAACTAGATAAGACCCTGTGATTTTTTTTTCCTTTACAGGATTTTTCACATAAAAATCATGGTGTCTCCTCCCACAACTTCTCTTTTATTTGTATGTGTTGGATCTCCGCCCAATGCTAAGATGTTAATTTATTAATCTACCACACTGCAAATTTTTTTGGCATGCGTTAATTAATATTGATATTAATCTAATATAATTTATTCACATCTCTTTACTTCAAAGAAGTAATTTTTATTATTTGATTTTGATAAAGTTTACTTACAATTTATATATTATTTTATTCAAATAGTACAAAATACTTGAATACTAATTTAAAATTTATTTGATTGCTTATTTATTCAGATTGATAAAAATCTATCAATAATTGTTGTGACGGGAAATAGATATACCACTAGTTCTTGTGGTATATATATAAATCGAACAGGAGAACGATCGACGAAGCTAAAAATAGAACGAGAAAATTCACACTAGAAAATAGTAACACAACGGAACACACAGATTTATGTGCTTTGGCAAATTGCCTATGTCCATGGAGTTGCAGAGGATTTTACTACTTGAGAAATTTACACTAGTCGATCACCTCGGCTTACAAGAGCTTACAAGAGGAATCTCTCAATCTCTCACTTTGTTGCTCTCTCTTCTTCTTTCTCTGTTCTTCACTCTCTACACCGAAGAAACTCTACACAGAGATTCACCGAAGAAGATAAACTTATAAAAGAGATAAACCCAATTTATCTTCTGCCACAAGCCACTAAGAAGAAGTCAAGGGAGAACAATCTTCTTCTTCTTCTTTTCTCTTCCTTCACCGCAAGGAACTACAAGTGACACTTCTCTTTCTCTATCCAGAGGAAGCCCGAAGAAGAACTCAAAATCGTGACTTTTCTCTAAAGGAGAGTCGTGCGAACCTTTTATCCCGAAAAGAAAGCAAGAACAGTTGAGCGGGATGAAACGAAGCAAGGCTTAGCGGCAGACGCTGGCGCCTACAGTTCGCGAATTGACTCCAAGGGTAGCGGGTTGCGGCTGTTTCGCGATCGGGAGTGCGAGAGCAGGATCAGGAGGCATGGACCAGGCTCCAACGCTTAACAATCTCCCACTTGGAGACCGATACACTTGCTACAACATCTTCTTCCTCAAAATGATATCCTCCACTGTCAGTGTCGTCCTTTTCTTTAAACATGAATCCTCCACCGCTGTAACTCAAAGTCTTGTCTTCACTCCAGAAGACCAGCTGAAGCTTAGCACAACTTTAGTTTCTTAAGAATAACACCCTAGTAGTTAACATATCGGCAGGGTTCAATTAGCATTGCACCTCCAAGTTATTTCCTGAATTACTCGTCTCTACTTGCAACTCTCATTGCATGGGCAATATATTGCCTTTGTTGAAAGTCTTTTTCAATAAGTCTAGCATTATACCTTTTATTGTCATCATGCTCAGTCTTCACCTGGTACACCCACTTTGTTGTACATTGTCTTCTTCCCTGATGAAAGTTCTGTCAGCTTCCACTTGCTCAAACTTTCATCTTGCAATATTTATTCATTGTTCTGTGGTTCTCCACCATCTGTCTGTAGAACAATAGGAATGGGTGTCCTAGACTCACTCTCCTCTACACTTCCATCATCAACAAAACTATGAACTGCCAGCAATATTGCGTCATGTACTTCTTCAGATACCACATTTGCGCTATCATTCTACATTATCTTGGGATTCCTGCAATTTCTCTTTATGTGGTCAGCCTTGCCACAATTCCAACAGGTTATCTGCTGACCATACTTTGATTTTGATCTCCCTCTATTTGCGTTCATGTGATGTCATCTCTCTCTGAAATCAACATTCAGTGACGAACTCATACCCGAGATCTCGTCATAATCTTTCCTGCGCACCTCCTCAGCCAAAATCAAATAACGAATATCATAACATTTCATTTTAGATTTACATGCAAAACTACTAACAACCATCCTTATGACTTCCCAAATATTTGGCACGATGCCAACAATATCAGATCACGTATCTCATCATCAAACTCAATTTCAACAGACGATAATTGATTTGTGATAGTGTTGAAATTATTTATGTGTTGAGCAATTGAAACAAACGATAATTGATCATCAAACTATTTGGCAAAGATGTCAACAATCCAGCGCACATATCTCATCATCAAATTCAATTTCAACAGACGATAATTAATTTGTGATAGCGTTGAAATCATTTAGGCGTTGAGCAATAGAAACACTTTCCGTCATCTTCAAGTTGAATAATTTCTTCATCAAGTACACCTTGTTATCCGCCGATGGCTTTCCATACATACCTGATAAGACTGTCATAAGATCTACAGTCAATCTTTCATTGACGGCGTTGTGTGCAACGAACCATCCTTTCAAGTATTTTCAATACTATCAAAATTATTCAACTTGATTTCAACACTATCACAAATTGACCAAAATTATTCAACTTGATTTCAACACTATCACAAATCAACCTAGATGACTTTACTACTTGAGAAATTTACACCAGTTGATCACCTCGACTTACAAGAGGAATCTCTCACTTCGTTGCTCCCTTTTTTTCTATCTTCGTTCTTCTCTCTCTACACCAAGATACACCAAAGAAACTCTGCACCAAGATACACTGAAAAAACTCTACACCGAATACACCGAAGAAGATAAATTTACAAGAGAATTAAACTCAATTTATATTCTGCCACAAGCCACCGAGAAGAAGTCAAGTAAGAATATTTCTCAATGGTGCTACTCACATTTTGACTCTATCTTCTATGTAAATATACAGAGACTCTCTATTTCTGAAAAGATTTGTTTAATATCATTAGAAAGTTAGAAATTACATTAATATGAAGGTTATCTGCAGTAGTAATGTTTTTTTCTTCTTTGCCATGTTTAGATGGTATTTCTCTTTATGATAAATGTAGTGGAGTTATTCTTGAGTGATTTGGCTACCCATTTAACGCAACTCTTAAAATTTTCATTCATTAGAACAAATTGGCAATTTCTCCTACTTGTTCCGCTCCTATTGAATGTATTAATTTCATCACTCAGAACCTATTTACAATGTTGGACAACCTTTGTTGTTGATGGACAAAGATACTTATGCTCATAAAACTGCTTAATTCATAAAACTGTTTACTATTACTTATACAAGGATTTGCCACTTATGTAATGGAGTAAGTTGATTTGGTTTAAAGGGTTGTCCCTTAAATATGTTCCCTTTTCTTGGAAAGTTCTTATTAAAGGCCTCGCTGCTATAGATATCTTAAATTCAAGGGGCCTTACAATTCATAGTATGTGTGTGTGTGTTTTTTTTTTCTTTTTTTTGGTGCAAAAAAGTTTCAAAAAGTCATAGGCATCGCTTTTTTGAATGACCATTTATTTTTTTTTTGTTATGCAAAAGACCACTCATGTGGGGTCCTCATTCTTATGGGGTGAAGTTTTCAACAATATCTTGTTTATATTAATACAATTACATGTCAAGTCATTAAGACCTTCTCTCTACTTGCTATTCAAGTTGTTACTCACTACATTTGGTTGGAAATAAATGCTATAATTTTCATGCATGAATCTATAAATGTTGATTCGGTCGTTAGCAAAAGTAATTATGCTTCTAAATACAAATGTTGGAAATGGAAATTCAAATGTGATATTCATTTACATTTTCTCTCTCTTTCATTTATAACTGAGCTGCCGGATTCTTATGATTCATTTTGATGCTCACGATGGATTTTTTTTTTCTCCTGGAGGCTTTCCACTTTATTCTTGGTTATTTCTACTTCAACTGGATTGATTTTCACGCTCACATCGATATGGTGACATGTCTATTGAAGGAAAAATTATTGCATACATACACCGCATGCAGAGATACATGCGGTGTATGTATGCAATAATTTTTACTATCAATAATTTTTACTATTAAAGAGTATGGCTTGCGTCTATGTTTTTGGGGATTCCTTGGATATGACTTTTGCTGTTTTTTTTTAATTAATTTGGATTTGGAGTCTTCTGCCACAAGCCATCAAGAAGAAGTCAATGAAGAACAATCTTTTTCTTCTTCTTTCTACTCCTTCACCGCAATGGACTACACGTTGCTCTTCTCTTTCTCTATCCTGAGGAACCCTGAAGAAGAACTCAAAATCGTGACCTTTCTCTAAAGGAGAGCCGCGCGAATCTTTTAACGCGAGAAGAAAGCGGGAACAATTGAGCAGGATGAAACGAAGCGAAGCTTCGCGACAGACGCTGGCTCCTACAGTTCGCGACTGTTTCGCTATCGGCAGTGCGGGAGCAAGATCATGAGGCGTGGATCGGGCTCCAGCGCTTAACAATAACTTCATGGAAAAAAATTAAGTGCTCATTCAATTCTTAGCTTTGTTTATTATCCCCTTTAAATACTCGTCCAATTAAAATTAATAAGCTAAGTACAAAATAAATACATTTATTTAAACAATTTAAACTTAAAACTCAGCTCCATTGAGTCAAACATGAATAGCTTATAACAAACTGAGCCAAATCCAATCAACATCATACGCAACTTGATTATTATATAATCTTATTTTACAAAAACATCATGATTTTCACCCCGGACATATAGTCTCATTCTTCTAATTTGATTGCTTAATCTTGAAATTGCAACATCAAGTTTACTAAATATGTAGACTTACACGACTCCTAAATTCCTCATTACTCACATGTACACTCATAAGCATTGCATGATTTATATGGTGTGCATCGTGCCTAAGAATGTTTATTATAAAGTAAAATAACAATAAAAAAAA
>NW_018164480.1:553514-556789 GCF_001263595.1 Phalaenopsis equestris | reverse complement strand
CCCAACTTATTGTTTCCACCTTTAAAAGTTCCCAAATATCACTGTGGATAATGACAAAAGGGTGAGAATTTATACTAGGTTATAGGATAGGTATTTCTATTATGTTTGTTGAGTTGATAGATCTCACATTAATTGAATGTAGATTTTTATCGATAAACAAATGATGATACAACTTAGTAATATAATTTAAATTGGGATGATCCATATGATAATACCATAAAAAGTCACGTTTTTCAAAAGACATGGTCTAAACAAAAAATGGTGGGGTCATTTCTATATTTAGAGAGAGACCTTTCTTGAGTAGGGATAAGCTTTGATGCATCTCAACACTGCCAATTGTCTTCTTGAAATCACCACCTTAAATTCATAAAAGTTCATGAAATTTAGTAGCACAATTCAGGTCATTAGTAAACTTATTAATTGAAAGTTAGTTACAATGTAGTTGCGGAACATGTAGTACTGAAGAAAACTGAATATTTTTGGAGACTTTCTCATCTCCTTTCTCAATAATTCTAGTGTAAGATTCATCTGCAATAAGTTAGTTACAATGTAGTTGCGGAACATGTAGTACGGAAGAAAACTGAATATTTTTTGAGACTTTGTCATCTCCTTTCTCAATAATTTTAGTGTGAGATTCATCTGCAATTCTAATAAATTTGAGGTTGGTGATCTCTTGGTACTTAATGAGAGCATGAATGCTCCCAATCATGTGATCAGAAGCACCTGCATCTATTATCCAATGTCGAAATCCTTCATTGTTAACAAGGTAGGATTATATGATATCTTTGTGTATTATCAAACTGGTAGGCTCCAAAGTAGAACTAGACGTCTTCATTTTGTACATGGTCATAAACCCTATGCATGTTTGGGCTGGAAGAATTAATTGTTGCTGCAAGTTGCAAGATTTTTGGTTGCTTTTTGTCACAATTGTGGAGGAAAAGATGGATAGTTGGGGAGTTGTGATTGCTCAGAAGATGTTCTTTGTGGCTGTTGGCTTCCTACTGCCCGTGAATTGAGATTACTCTGCTTATTTGAGAAAGAGGAGCTGAGTCACTGGCGGAAGTCAGAAATAAGGTTGAATCCACTGCTCCTATAGGTAGGAAACAATAGGGAGAGGATTCTTTGAGGTTGGTGGTGGGGGATTTTTGTGTCGCCACACACCATAGAACTTTCAGTAGACTTCTATATAAATGACCGAGTGAGATATTTAAAGAATAGTATACCATTTTGAGAGGAGTAAATACTACATTGAAATGAGCCCGATCATCCGGATGATGAATATATTCGTAAGTCTACCGAATCAGGGTTTTCCCCTTACCTTACAGGTGTAACATAAGAATTATTTTATTCTTGGGTTGGATTCCCTACAAGAGCAAACCCTCAAGGTTAATTACCTCTTTAGAGCTGTGAGCTCTAAAGAAAACACTTGATTAATATAATGACCTATGATATTTATATTGAAAGATTAGAATTTCGAAATTGATGTGTCAGAGAAGAAAGATCCAAGTTTGTGTTTTGGAAGAATTAAGCTCAAAAGAATGAGTTTTACAATTCGATAATAGTGTGTTATGAAAAAGCCCAGGCAAAAGGATTTAACTATCAAAGTTGGAAAGTTTAACCAAAGATTTGAATTTTTGCAGTGATTGAAGAGTTTCGATTGATCATATTTAATCAAGGATAGAATGAATGATTTAAAGTTGTTGGGAGCCTTAAACCGAAAGATAGAGTGGAGGTGAAACCCTATTTTTGAATATATCTAGACTCTATGAGAAATCTAAATCGGCGGACTAACCTAGACATTAGTAACAATGCCCCCGGTCAAGATGCCTATGACCTTTCGTCATCCTGGGTGTTTTGGTATCCTTCAACTATAACCAAACTTATGATCAAAACTCCTCCTTAAGCACCATGATCCTAGCATGTCGAGGATTTTTTAGTTTCAAGGCAATTCAAAAAGGCTTCGTCAGTAACCATGGGTTACTTCATGTTAGAGCATTTCCTCTTGTTTCAGTGATAAGATTGTTTTATATATCTTAGTTTTTAGCACTAATTAGGGCACCTATTAAACTAATTTATGTTTCTATACTTGGACTAACCTATGGTATGTGTGTGATGCTTAGTTCTTGTGTCTAAGATGGCTAACCTATGTTTGGTGTCGGATCTGCTTAGATCTAGTTGTCTTTCTTTATGTTGGTGTATTTTAGACTTTTGGTTAGAGTTCAATATTTAATCTACGGTTTGTTTCAGTTTATATGTTTGTTGGTTGAGATGAAAATCGAGGTTCTCTTAAGTTTAAAGTTTTGCAATTTTTTTCTTGGTTGTTCTCCATTTGGTTTTTTTCCTTAAGTTTTGGGTGTCTTGTTAAATGTTTATGAGGAAAACCAGCATGTGAGAGGTTCACCTCCTTTTTTTAAAATATAACACTAAATAGGACGCAATGGAGAAATGATTCATGTAGCCGACCTCACGTAGTAGGATTAAGGCTTTGTTGTTGTTTTTGTTGTTATTTATTTTTTTCAAAAGGAACCACACATCATATGTGAAACATGAAAACATGAATTTTTAACTTTACTACACATGGAATATGACATAGCTTAAGATAAGCTTGAATTAGACTTGAGCTAGGGGTGAGCTAAGGTTAGCTAGTGTTCAACTAAATTAGCTCAACGTCGAGCATGGTTAGGTTTGGTTCAATTGGGTTCCATTTGGGTTTAACATTGGCTTGACTTGGGTTTAACCTGGTTTGTCTTGGGTTGCTTGAATTGGATGTGATTTGGACTTCAGTTTGACCTCGATTGGAATTGGGTTGGCCTAGGATGAACCTAGGTTGACGTGAGCTGAACCTTAGTTACGGTTTGGATCAATGCAGGTTAGTGTTTGGGTCAGGCTGGGCTAGGTCAAAACCAAAACCTAGCGTAATCCAAGGGTTTGATTTACTTGGAACTTAAATTAACTTTAAAAAAAAAAACAATATAAGCACGATATAAAAGGAGGCTTATCGGAGAAGAGGCTGTTGTGGTTCGTTGGAGGGGTAGAAGCATTCAAACTATTCTTTGTGCATGTTGAAGTGTCAAAGTCGTCAAGTGGAAGTGTTTGGAGGACGGGGAGGGGGGGGGTTGGGGTTAGTCTCCCCTGGCTATTGGACCCCCCACCGATCACTGGTGGTGAAACAATGTGTAGATTCACTATCGGATCCAAGGAAGAAGGCCATGGATCGTTGGAGTGACCCAAGGGCTTGGGCATGCCAGCGTTGGAGTAAGGAAGTCTGGGCGCGA
>NW_018164480.1:534708-553066 GCF_001263595.1 Phalaenopsis equestris | reverse complement strand
GGTAGGGAAAAATCCAACACTAGAGATTGTAGAGAAAAGCTCTAATGGAGGGCCTGTTGTTGGGGCAAGTTTTGACGAAGGACATACAGGAAGACATTTAGTTGTAGGGTGGAGAATTTAGAGGTGTTGTTGTTGTTGCAGCTGCTATAAGAGGCGTCACTACTATAGGAAAAGGCGTTGCTATTGCTGCTGCAAGGAGAGACATTGTCGTAGTTGCTGCAGGAAAAGACATTGTTGTTGCTCTTGAAACCTAGGAGATTTTTGGCAGAGAAACAAGGAGAATTCAGTTAAAGAAAAGTTACTTTTGCTGCTGCTGAAGAGACGTTGGGAGGCTTCAGGCAGAGAAGGGCCTGCAACAGGGAGAATCAGATTCAGTGGCAGGCCTGCGACAGGGAAATTCCGGTTGGAGACAAGCCAGCTAGGGCTTGTAGGGAGGAACACTCGGGAGGAAGCTGACTGGGGCTTTTAGGGTGGAACACCTGATAAGAAGTCCGTAGGGAGGAGTGACCTGTTGGAAGGAGGAGATTCAGGTAAAGATGCGGTGAAAATGTGGGCCTTGAAGAAGACGCAAGCCTGAAGATCAGCAGAGGAGATTATGGTGGCTATTGGAAGCTAGGGTTTATTCCAAGACTTTAATAGCATGTAAAAAACAAGTTTGGAGAGGAATAATTCTCTTGATTCATTTTACTCACATGTATGGTACATATATATAGGGAAAACAATCCCTCATAATTTACGAACTTACCAAATATATCTATTCTAAATTAGCAAAGATAATAATTCTGAAATAAAAAATAAAATAGCATAGAATAAGAAGGGAATAAACTAATCAACAATTTTCTAAATTGTCCTAATCAAATCTTCGAGGATCTTTTTAGATTTCATCTAGAATCTTCTCTGATTTTCTCATATATAAACACAAATGCTTGTATAAGGAAAATAATTGAGTGAATATATAGTATCTTATAATTATGTCCCTTATAGCATGGTATCAAAGTCTTCGCCTAGAATGCCTATGCCTAATTTTCTGTACACACTTCGGCAATGCCGCACTCATACTTCAAATCTACATTGACCTGCTCTCACAATTACTTCTAAGTGCCACTTTTTTGCGCTCTACCGGCGTCTATTGTCGTGAGATCCTTAACTTTGCTCTTGATATGAGGAACTTGGTCTCTTTTATTTCTCGTAGATATATGCATCTCTGTGATCAATCTTAATTCTTTGACGACAACTACATAAGTTTCTCTTATTCTTATTATATCGACACTCTTTTTTAATGCTCCATTGATGCCTTCTATTGATATCTCCATTTTAGTGTCTCATCCATTCTTCTCTAGTTTTTATTTTGTTGCTAACTTGTTGCATCTGTTTCACTCTTTCTTCTTTACAGGATCAACTGTGATTATTTGTGACACTTGTAATCTCTTGTTGCCAAAATTTTTGACTACTTTATCTTTAGTCACTATGTTTCCAAACTCAAGTTAACATATTCTATGCCATTTAGGGCTTACGGAGGAGAGAATTTTCTCAAGGAAGACTTATTATATCTATTTTATTAGATAGCCTATTTTTTTTTTTTTATGATTGGAATCTACACTAGTTGCTATTCTAGCATTCTTCATTATTGCATTCTGGTGTTTGTAACAAAATTTGAACTGTACTTTATCGGGCAAAAAAAACAAAACAAAACAAAAGGTTAATTTGCATTTAACATAAAATGATCAATATTAAAATTTGTGCTTATCTTGATAAAATTAGTCTCTCAAACGTATTATTTCTTATTTCCGAAGAACTGTATAGCTTATGTTTTAAGTACATCTGTGGTTTAATGCCTCTGTAGTTTAATTATCTAGCCCTATGTAAAACACTTGCATTTTTTAAACTGAAATTTTTTTTGTTTTTACCTTTTATTTTATCAATTCTTAGTTGTTTTAAAAAGTTTCAACTTAAGCATAAAGACTCTAGAATCTATGCTTTGCTGCAGCAACATATGTAGTTATGCCTTTATTTTTCTGTTAGTTTTGTTTATAACCTGGCTTGTTCTGCTATTGATATGAATTCATTTGCTGTCTTTTTTCTTCCAGCTCCGGCCCTAGCAATCCTGCCAAGGTCTCCACCTCCTTCAATGTCCTATTTGCACAAACCAAATGATGAAGCTAGTGGTGGAAACCATCGAAATCTAACCATGATTGTGGGCGTGTGTGCTGCACTTCTAATTGTTGTTATTATTATGGTTTTAGTAGTTTGCTTATGCAGATCTTTGAAAAGGAATAAGCCGTCTTCTAAGGAAGTAGGTGAGTTATTATAGTCCTTTTATATTTTTAAACCTATCCTTTTAATTTTTAAATTGTATTTTCAGCCACAACTTTAGTTGGCTTTTATTTTGTGTTTTAAGCAAGTTATGGGTAGTGTCAAAAGCATAGGAATAGATTGATTAATCTGATTGAACGGTTTCTTTTCAATGCAAACTATTCTATATTTGACTAAAAGTGCTTGGCCAACTAGTTTAGGATAGATGACGACTGGCTTATTAGTTTTTGAGCTACTATCATGTGTAAATGAATTACGCTAGCTACCAAAATTTGTTTATTTTACAAGTACAATTACAGTATTAGATATTATTTATTAATAAGGCAGTTATTTGAGATGTGCCAACCCACTGGATAGGATGGAAACTGACTTGATTTAATAAACATCATAATAGTTGTTGCCGTCGCTTTGAACCCAGCAATAATATGGAAGTATGTTGTTAAGAACTGTGCGTCAAATGAGGATGAAGCTCAGAATTAAACTTGTGTGAACCTCCCTTCGAACTTACCATCAGGGTGCAACCACTATTTATCTATAGAATATTTTTCAACTATCAGTTTTAAGATTAAATCAATGCTCAGAATTGGCTTTGCAAATCTTCAAATTCTCTCTCTATGTGCCATCTTAAATCCTCATGCTGGGTGGAGACATTTTAAGTTCCATTGGCCGTAGCGCTCTATAGTACTCATTCTATCATAAGCTTTTGTAGGGAATAATGCGGAGTCATTCCTATTCCTCTACCATCAGGGATATGTTCTAGGGAGCCAATTATGTTAGGCATTTGATTTGGCCAAACCTTGAATCTAGCACTTGATGCATGATAGTTTAGGGTTCTGGTTTTCTAATGCGAGTAGGATAATGCAATTAATACGGATAAGACAGAAAATTTGATTTCATAAATCTAGTACCCCTGAATAAAAAGTAACTCAATTTCTTCAGGTGCAAACATGAAATAATGATAATTTGAATTTTAATGGAGGGTCTGCAGCATTATTATAAATTGTCATCTTTGGGACAAATTATTATTGACTTCATTATTTATAGCTTTATTGAAATTTTTGGGTTATAGGTGGGCTCTTTTAAAGGGCTGCAGTGCACTTAATAACATTGTTTGCCTTTATGCATCATTCATGAGCCTTCGGCTATCCATAATGACTCTATCATTTAAAGATTATTTAATGAAATTCAATTTCCATGACACCTCTTAGAGAAACTTTAAATTTTCATATTTTTCAATGCAATAAGATTGGATGCCCTTTTTTCCTGTTAAATGAGGTAGTACAATATTTGTTATTTTTAGTTTTAGAAATCCTTTTAGGCTGTTTTAAGGTCTGAAAAAACTGTGAATGCAGTTACTTGTGACCTTTCTCGAGCAATGATTTGTGCCCCTTTGATAGCTTATGATGAGTAACATACCTGAAACAAATTGAAAGTGTAATTTCTACCATTTTTTTTTGGGTGAAGTTTTAATAGAACTTTAGCAGCTCTTCTAATGATTGAAAAAGTAACATTATTTTATCTGTTTTTAAATCTCAAAAAGTTTTCGTAGAGATATACTAGCACAAAACACATCATTCCTTTGTTTCAAGTAAATTTAAATTGAATGCAATTTGAATTAGATTTATAATTTAGCTTTGTATTAAACTTTACTTGAATCACACCATGTAAAGGAAATTGAAAGGCGACAAAATTATAAAAAGTGTGGTCTCTTAAAATTGGAATACCCTGATCTCCATCAAAAGGAAAATGGAAATGAGAATGAGGGAGTTTGTCATAAGGTTCCGAGTCAATTTCTCTAAAGATAGATGAAATATTTGATAAGATACCACCCAGAGATTTTTCCCTCATTTTGTGAGAACTTTAAAATCGGGTTCAAGTTTATCATAGGCACAAGCCTCTACGGTTAATTACCCATTTCGATAGTGGGAGAGTAGTTTCGATAAAGGCTATCCATTAAGCACTATGTATTCAAATTTAACATATAGTAGCAACAAATGTAAAATTGAAATTATAATTTATCACTATGAGCTTAGAGCAGATGGTAAAATAATGACAAAACCGATCAATATCTCATGGTTTCGTCATCCCAGATTGTCACGGTCCCTGGTTTATTTTATTAGAGGAGGTTGTCAATCCAATCTGATGAAATAATAATCTTTATCAGCGGCCATGAGTTGCTTCGTCCAATAAAGCCTTATAGAGCTAGATGAATATCTGTCTAAGAGGACTAATGTAAGTTGAACTTAGCTTACAGAGGACTTCGTGCCCTATCAAATATCCTCTATGATTAACAACTCAAAGGGAAAGACTGCCTTTAGAGAACATATTGGTCATAGCCATAACTTTAATATAATGATGAACATTGATTGTAAACAACCTTATTAGAAGGGCCTTTGGAGAACATACAGGTTATAGCCGCATATAATGATGACATTTGATTGCAAACTAACCTATCACAGGGATTTGGTTGTAATTGCTTTGTGGTGCCATTTGGTTACAAAATCATGTGAATAGAGGACTTGAGTCATATTGTTATTGGCATAAGATTATTTTAACTGCAAATTTAGTACTATAATTGATATGAGATGTCACACCTCATCTAGCCCCACTTTAGGGGTCAACTGTAGTGCTACAGAGACGGACAAATCGATCAGATTATATTGTCGCCATCACATATCTTGACTTGTAAAATTGGACATAGCTGGTAAAGAATCAGTCAAACTAAATCGCCGCAAACGTATATGATTCATTTCATTTAGTTATTCATTCATATTCATATATTTAAAAGTGTGAAAAAATCATATTACCTATATATATATATATATATATATATATATATATATATATATATATATATACATATATATACATATACTCTCGCTATCAGCTCTGCTAGAGTTTCGACTCATGGCGAACCCCAACAACTGTTATCGAATCTTATTAACCAGCATATTCGCATCAGATCATTCCTCGCTGCGTCTTCTCAGGCGTCGTCCCTTCTCGCCACGTCTTCCCTGTTGGTCGTTGGCTCGCTCTGTCTCGACCTTGACTCGGCTTGGGTCTGCGTCATTACGACGCGACACAGTTCGTGTTTTCGTTGTTTCTGTTTGATTTCGATGCCGAAAGGTTACATTTCTTCGTTCCGTCTATGCCCGTGCTTCTCTCCGACCCGACGCCATGCTTCCCGACACATTGTCGTTGCTTCTCGCTGTAGGTGATCGCCGATACCTCCCCTTTTCTGATGGCTCTTCTTCTTTCGCTGAACCGACGAAGGCCTTCTTTGCCCACGTCATGGGTAAGCCTCAGGTGGAGTCCGCGGTGGATTGTCGCGATGATACAGATGATTGACCTTTTGTTAAGAAGGGAAGTAGCTGACTATTTTTTTCTCTGACTCAGAAATTTCTACCATGACGGAAAAATTCAAGTTTGTTCTTATTGGAAAATTTCAATGGGGGCACCCCCACCTATGGATGCTATAAAAAAGAGTGTCGATGATCTTAAGCTACCAAACAAGTGGAAAGTGAGACTCATGGATGAAAAACATGTGGTGATTTAACTAACAGTGGCTGAAGACTAGACCTGAATTTTCTCCAAGAAATATCTTAATATCGCAGATAAATCAATGAAGTTGTTCAAGTGGTCTCTTGATTTTTACCCAAATCATGAAACTCCCACTGTACTAATATTGTTTAGTCTACCTGGTCTCAAGTTGCATTTTTTTTCACCATCAGGTTTTGACAACAATAATGGATATTGTTTAGTCTACCTGGTCTCCCATTGCATTTTTTTCTACCCATAATGGATATTGACAACAAATCGTCATGGAACACAGATGCCATATTGTACCCACTGTAAGATGTGTGGGCATATCCTTAATAAATGCTACAAGTTTCATCCTAATTTGAAAGCTAAAACTCAAGTGAATAAGGATGGGTCTAACCCCACTGCTTTGGATGTTTTATTTCCACTTGAGAAGGATATTGTTGCCCTTATGCCCCCCTCTATGGATATTGACAACAAATCGTCATGGAACACAGATCCCATATTGTACCCACTGTAAGATGTGTGGGCATATTCTTAATAAATGCCACAAGTTTCATCCTAATTTGAAAGCTAAGGCTCAAGTGAATAAGGATGGGTCTAACTCTACTGCTTTGGATATTTTAGTTCCATTTGAGAAGGATATTGTTGCCCCTATGCCCCCCTCATGACATTGATGGTACTGTTACTGCGAGTGATGTGATGCTGACATCTTCAAACGCCATAGAAAACAATACTGATGGACTATTACCTACAAAGGACAGTGTTCAAAACGACAATCAAGAGAACCTCGCAGCTCACCCTCTTCAGGAAGTATCCAGTGTAGAGGCAACCCATACTTCATAGATATTAGAACCTATTGTGGGTACTACGTTTGGTAATCCTTCTGCTTCAGCTCTACCACCTCGTCAAACTTATTCTTCGGATGAGAAATGACAAGTTTACACTTCCAGGAGGAAGAAGAAAAATGAAGATCTACTTGAGCTCAGGAGTCTTATGGATGGTAGTTTGGTTACGTTGGGTAATGGTACACACCTTACCAATCTGTTAGCTGGATCCCTTCTGAGAACTAGAGCCAGAGGCAAAACAAGATTGCGATGACCACCTTTTTCTCAGCGCCCGGGTGTTTTGGGCTTTTTTATTTTTATGCACACCTTTTTTTTAACTTTTTTTGGTGTGTTGTATCGTGTGGGTTGGGTGCCAATTTTTAGGCCCACCCATACAACCTATTTGTATCTTTTCTTTTTAATGTATTAGCCTTTGGGCTTATTAATACACACACACACATACATACATGTGTGTGTGCGCATGCATGCGCGTACTATAGTCTGTTGGTAGAGCAACCTTTCTGAAGGTTGTAAGTCTCCTCAGGTCACGGGTTCGAATACCCTCGTATGTAGGGTGTGGTACTCGAATATTTAAGACAACTAAGGATGGTCGGGGTTTATCTAATAGCCTTTAGTCATTCCTTTAATATAATTTTTTTTAAAAAAAACCCAAGGGCTAATATATTAGAAAGGAGCAAAAATGGGTTGGATGAGGGGCCGAAGTAAGAACCCAAAGCACTCAGTATACAAAACACACCAAAAACTCCAAAAACATACATGCATACCCACAACCATAATTATAAACTAGGCATGTAATCCCTACGCCAAAGTCTTCATTTTGAAGTAGTAGTCGGATCGGTGAGAGCTATAAATTTCAAACAGATGGAAAATATACTTGTTGAGATCTTCAAAACTCTAATAGGGAGTCTTTTCTTCCTACGTAAAATTCACAATCCGTTTTAGTTGGGTCACCCCTCAGATGCGTGTGTAGGCTGGCCAAAAAACGACGACGCAGAACCAAAACAGATGGAAGAGATACTTGTTGCACCAAGAACTGGAAGAAAGGGAGAATGAAAAGCTGGAGTAATTGATCTACCAAGAAAGGACCCATGAAAACACCTGTAAAATTCGCAGATCCAAACAGATAATGGGAGCTTGAGTACGACAAGTACGACAAAATGTACAATCACCTATTACCTCTGGTTCTAGGTACGGAGCTTGCTAACAAATGGTTAAGTTTTCTGCCATTATTCGAAACAATAAATTTATCATCCATTTAAGTTCCTGAGTTCTAGTAGGCCTTTATTATTCTTCTTCTTCCTAGATGTGTAAACCTCCAAATCTTCATCTGAAGACTGGCTCATCTGATCAATGTATTTGTCAAAAAATTACCGAGCGGCTCATCTGATCAATGTATTTGTCAAAAAATTACCCGGCAGGTGTAGGCTGTTGCACAATAGGATCCCCTTGTTTGCTCACAACAGGATCCCCTTGTGCCTGATTGACATTAAAGGGTT
Organism: Phalaenopsis equestris; assembly: GCF_001263595.1. Lineage (NCBI taxonomy): Eukaryota > Viridiplantae > Streptophyta > Magnoliopsida > Asparagales > Orchidaceae > Phalaenopsis > Phalaenopsis equestris. Next base: position 544,869 of record NW_018164480.1, on the reverse strand, counting down.
GCCGAAAGCTCACCTAGGGTAGAATTTTGAGCTTGAAGAGGGGGCAATGTATCCTCATCCACTACCGAAAGCTCACCTAGGGTAGAATTTTGAGCTTGAAGATGGGGCAATGTATCCTCATCCACTACCAACTGAGGGTCCACAGGAGGTATAATATGTGAGCAATCCCCTCAAGGAAAAAAGGAGCAAGCCTCAAAGGCTCCTCCACAGGTGAAGAAGTAGTCCCCTAAGGGCAATTAAACCAGACACCAACTCTTGCCTTATGATAATTTCCTCTACATGTGGAGTAGATGCGTTCAGAGCAGTAGGGTTAGACACATCCTTATGCAGTTGAGTTTTAGGTTTCAAGTTAGGATGGAGCTTGTGGCATTCCTTTAATATATGTGTGTGTGTGTGTGATTTCACATACTTACATAACTGTCAAAATGTTCACACCTTGCTGCTCGCCTCCTAGGCCTTCCAATAATCAACAACATAGAGCGAGTTATAGACTCAATAAAATAATCAAGACTAAAGAAAGATTTTATAACGGGAAAGAAATGTACATGATCATATGTAGCTTATATAAATGTCCACAACACATGTCACAACATATTATAATCATATAAAACATTTAAAAGAAAACATGTATTGCACGAAATCATGACAACTTTGTACTTCATAAGCATATCATGATTTTATAGGTATATCACACAAAACATGTATTGCACGAAATCATGACAACTTTGTACTTCATAAGCATATTAAACATGTACTTCATAAGCATATCATGATTTTATAGGTATATCACACAAATCATAAGAATGTCACTTGTTATTGTTATGCCTTAAACTATTTTTATGTCATGTCATGTTATTGGGTCGTCACCCAGCACCAATGTTATATAAGTTCTCGATAAAAGTTGGACCTCGCTCAACATAGCAATTATCAGTAACCTTATAACATTTCCATACATTCTATGTCCGTCTGATTCTAATGGTTTTCGGAGTTTCGTCTCCGTTTGAATGCTAGGACTCAGAATCCCATATTTCCTATCATTTGTATTTGCAGCATTCATGCAATAGCCTATCTATAACATTACTTGTGACATTTCTTAAATTATAGTTCTTGTAAGAAACATTCATCATAAGTATTTCATATATTATATACTTGAATCATATTATACAAATACCTGCAATCAATAATTTTATAAACATGTTCATTAGATTCATAACAAAGTACAATTATAATTTTCATAAGTGAAAGATCAAGTTTGTATTCATACAATCTATGCAAACATTCGTCCATAATATGCAGAAAATCCTATATGTAATTGAGTTAAGTATAATCACATGGAATCCTGCAAAGAGTTATTTTTGTAGTAAGCACATGATTATTTCACCTGAATTGATGGGACAACATTATAACAAGTTTCCCCAAGCTTGCATCGAGCTCACCGCCTAGTGTAAACAACTTGAAATTCATAAACCTTGAAAACCCATGAAATCTGCTATTGTGATCTTAATTTAATCTCAACTATAATTTTCTTACTTTAACCTGCCTCGAAATGGCTTCTCGACATAATTTTCTTGCTCTAACCTTCAAATTTGGGGCTTCCAACTTTCGATCTTTACCTCTTTTGATCATGTTATTTGGCATTTTTCCACGATTAAGTAGGCTAACATCGCTCTTGCCCGTATCTTTTGTCATTCCATCCTCCAATGCTAGAGATCTCACAATGCAAAGAAGCATGGGAGGCCTTTTGTCACCCCTAAGTTCATGGCTGCTACTATCCTGGGGGCTATCAAGAGGACTCATTCCTTCCCAATTCCGGGGCAATGGGATAGTAAACAGTCTTCTGCATTGTCCACGATGAAAGAACCTCTTTTGCACGGGTCTGAGGACCTTTTTTTTGTACCTTTTGTACTCTTATATTTATAGTTATTGCAAAATGCACACTTTTCAAGGGTACTTTCCTTTTTCGTTTCAAAGGTACTTTTCTATTCCATTCCCTCCTTTCCTTTTCCCTTAAGCCTTGCCCAACTCATGAAATGGATCTACTAGAGAGCGTAGCTCTCGATTCGACTGTCCTGTGGTTGTTACTGGAAAGCTATAGTGATAAGGAACATACATAATACATCAATTCATAGTAAATGTAAAAAAGGGAATGTTGGGAGGAAAATGAAGTTTCAAATAGAACCAAAATGAGATTCTCACTTACTAATCTCTTCCCAAAGTTTCAAATCTTGGTTTGCGGCCCTCTGTTGTGCCTCTATGCAAGTTCCTGACTCCAACTATAGTGCTGGAGTCACGGGTTCCTTGAGGCTAAGAAGAACGACTTGAAGGAGGGGAATGTAGGGCATGCTGCATTTTAACTTAGATCCCAATTAATCTCCTCCAATTGATCCATCTGATCGACACATGCACATTTAAGTGCGGGGAATGTTGGTAGAGAACAATGATATGAAGATTAAGTATTAATTAAGGATGTAGTTAACTTAATTAAATCATTATCTTATTATTTTTATTACTCATTGTATTCAGAACCCATATACATTGCTATATTCAATTTTTAGAATTTCATAAAATTGACTCAATCAAATTCCGAGAGATGTGATATTTTTGGTTTATTTTAAAAGTGCCAAAATTTTACCTAATATCTCAAAATTAGGTATTACGACTCTCCACTCCTTATAAAATGTCATTCTCAAAATTACTAAATTTACTTGAACAGAATGAGATATTTTGTCTCGTTTTCTTTCTTTTTCCAATGTAGTTTCTTTTTCAAGTATGCGATTTCATTTTATCTTCGCAAGAATTTGTCAGGTTCTCAGATTCTTAATATCAGTTTATTAAATTTTTTAGACTTTTCAATATAAGTTAAATATTTCTGTACTTTTATATTTTCGTGTGAAATTTTCTGATCCGAATATCAAACTCATTTTCTCAACATCGAAATGTCGAACACATCATGAATATCTACACATCTATTACTAAAGGTAGCCCGTATGCAACTAGACCGATTATTTCTATGATTTCAAAAGGACGATATATCTGAGACTCAATTTGTTTCTCTGATGAAATCTAGATTTATCTTTCTTTGTTCTGACTTGCAAAAATACAAAATCACCCATTTGAAATTACACTGATTTGTGTTTTGGGTCTAATATTATTGTTGTTGATCTTGAGCAGCTTTAAATCTATATCAGATTAACTAATCTATATCTGATTAACTTGATTTTCTCTGTGGCTTTATCAACGAACTTATTACATAACATTTGATGTTCGCTCATTTTAACCCAACTTAATGAAGTTCTACATTTTTTTTTATACAGTGTTTTATTTGATTTTCTCTGTGGCTTTATCAACGAACTTATTAACATAACATTTGATGTTCGCCCATTTTAACCCAACTTAATGAAGTTCTACGTTTTTTTTATACAGTGTTTTATAAAGAACCATTTTGATACAAGATTAATAGCTATTATTGTAGCTGAACTTGATCATCTGAATGTGATCTTTCTGATTGCCTCTAAAATCAAGGACATAAAGTGTCAATAGATCTTCCAAAACATGAATTATCCTTTTTGATTGTCCGTCAGTTGGTGGATGAAAATGCTACGTTAATATGCAAAATGGGTACCTGAGCCTTTTTTGAATGTCTTTCCACTACCCAGTTATGAAACTTCCATCTCTGTCAAAAACAAAAATGTTTGGAATTCCGTGCAGTTTGATAATTTATTTTACATATACATTGGTCAAATTTTCAACTAAATTTGTCTATTTAATTGACAAGAAATTAGTTAATTTTGATTGCGTGTCAATGATATCCAAATATTGTCATCGTTCTATTTTGAACAGGAAAATCCCATAGCAAAATTCATAGCAATTTATTCTCAATTTCATTCATGCATTTGCAATGAGTGTAGCAATTCGCTGGGTTTCTGATGCTCAACTTTTATAATTTTACGATCTTAACATTTTGATATATATTCAACAATATCTTTCTTCATACCCGACCGTCAAAATATTAATTCCAAATCCTTGTGCGTTTTTGTGCTGCCTGAATAAATTATGCTCTCTGAATGATGAGCCTCACGTAGGACTTTTGTCTCAACTCATAATCAACTGTTACCTACAACAACAACTTGTTTCTTATAACATTATTTTCATCAACAGTCATATCCAATCTCTTTTCTGATTGAAATTGTTTCAAGAGTTTTAAATATTTATTGTTAGCTTTTTTGGCTGCTTTAATTCAATATATCAGAGTTGGTTGTACAGTTAATAGATGATAATATCATATGTCACATGGTCTGCTGATTTCCAATTACAAAGCATCCATTTTTTTAATCAATTCCATCTCCTGAGTAATCCTCTAACTTGCACTACATGTGGATTTACGTTTCAATGCATCAACAACTATATTTACTCGGTCAGGACAATACTGTATATGTATATCATAATCTTTCATCAGCTATAGCCATCTCTGTCTTAGATTCAACTTTTTTGTGTGAAATGTATTTCAAATCCGGATGATCAGCAATGTACTCACATTCACACCATACAAACAGCTAACTCCAGATCATACATCAGATAATTTCTTTCTTACAACTTAAACTATTTGGATGCATAGGCTATTACCTTCTTATTTTCATTAAAACACGGCCTAATCCTCGCAACGATGCGTCACTGAAAATTTCAAACTCTTCTCTGTCCTCTTATATATTTGATTGATAAAATAATACTGGTTCAGTGGTCAAATATTTCTTTAATTCTTGAAAATTGTGTTCGCATTCTGCAGTCCATTTAAATTGAACATCTTTCGTCATCAGCTTGAACGACATAACTATATAGAAAGTCGTTTGACTAACCTCCTGTAATATTCGACTAATCGAAGAAAACTGTATACTTACATAAGATTCTCTGGAGCAGGTCATTCCTCAATTGCTTTCACCTTTTGAAGATCCACCAAGATTCTCTATCTACTGATAATATGCCCCGCGATTGCAATACTCCGTAGCCAAAATTCACATTTTGACAATTGTGCATATAATTGATTATGCCTCAACAACTTTAATACTATTCTTAAATGCTTGACATAATCATAATCAATTCTGAAAGTTAAATTTGATTGCTTGTCAATGATATCCAAATATTGTCATCATTCTGTTTGGAACGGGAAAATCCCATAGCAAAATTCATAGCAGTTTATTCTCATTTTCATTCATGCATTTGCAATGATTGTAGCAATTCGCCGGGTTTCTGATGCTCAACTTTTATAATTTTACAAGCTTAACATTCTGACATATATTCAACAATATCTTTCTTCACACCCGACCATCAAAATATTAATTCCAAATCCTTGTGTGTTTTTGAGCTGCGTGGTTAAATTATGCTCTCGAATGATTAGCCTCGTGTTAGACTTTTGTCTCAACTTATAATCAACAGTTACCTACAACAACAACTTGTTTCTTGTAACATCATTTTCATCAACAGTCACATTCTATCTCTTTTCTGATTGAAATTGTTTTAAGAGTTTTAAATATTTATTGTTAGCTTTTTTGGCTGCTTTAATTCAATATATCAGAGTTGGTTGTACAATTAATAGATGTTAATATCATATGTCACCTGATCTGCTAATTTCCAATTGCAAAGCATCCATTTTTTAATCAATACCATCTCCTGAGTAATCCTCTAACTTGCACTACATGTGGATTTACGTTTCAATGCATCAACAACTATATTTACTCGGTCAGGACAATACTGTATATGTATATTATAATCTTTCATCAGCTATAGCCATCTCTGTCTTAGATTCAACTTTTTTGTGTGAAATGTATTTCAAATCCGGATGATCAGCAATGTACTCACATTCACACCATACAAACAGCTAACTCCAGATCATACATCAGATAATTTCTTTCATACAACTTAAACTATTTGGATGCATAGGCTATTACCTTCTTATTTTCATTAAAACACGGCCTAATCCTCGCAACGATGCGTCACTGAAAATTTCAAACTCTTCTCTGTCTGATAAAATAATACTGGTTCAGTGGTCAAATATTTCTTTAATTCTTGAAAATTGTGTTCGCATTCTGCAGTCCATTTAAATTGAACATCTTTCGTCATCAGCTTGAACGACATAACTATATAGAAAGTCGTTTGACTAACCTCCTGTAATATTCGACTAATCGAAGAAAACTGTATACTTACATAAGATTCTCTGGAGCAGGTCATTCCTCAATTGCTTTCACCTTTTGAAGATCCACCAAGATTCTCTATCTACTGATAATATGCCCAGCGATTGCAATACTCCGTAGCCAAAATTCACATTTTGACAACTGTGCATATAGTTGATTATGCCTCAACAACTCTAATACTATTCTTAAATGCTTGGCATAATCATAATCAATTCTGAAAGTTAAATTTGATTGCTTGTCAATGATATCCAAATATTGTCATCATTCTGTTTGGAACGGGAAAATCCCATAGCAAAATTCATAGCAGTTTATTCTCATTTTCATTCATGCATTTGCAATGATTGTAGCAATTCGCCGGGTTTCTGATGCTCAACTTTTATAATTTTACAAGCTTAACATTCTGACATATATTCAACAATATCTTTCTTCACACCCGACCATCAAAATATTAATTCCAAATCCTTGTGTGTTTTTGTGCTGCGTGGTTAAATTATGCTCTCTGAATGATTAGCCTCGTGTTAGACTTTTGTCTCAACTTATAATCAACAGTTACCTACAACAACAACTTGTTTCTTGTAACATCATTTTCATCAACAGTCACATTCTATCTCTTTTCTGATTGAAATTGTTTTAAGAGTTTTAAATATTTATTGTTAGTTTTTGGGATGCTTTAATTCAATATATCAGAGTTGGTTGTACAATTAATAGATGTTAATATCATATGTCACCTGATCTGCTAATTTCCAATTGCAAAGCATCCATTTTTTAATCAATACCATCTCCTGAGTAATCCTCTAACTTGCACTACATGTGGATTTACGTTTCAATGCATCAACAACTATATTTACTCGGTCAGGATAATATTGCATATGTATATCATAGTCTTTCATCAGCTATAGCCATCTCCTCTGCCTTAGCTTCAATTTTTTTGTGTGAAATGTATTTCAAATCCGGATGATCAGCAATGAACTCGCATTTACACTATACAAACAACTAACTCCAGATCATGCATCAGATAATTTCTTTCTTACAACTTAAACTATTTGAATGCATAGGCTATTACCTTCTTATTTTCATTAAAATACGACCTAATCCTTGCAACGATGTGTCACTGAAAATTTCAAGCTCTTCTCTGTATGATAAAATAATACTGGTTCAGTGGTCAAATATTCCTTTAATTCTTGAAAATTGTGTTCACATTCTGCAGTCCATTTAAATTGAACATCTTTTGTCATCAGCTTGGACGACATAACTATATATGAAAGTCGTTTGACTAACCTCTTGTAATATTCAACTAATCGAAGAAAGCTGTATACTTACATAAGATTCTCTGGAGCAGGTCATTCCTCAATTTCTTTCACCTTTTGAAGATCCACTATGATTCCCTGTCTACTGATAATACGCCCCAAGGTTGCAATACTCTGTAGCCAAAATTCACATTTTGACAATTGTGCATATAATTGATTATGCCTCAACAACTTTAATACTATTCTTAAATGCTTGACATAATCATAATCAATTCTTGAATATATCATAATATCATCAATAAAGATTATGACAAACTAATCAACATAAGTTTAAAGATTCAATTCATTAAGTCCATGAATACAGCATTGTCAGTCGCAAAATTAGAAATTGTTGGCCGTCGGAATGGATATCCCGACGTCCGATTTTAAAAGAGGTTTAATTTAATTTATATATATAATTTGAAAAAAAGGTAATATTTTAATTTTTTTAAAATACAAGACCGAACCGATCTCATATCCGCAATTGTTCAAATAATCGAGCACAACACCGTAAAAAATACATCTATCCAGAGTAATAGACATATTATTTACTAGTGCGACTCGATTAAATAAACTAAAGATTTTATGACATTCATTTTAATCTTCGAACCTTTATGTTGACCGATAAGTTCCCTTATTTAATACTGGAGATTAAAATCAATTCATTAAGTCCATGAATACAGCATTGTCAGTCGCAAAATTAGAAATTGTTGGCCGTCGGAATGGATATCCCGACGTCCGATTTTAAAAGAGGTTTAATTTAATTTATATATATAATTTGAAAAAACAGTAATATTTTAATTCTTTTAAAATACAAGACCGAACCGATCTCATATCCGCAATAGTTTAAATAATCGAGCACAACACCGTAAACAATACATCTATCCAGAGTAATAGACATATTATTTACTAGTGCGACTCGATTAAATAAACTAAAGATTTTATGACATTCGTTTTAGTTTTCAAACCTTTATGTTGACCGACAAGTTCCCCTATTTAATACTGGAGATTAAATATGGTTTATTTTAAGCTGGGTTCTGTCTTTGATACACAAATATAATATACTGTTTGTTGTACCTTTTTTATGTCTATTTTTGATAATATTGCATTTTAAATAAATGTATTTTGGTGTTTTTGTTGCAGATATATCATTTTTAGACATTTAGAGAAAAAATGACAAAAGGAGCAAAATTTAAAGTAAAAACAATCAATTTTGGGGTTTAGCACATGATGCGCCAAAATCCAGAGCATTGGTGCATGATGCGCCAGGCGTGACATTTTCAAATTAAGGCGGTTTGAGACGAATTTTGTGTGAATTTTCAAAGGTACACTTGTTCTAAACACCCCATGCATGGAGTGATTCAATGCATTTAGACACTATGGAAGGTTCCAATTTGAAGGGATTTGACTCTTGGATCAATGAGACATATCCTTTGAAATTTGAAGTTTTGACTTTTGAATTTTGGAGTGAAATTGAAACTTTTTTCAGAGGAAGCAGCCCAATAGGAAGAGGGACTTCTAGAGTGTGACGAGAGGGAGAGTGAGAGAATTGGCATGAGTTAGAGTGAAAGAGAAGATATTTTCTTCTAGGGTTGTAAGAGGAGAGCAAAAATTTTACATTTCTAAGAGAGAATTGAGAGTGATTGTAAAGAAGGAAAAGCTTGGAGAGAACTTCTAAGAATTTGCTTGGGAAGGATTGTGAGTTAAGTTGTATTTTTCATTTCTTTTGTTTGTAAATTTATTTTTATATATGAAATCAGTGTTTTATGATATCATTCTCATGAATTCTGAGTTGTATTCTTTATTCTTCTCCCTACTTTGAAGAAATTGTTTTGTGAAGAATTGATTTTATTTTTTATGGTTTTAAATGTTAATAATTTGTGATGATTTGAACTTCGATCTTCATTTACTTTTCTATCTGACCAATTGAATTTGTTAAAATGCGTTGAGAAATATGTGTTCTGAAAAGGGGATATGATTTCTACAATAAATGGAAAATCACATTTGATTTCATGAGGGAGTATTTCGTCCATGGGATTGGGTGAAAATAAATAAGAAAATATACTTTATTGGATGTAGAATTAGAAGATTTTAAGGTGATAGATTAGAATCCCTAATTTGGTTCAGTTGATTGGAAACTAATGCGGGCATGTTAGTCCTCAGGTGAGGGAGTAGTGGGAGCTCTGGAGTGATAGTCGGTATCTTCCCAGCCTAACCACGGAATTAATAACCAAACTCTGGATTAGTTAGTATTCTTTATAGAGCTCGGGAGAGGGTAGAGGATAAAATTATTTCTATTTGACACAAAACAGTTTTTAAATATATTTTTCAAATGATTTCAATTTCTTCACAAGCCATATTTTCATTGTAAAGGAGAATGATGTTTTTTCATACTTGAACTTTTCGTCAACAAAAACCTTTATTTTATTTCAGTAATTTGCTTTTGAAAGTTTAGCATCTAGTTTAATTTACTTGTTATAGTCGTATATCTGCATATGTAGTAGCATTTCAATTAAGTAGTTTAACTTCAAACTTCGTACTTTGCTTTGTTTTTATTTTTAGTTTATAATATAATATAAATAGCTAGCTTATATATATTTCTAGCTTCCTTGTGTGATCGATATCTAGGATTCCATTAGAGCCCTGTATTACTCAAATGATACGTATACTTGCGTTATATGTAAAAGAGA
>NW_018164480.1:533034-534608 GCF_001263595.1 Phalaenopsis equestris | reverse complement strand
AAAAAAAAAATCTCGCCTTTCGAGCTTTTGAAGAGCAATAATTGTAAACCTAAGGAACTATTTAAATGCAAGTAAAATATCTAAAATGAACTGTAAATTATGGATATGGTTAACTAAACATTTACCCATTAGTTTAATGTAATTTTAAGTGTAGAACCTTCTCTGTCTTTGTAAAATTCGTGGGATCATCTAAGAAATTTCCCCAACCTGTTTGGAAGTTTCTTATAAGGTTACAAAACCTGTAAAAATAGCAATAATTCCTTCAACCTGGAAAATATTACAGCGAAGTTATAATTTGGAAAGCCTCTCAGCATGGATCCCCCATCAAATCATTTGCTCCTAGAATTAAAAATGAAACAAAATTTGGGTCATGACTTTTTTGATGAAGTTGACCACCTTACAATTAATAATATCATTATTTTGAATCATTGAAGATCTGTAAGTATCTTCTCTTTTGTATAGAACATTTGAATGAGTTATGGTTTGGTTTTCTTCATAATAGAGTTTGTTTGAAATCAGTAACCATCCGATTATGATTAATCCATATTGAAAGTGAAGTTGATGGTGTACTTTTCTTAGCAGCATGTTGCAGCTATTCCAATGGTCAAACAGGCCTAATGTGACGGGTCACCACGCTTCTCTGAAGAGTAGCAAGCAATCATCATCTAATTTCCAATCACAAAAATATATGTATTATCATGCTAATTGATCTTGGATTTATAATGCATACATTTTGAGCCAATAGTATAAAGATATGCTTTATGTAAACTCTAGGATCTCTTGTAATGTTTCCGGAAACCAATCTAGGTTTTAGGATTTTTGATGTTGAGAACTGGAGTAATGTGTGCTTTCAAGCATGCATGAGAATTGGGGTTTCATGAATATGTTAAAGAATTAGGGTTTTTAATGTTAACTACCCAAGAGCCATGCAAGAACATTAGGAGATGAAATCAAGAAGAGCAAGATAGATTTTTACCATTTCTACTACAAATTTTACATCCTCAACGAATGCCATTCAAGAGCAAGAAAAAGTGATTATGCCTGCAAAAAACAAGATGAGAGTGAGAGTTGCAGCATTTAGAATCTTGGGATATGTTACTATGATGGAGATATTGAAGTTGAGCTTTTATGGGCCGGTTGAACTGGCCGGTTGAACCGACTTGTCCAAGGCTACAGTTGCGCCCTTTCCTTCTCGTTTGGTCACAATTGCTTTCTTTGTTTGCTGCCAGCCTCCCTTTGCTAGTTGCCACCCAAATGGGACGCCTCCCCTTCCTATCACAATTGCTTTCTCTATTTGTTGTTTGCCCTCTAGCTATTATATATTCATTATTTTGCTTTCTTGTGGTTGGCTTTTGATTAATTCTGGTTTTAGGTTCCTGCCTCCAGGTACTCTTCCCTAGCTAGGGTTGTATTTGAGGACAGGTGGTTCTCCGGTCGTATCCTATTCTGGGGTGGGGACTAACCCTACCTTTTCCTCCACATATCCCTCATCCCTTGTTGTCACCCTCCTACCAGCCGCCACCTTTTCTGATGATGCCCTCCTTTCAGCAATCACCCCCTGTTGCCGAGCCTCC
>NW_018164480.1:520092-532934 GCF_001263595.1 Phalaenopsis equestris | reverse complement strand
GGCAAGTGCTTGGATTTAAACTTTACTTACCTGCCCCCGTTGTTACGCTTGCCTCTCCCGTGCCCTAGGTGTCTTCAATCCTCTTCTCCGCTCTCATCCCGCCTCTCTCACGCATTTGACGCGCCCCTCTCGACTGTGTGTTGCCCCTTTGTGATATGTAATTGCGGTGCTCTGTAAGTAATTTCGTAGTTGTTATTGCGATTCGTAACAGTGTTTGCTTTTCTAATTTTCGATGGAATGGGTTTTCTGTGCGTAGTATCATGCTTAACCTCTGTTGAATTGCGATGGAATGACTTGCTTGTGATTTTTAGGGTTTTTTATTTTTCCGTTGGAATGTCGAAGCCATGAAATTTTTCTATGACTTCTTTTGTGATTTTTTGACTTTCTCCTCTCTGGTAGAATTTCGAATGCATGGTATGGTTTATTTGTCTAGCTTGATGAAGCATTTTTGTCTGTGGAAGACATGTTAAAAGTTTTGGTATATTCGAATTTTCTGTTGGAATGTCGAAGCCATGGATTTTTTGTATGGGTTCTTTTGTGGTTTTTTTTTACTTCCTCCTCTCTGTGAGAATTTTGAATGCAGTTATGGTATGACATTTGTCTGGCTTAGTGATTTTTTTTGTCTGTGGAAAGCATGTTGGAATTTTTGTTATATTCGAATTTCCCTGTTAGACCTGATAACTGCTGATGCATCTGGTTTGTCATTTGCAATATCGTGCTCTAATGAGGAATGCATGAAGTTCTCAACTTTTTCTATTATGATCCAATTTCTGTCAAATATTTCTCTATTACACCATGGTGGAATGCATTACTTATCGAATATATTGTCAAGACAGTTCTGTTACAAACAACATCGCTTAACGGGGGCAGAATAGTCATCTATCCACAAACAACTGCCCCTAACAACCAACCAACTTATCTGGATAAGCTGTTGATCAACAACTTATCAGGATAAGTTGCTTAGCAACAGATTATTCAATAAGCTGCAACTGCCCCAAACATACCCTAAGAATGATGCTTTCTTGGGGATGATTGTCAACTAGATGGAAAAGTCATTGTGTGAGTTGGAGAATGAGCAAAAGGTACGTGGGAGTTTGAGATATAAGATTCAGGAACCTTTTTAATCAGTTTACATAAACAATGGCATGATTATGTGATCCCTGAAAAATAATTAACAAATTATTAGACGTTATGATTGAAATATTTGTATCTTGGGGTTATTAGATTTGGTGTTTCATAGTCCAATTCTTAAGCTTTATATATAAGTGATGGAGATTATGAGCTGAGTCAAAATGACTAGAGGATTCATGTGGGACCAAAAGCAAAAGAGATAATTCTTCTGTCATCCCAATCACAAATTTACGTCAAGAAATCTAAAGAAGCATATCTTATTGGCCCTTCTACAAATCATTACATGAGCTATTTTTGGCAAGACAATTGCCCCAACTCTTAACATTGATAGATTTGGTTGGCTATGGTGGTCATGTTATGAGAAAACAATGTGGAAACGAAGAAATTCATACAATAAAAATCAAACACAAAAGATTTACGTAGTTCAGCGTTAAGTTGATTCGGCTATGCTCACAATGAGGGATATTTCACTAGCACCAGATAGGACAGAAAATTTTTAAGTTTACAGCTCGCACTTCTCACCAGATCTCACACATGAGCCCTAAATCTCTTTTACATAGGAGGAATAGGGCATCCAAATAAATTAAGTGAAAGGAGAAAATTGCCTCCGATTATAATAAAGTCATAAATACAACAGTCTCCACTTATCTTTTACTTTCCGATAAGTGAGAGATGAATGAGTTTCAAATTTCAATTCAGTTGAACAAAGATGTTTGTCTATGTACCACACACCAGAAGGGATTAAATCTTGTGTAGTTCTTCAAAATGTCCGACTGGACAATCAGTCCTAAGCTAGGATGTTCACCGAACTTCTGCAGTATGTGAACTTCTGGACTATTAGTATTTTCACGAGCATGTCTGCTGGATTCTTTTTTGTATCTATCTTCTTCAACATAATCTTGTATTCTTCAATCAAGTTCCAAATAAAGTGACACCTCACATCAGTATGCTTGATACAAGCATGATGAACTTGATTTGTGGCCAAGACTATTGCACTCTGACTGTCACAGAACACCATCAAAGACTCCTGATCAACTCCCAAGTTATCCAAGAGGCCCTGCATCCATATTGTTTGCTTCATCGTCTCCGTGACTGTCATGTACTCAGCCTCTGTAGTAGACAAAACAATAGTAGACTGAAAAACTGATCTCTGACCGATTGGACCTCTTGTCAATGTAAATAAATAGCTAGTCGTAGATCTCCGTCTATTCATATCATCTGCATAGCCTGAATCAGTGTAGCTTACATACAAATCTACACTAGATGATTGTTTCTGAAATAACAAGTCTGCCAATGACTTCTTCTTAGATCATGCATGAATTTGCTCACAACACTAACTGTTTGTGCAACGTCTGGTCTATTTCTCTCCGTCATTACCTCTCCCCACCTCTAAGATTTATGGGAACGGCAATGGATCCTTATGGTCACTGCGATTTTTCGACCATCCGTGTATGGCCCCGTACGTGCATTCTGGGGTGCGGCTGCTGGGGTCATGGTAACATTCCTTATCTCTGACGTGATACACGAGCTCATGGCCTATTATATTACATTGGCACAGCCGACCGGGGAGTTTTTGTGCATCTTTGTGCTCCACTGAGTGTGTACGGCGGTGGAAAGGTGGGTAAAGAGGTGGCGAAAGAAAATGTCTGCTAGGGCTGGAGGGTGAATCTGATGTGTTGGCAGCATTGACGTTGTGGTTTGTGGCGGTGATGGGGTTTTGGTTGTTTTTTCCGCTGTTGGTAAGGAATAGGCCGGATCAACGGGTTATAGAAGAGTGCATGTGGGGGCGATGAGGATTTTGGAAGGTGAAGTCAGTTAATTGTACGACAGTTAGGGTTGGAGCTGAGGAGGAAGGGGGCGACAGTTTGGTAATAGATATCTTTGAGCATCGCTTCTTCTTAGGTTTTTTTTTTTTTTTTCCTTTTTTCCTTCTCCATTATAGTAATGTTTTTGTGCTGGAACAGAACTTTGAGATATGTAGAATTCGATTTCAGAAGCTTATCACTAATTTACGAGTTTTTTATCAAGTAATTTTCCCTTTTTCTTTTGATTATCTTCACATTGTATGATTAATGTTTTCTATTACTGCGACTTCAACTTCATTTGCTCATAATTGGCCATCGTCTTCATCTCCATCAACAAAAACTCTTTCCTGCAGAGTTGAGATTGCCGGAACAACAATTTCTTCTGCAACAGGTGTCAACAAGGCCGTCCATAGGCTGAGTTTAAGGATGGCGGTGCCCTTCCAGATGAAGTTTTTATCCTCACTGTAGTTGGTGTTGATCCGAAGTTCAAGTTTTCAACTCCCCATAAGGCAGAGGGCATCGTCAACTTGGGGGGTAAAGAAGTGAAGAAATAGAAGTCGATTGAGATGTCTGAGAAGGTTCAGAAGTCCTTGATCCAGATGTTTAACAGCTTCTGAACCTCCTACCGCCTTCTAAATCTCTGAGGCTGCTTTCAACTGAGTAAGTGTTGTGTCGTGCTATTACAGTCTAAAATAGATTATATAAGTATGCGTTGTTTGAGCACCTCTTTCGTGCTAAAATTCCATATTTCTTTACTGTTATGGTCTGATTTCAGTTTCATATGATCTCAACCTTTCAATTTTTTCTAGTTGGCTCGGTAATCAGTTCAAGGATGTTTTGAAAAGTGACATGAATAAGGAGAACATGCAGAGACATTTTCAAAGATGTTTTGAAAAGTGACATGAATAAGGCGAACATGCAGAGACATGATTGGGTTAGGGTTGAAGATTTGGGTGGTTGAAAATAAGAACGATTTGGAAATCTACTTAAGGAAGTAGTGGATTTAATTTTAGCTATGATTGGGAACCAGATGAAAAAGTTGTGTGAGTTTGGAAGTTTGAGATATAAGATTCGGGAGTCATTTTAGTCATTTTAAATCAATAATGGCCTGATTAAGAGATATCTGAAAAATAATTAACAAATTATTAGCTGGTATGATTGAAATATTTCTTAGCCCAAATCCTTAGCTTTATAAGTGATGGAGGTTATGAGTTGAGTCAAAAAAGCTAGAGGATTCATGTGGGACCAAAGCACAATACTTCAAAAAGAAAATGCTTCTGTCATCCCAATCTCAAATTTACCTCAAGAAAATCGCAAAAAGCATGTCTTATTGGACCTTCTACAAAGCAATACATGAGATATTGTTGGCAAGCCAACTGCCGCAACTTTTACCATTGATAGACATGGTTGGCTTGGTGGTGGAAGGAACATTTATAATTATATTTAATAATATATCGTGTAAATTTTAGTGGTCTATAGAGTTTGCCCTAAACACATTAGTGTTAATCCCTTCAGGTTTATATTCATTTAATTTAAGGCTAGTTGAACCTTCTTTAAGGGTAGGACTCATGATCCCAAACTTGTAAATCATAAGAATTATGTTGTTGTATGTATGTAAATGCCCCTTTATAATAATATCATTCACAACTTGAAAAGCATTTTACAAACTTATATAAGCTCTTTATTATCAATGATTTATGAAATTCTTTACGTCTTAATTGTATCAACACTCACATTCTGACAGCAGACAGCATAAATAATGAGTCACACCACTCTGTTAAAGATATCACAAAATTCAGCAAGGATTATGTGCTCAAACAGTGTGCTCATAGATCCATGGAGTATACACTGCGGAATATTCGAATATTATTGTAGGAGATGTATATGCTGTTTCAACCATCATAATAGTGTATTTCATTTCACAATAGATTCAACCATCACAATAGTGTATTTCATTTCACAATTATTCTATTGTGAAATGAAATACACTATTGTGATGGTTGAAACAGCATATAATACATCTACTACATTATCAAATATTATAATATCTCGCTCCTTATTCCAGATCAGGCTGAATATTTCATGTACCGTAAGCTACATTTTTTAACAGTTTATTATGATCTCTTTAAACCGTCCAAATCATTAAAAGCTGTTTGTATCACTTTATTTTTTTTAATTTTTAATTTTATTTATATATTAATTTGGCATAAATATGTTTGATACATTTAATTATAATTTATTTATTTTTAAAAACATTCAAAACAAAAAATGATTTCAATTATTTTCAAAAATGTGTCTTTTAATCATATATAGACAAAATAATATATTCTTTAAAAAACTACATGTGGACAGAAACTGTATGATTATATGTGGATATAACTTATTGAAACAAGCATTTGATAAATATCAAAGCAGACTGATAATAATATAAATTTCTTTAGTAATGCAACTAGTTTTATTTGTCAATCAAAACTTGCAGGATTCAAAGCTTATTAGCGGCCAATACTTAATTTGTTAAAACTTCAAATATAACTGTAACTATGCATTAGCTTGTCTACCACCTAAACTTCCAACTTTTACATGCATACCACCTTCTGCATGAAAAGGTATTTACCTTTTTATAAGTTAAAATGGTAATGTTTTTAATGTTATATGAAATATTTGGGTAGTATAAATGCAGACAGTAAAATTTAAGCGTTAGATATGTAAATACATGGGATTTGGGGGGCATGCCCCAAAAGATTATATTTGCAACTAAAGATATTTCTATCAACAGGAAATTAAAACTATGCCTAAAGTAATCAGTATATAGGGTTTGGAACTTGTTCCTCAATCCACAACAAGAAGGATAGAAAAAGAAGAAAAATTTATACTACTTCTAAAGCAGAGGAATGAGTTTTTTGGCCCAAAGGGGCATTTTACTCTTTAGCTGGAAAGATTTAAAGAAAAACAGAGCAGGCAAGAGTTAATTTCCAACAGCGAGAAATTTAAAAGGACAGTACATTATGCCCACCAATTCGTCTTCTAGTGATAGACCAAGAACAAAGCCAAGACGCCGTCAGTAATAATATGGTCCTCGTGATGGATAAGCCCCACTGCTGTCATGCCTATAGCCAGCACCCTGCAAAACAAAATGACAATAATATTAAAAAAAAATGATGATAATAATATGTACAGAGAGTTTAGCCGAGTTGTCGGTTTTGGATTAAATAAAAAGTAGAAGAAAAACTGCAAGCTCATGCAATTCGGTGGCCTCCAGTTGAGCCTAGAAATGCTGTTTGTGGTGTGGTGACACTAATACCTCACTATATCCAACTTTTGCAAACAAAAATGAAATTGCAAAATGATTTTAATACATGGGTTTAACAACATACATATGGTCCATTTGGTTATAATTTTTTTTTTTCTTTTGAAGAAGTCGTACAACTTCACTACTTTTTCGACGATTTTTGGAGATCTCTGCTTACGGCTAACACAATCTAATATATTTAATTGTAAAGAAATTGCTGACCAGCATAAAATTTTTTGAAAAAAACAAAAAAAGGTTGTAGAGAATTTGAAATATGGCATCCGTCTGAGAAGCATAAAAGTGACAAGTTATTCCAAATAATCGCTTTGTGCTCTGTAAAATATAGAATGTGTAAGTGAGCAGGCGGTTAAATTTGGGATGGTTGGGTAGACTATAGAAGCATGGGCCTTGATGATTTTTTAGGGAAATTTACATACACACCACATAATTCTTACATATATAACACCGAAACATTCATATTTACATGCAAACCATTGAAATCTTTAGCATCAGATAAAAAATATGAGTCATTATGATTTTAAAAGTGAAATAAACTCTCATGCATAAATAGTAAATGCATAAGAATTGTGTGATAAATATGTAAATTTCACCATTTTTTAAATGCCTTGGTTACTTTCAACAAATCTACTCCAAAAATTTTTAAAACTAGAATGAATTCCAGAGGCAAAGCAAATTCACTCCTTGCTAAACCCAACGAACACAAGGTGAAGCAATAAAAAATTTATTTAGAAATGACACCCACTTCCAAATTTATGTAGAGCAGATATAGATCCAAACATTTTAGAAAGTTTTCGACGTCTTTCACCATAGTAAAGCCATTTAATATCTTAATATCATAATGAACTACTGTAAAAGGAGCAAGCAGAAATATGAACCTGATAATCAGAGTAGTCTGAAAGATAAGAGGTCGACACTCCTGAAATTTCTGCAACAATAAATTGTGGAAAAATATGTAAGGCGTGCTTAAAAAAGTATCATCAGCATGAATCTGAAAACAATGTAACAGTGGAAGTAAATAGATTATTGCGAAGTTAAATTTAGGATTTGCTTAAAAAAATGGTCATGTAATGTGGCCAAATGCATCCACGGACTGGTCAAACATCAGAAAGGGTCATGGAAATAATTGTTTAAAAAGACAAAGAAGATAACTTCGATCTTTTTAGGCAGAAAAGGCCACGAATGTTTTGGTTTAAGAAACCGTAAAAACAAGTTAGCAAGCAAAAAAAATTTGGGAAGAAAAAAGTAGCATTTATAAAATGAACTGGAGTTGCAGAATCACAATTCTAAACCTCATGAGGCAGTTTACAAACTGATTGTAATTATTCTAGACCTCAACAAAAAACAATCTTATCTATATGATCAAGAGTATCATTAGTAGTCTTATCCCAAAAATACCAAATACCATCATTCATTTATGTGTAATACACCATGATGCATGAACACTATTTTAATTAAGTTTTTTCACAACTTCTTATCATACTTTGATCCATCTCTTTTCCTTCTAAATCCTATCATTTTAAATTTTATTAAACATTATAGGGACACTTGTAGTATCTTACACTCCTAGATTACCTAAATCTACTTATTTACTATCGTATCTTCGATAAGTGCTATTCCACCACCTCTCATATGTAATAAATTTAAAATTGCTTTCATAATTTATACGCACCTCTTAACAATTTCATCTGTCACACTAAGCTCAGCTATCAACTTCTTTATTACCCAATGCTCAAATACAAAAAGAATAAGTTTAACTGAGACGTTATAAGATTTTCTTTTTGCGATGTCTTCACAAGGAATGGCACTCTTGTAAGTCATTCTCCATTTTCACAACTTAATCTTGTTGCATGATTCACGAAAGCCCTAAATTTTCCTCAGAATTCAATCACAATTGTATTCAAATGAAGTGTTGCATACATAGGAAAAACACAAATTCATTAACAATTTTTTTTTATATTCTTGCAAGTTTCTTCTCTGTATGTATATTTATTTCACGAGTTCAAAAATTGCCATTAGCTTCCTTGCAAGAAAGAGTTGAGTTTAAGTTATTATTACTGGTAATAGCATGAGACCATGGGCCTTTACTATGGTACCGATCAAACAAAGTTATATGATGCATAACTAAATCCAAATCCAAAGCCCCAACATCCTACTTCATATGTTTGACACATGCTAAAACTTCAAGATATGCCATCCACCACTTTTAACACATCCTCCATCAGGAAACAAGTTTTTTAAGAAAAGATTGTACGCCCTTCAGAAGATGAATTCTAGTAATTCTAGGGGGTTTAATAAAATACAAGATAATAAGCAAAATAATTCTAAAATTTTCTTTTCTTTTTTATTTTTTTTACTATTTTAAAATTAAATGAAATGTGTTTTTTAAATTTAATGCATTTATTTAGTAGATCAAAAACTTAAATTATGGAGCTCAAGTTTAGAGTTCTATAGGTTTTCGTTTGAGTAGATCTAAAATTGAATACATGAAATGTAATTTTAGTAGTAGTAGATCTAGTGTCGGGCTTTTAACAATAGGCGATCAAGTCATTAAAAAGAGTGAATGTTTTAGATATCTCGGGGCTATTGTTTAAAATGATGTGATATAAATGGGGATGTTATTAGTAGAATTTAATTTGGATGGTTGAAGTGGAGGACTGCATTAGGCCTATTGTGTGACACAAAAATACCACTTAAACTTAAAAGGAAAATTTTATAAGATGATGGTGAGACCAGAAATGTAGGGCGTGGAATGCTGGTCCGTAAAAGAGAAGCATAAAATTATGTTTAATGTTGTTGAGATGAGAATGCTCAAGCGGATGAGTGGTTTTACACTAGAGACAAATGCAAAATGAATGGATTCATGAAAGGGTTGGAGTAGCTCCTGTGACGGACAAGATAAGAGAGTTGCCTTAGAGGTTTGGTCACATTAAACGTCGATCATATGATGACCCAGTTAGAAGAATAGATGTTTTAGATTTTAGTTATGTTAAGAAAGATGGAGGTAGACCTAGAAAGAGTTGGTCATGTTGTATAAAAAATGATAATAATTTATTAGAATTAAATGAAAATATGACACTCAATATAGCATAATGGAGAAAAATGATTCATCTAGCCGACCCCATATTGTGGGATAAAGGATTTTTTTTGTTGTTTTTGTTGTTTTTGTTGTGATGAATTTACTTTTTGAAATTATCTATATTTTAAATTTCGGTATGAATTTTTTTGGACCAATTAATATTTGAATTATAACTTATTTATAATTACCCATATATCGATTCTTATATATATGGATGTGAAGCATTAGATATAAGCATCCATTTATGAATTGAATTTGAATGATGTTTGGTTGCAAGTATTCAGAATTTTGGAGTATTTTAAATGCACTGTAAAGTAAACTCAATGCATTCACAATCCTTAGCATTGTAGGGTTGGTTGCACAATAAATTCAAAAAATATTTTTTTACATTAGATTAGAAGCAAAATGAATTCAATTTTTTTATACTAATATAAATAAATGAATAAATAAATATAGATATATATACACATGCACACAAATACATATATAATATTATTCTTGTAAAAAGTTTTCTAAAACGTTTTTTAATAAGTTATAGCTAGGGCACTGCAAGGTCTACTTTGCCAACAAGATCGGTGATGCCTATTGCAATCAATGACAAGTTAAGTGATCCTAGATAAGCTCGTAGAAAGCTCAAGCAGTGGAAGTTTCAACAAGCAACGAGAGGTTTGCAATCATGCAGTATGCTAACAAGCCAAAATTTCTCTACAATGTTGCACAATGACCACCATTCAATGGTTTCGCAAAGCAATTCACTTTGAATTCACCCAATTTGGGTGTATTTGGAATACACTAAAAAATCAACTAAAGGGGTTTTCCAAACTCCACTACAGATTACTGTATTTATTTTTTTTAAACCAGACACATGAAATTTCAAAATCAGTGCATTCAGTTTACTCTATACCCTAATTCATTCAAGCCAATAGTTCCCCAATTCCTTTATCATTTCCTGTATTTTCTCCCACATGTATTTTATCTCCATTGTATCTCCACCCAATCATATGACACCAATTCTGACTATTTAAATTCAAATGATCAAACA
Source organism: Phalaenopsis equestris (assembly GCF_001263595.1). Classification (NCBI taxonomy): domain Eukaryota; kingdom Viridiplantae; phylum Streptophyta; class Magnoliopsida; order Asparagales; family Orchidaceae; genus Phalaenopsis; species Phalaenopsis equestris. The sequence goes on along the minus strand of NW_018164480.1, from coordinate 522,570 downwards.
GGGAAAAAAAAAATCCAAGAACCAACAGCCCTCCCTCTCTATATAACACTCACTTTCTCTTCTAAATGAAATTCATATCAATTTTATCTCTTTACCATCCTCTCTCTACAACCACAATACAAATAGTCTCAATTAAATATTAAGGAGAAACAGATATTTTAAATTCCAGCCACGTTTGTCGGTGACACTTAGCATCAAGAATTTTGATCTTCGAGATAAAGATGTATCTCAACGGGCTACTTCCATGAAAGACTTGGTCCACATCTCGCTCTTCGATGAACACCCCTCGAGAACAGTGCAGCTTCATTCCCTACTCTCTGATGAGCAAATGTTGGAATATGTAGATCTTCTGCAAAGAAACCAAGACATTTGCATGGACCCTGACCAATATGCCTGGAGTCGAACTTGGAATGATCATGCAGTATTTAAAGGTAGATCCAACATTTAAATCAGTCATCCAGAAGATGACCAACTTAGCCCTAGATTGCTTTTAAGCTATCGAACAGGAAGTTAACAAGCTTCTGAAAGAAAAGTTTATGCAGGAAGTGCCCCATACTGCATGGTTGACAAATGTCGTCATGGTCAAAAAAGCTAACGACGCATAGAGGATGTGCATCAACTATACCAACCTCAATAAAATTTGTCTGAAAGATAGCTTTCCCTTCCACTGTGCTTAGCATGGTTTTGCCGATCTATATTGGCAATAAACAAATTCATATCCAATGCATTAAATAGATATAGATATATATATGATAAAAGGAATGGTTGGATGCTATGATACGAGCCTCGACCTCCCTTAATGCGCCTAATAATTCGACTACCACACCCTACACTCGAGGAGATTTGAACTCCAGACCAGAGAGGACTTACAACTGACAAGCAAATGCCCACCCAACTAACTGAGTACGCGGCGCATATATATATAAAAAAATATCATGAAAATAAAAAGCTTCAAATCTTGACATTTTCGGACGACGATAATAATAATAAAATGACCACACCCTTAGAAATCTTAATATCGTTAATAATAATAAAATGTTTATTTTTACCGTCGCATTAGTAAAAGAAGTTGACGAGACTTTAAAGAAAACTAAGGGTGGAAAGTCGGTAGGATCTGATGATATCCCAATTTAAGTATGGAGATGTTTAGAAGATTTGAGAGTTTCTTGGCTTACTAAACTCTTTAATATTATTTTAAAAACTAAAAGTATGCCTGAGGAGTGGAGGAAGAGTATTTTGGTCACCATTTTAAAGAATAAAGGGGATGCACAAGAGTGTGCAAATTATAGAGGAATTTAAGTTGATGTGTCATACTTTAAAATTATGGGAGAGGGTAATTGAACATAGGTTAAGACGCATCACAAAAATTTCTCATAATCAATTTGGATTTATGCCGGGCATGTCTACTATGGAAGCTATACATTTATTGAGAGGTTTGATGGAGAAGTTCAGAGATAATAAGAAGAATCTACATTTGATTTTTATTGATTTAGAAAAAGCTTACGATAAGGTTCCAAGAGATATCCTTTGGAGAGTTCTTGAGAAGAAAGGTGCTGATATGACTTATATTCAAGTCATTAAAGATATGTATACTAGATCATACTTTAACTATGTATATACTTGATTTTGGGTATGTAATTTGGAGATTGGCTTTAATTTAAAATCCTTTTTTTTCTTTAGTTATGAGTGTCTTATTGGACATTTACAAGAGGATTGGACATTTACAGAAGGATGTACCATGGTGTATGCTTTTTGTTGATGATATCTTTCTCATGGATAAGACGAGAGAAAAACCCAGGAAAAACTTGAATTATGGAGGTCTACATTGGAGTTTAAAAGTCTTCATTTGAGTAGAACTAAAACTGAATACATGGAATGTAATTTTAGTAGTAGTAGCTCTAGTGATAGAAGTGTAACTTTGGGTGATCAAATTATTAAAAGATGTAAACGATTTAGATATCTCGGGTCTATTGTTCAAAGTAATGGTGACATAGTTGGGGATGTTAATAGTAGAATTTAAGTTGGTTGGTTGAAGTGAAGGAATGCTTCAAGCCTTTCGTGTGATAGAAAAGTACCGCTTAGACTGAAAGGAAAATTTTATAAGACGGTGGTGAGACCTACAATGTTCTATGGCGTTGAATGTTGGCCTTTATAAGAGAAGCATAATCCTAAGTGTTTCCGAGATGAGAATGATTAGGTGGATGAGTGGCTTTACACTAAGAGACAAAATGTGAAATGATTATATCCGTGATAGGGTTGGTGTAGTGTTGACCTCATTTTTTAGGTCATTTCTTTTTTCTTAGGGTCTTAGGATCTAGCTCTAGGAGTTCCTATTGATCGTGTTAGAAAACTAGAATTATGACCCACCCTTTTAGAAAATTCTAGCCAATATTCTAGTTCCTTTGATGTCTAGCATCTTTGGCACAAGACCGTCGTCTTATGAACGAGCGGTTATGGGTTATTTTGTCGTCTTATGAA
>NW_018164480.1:518210-519887 GCF_001263595.1 Phalaenopsis equestris | reverse complement strand
ACGACAAAGTGGACTGCGCCAACGCGTCCGGGATACCAATTTTGGCAAAAGGGAGACCCATATTGCTATATTTTCGACACAAGAAAATTGACATGCAAATCGATGAATTCGTCAAAATGAATTCCGGTGGTGAAAAGGATCGCGTCAATGTGTCCGGAGCGTCAAAATTACCTAAAAGGAACATCCATTTTTGTTGTATTGTGACGCACAGACAAAAAGGGTACTAATCAAATTTTATTTTTTAAGAAATATCAAATATTTTATATATTTATCATTTATAATATCAGGGTTTATAACCTTAAGTCATTTTTTACCTTTACCCGCGCACGACATTCCTCTGCCTCGACCGAGAGCCACTCGGGCGGAGCCCTAGCTTCCGCACGCGTCTCCTCTCCCGCGATCGGCCGCACTCGAGCTTGACGATCGAACCTCAGAACCTCTGACCGCTGAAACTGTTTTCCTCTCCCCTCACACGCGGCATTCCGCTGCCGATTGAGCACGCGGCTCGTCTCCCACGTGTCCCCTCCATAGAGTTCCTCTCGACCGAGTGGCCCTCCAACTATGAAGTTCCACCTGGCCGACGCTTCTCTTCCTCGAGGCTGAACGCTCTCCTCTTTATGGTGTCGTTTCATTTCTTCTTTGTGATTCGTTGGCTAGGGTGGTTGGTAGATTGCTTCTTCTCCTCTTCTCTGCCTATAAAATAACTTCCTAAACTACTGTTGGTTGTTGTTGAAAATTTTGAGAGAGTTGAGTTCTTGAGGGATTTTAGGGAGATTCAGAAGTTTTTTTACCTTTATTCTTTATTCGATTAGGGTGATTTCTTTTCTGTTTTCCCTGTTGGAGAGGAAGCTTTGTTCATTTGCTGTTCGAAGATCCCAGAGACTCGAATTTGTCGTGCCGTAAGTTGGAAATCGTGAGAAATTTTCGTGGGTTGCTATTGGAGTGATTTTCTCAAGCCTACTTTACTCTTTCTTTGCTTTAAGTTTACAAAAAAAAAATGTATTCTTCTCTTCTCCTCTATTTTATATCATTTCGGATATCATGAAATATGAAAATTTATTTTGAGGCTTAAGCATGAGTATTTGTTTAAATAGTGAGAAAAGAAACATACATATATGGATCATCTTTACTTTCTTTACTTGAAGCACTTGAGAGCATGGTTAAGGTGATTATGGAATGCATTTTTACTCCTTTATAACATGTTTGAGGGCTATCTCTATTATTTTCGTTGCTTGAAATGTTTGAAAGTAAGAAATGCATGTTGAAAATTATTTTATGAATTGGAAAAGATACATTTGGGCTTATGTTTTATGTTCCTATTACTCCCCTTTTGCTGCAATATGTGTTGAAAATTGTTTTTATGAGATAAAACATGTGTTTGGGGGCTCGTTTCATGTTCCTATTACTCCCCCTTTTGCTGCAATATGTGTTGAAAATTGTTTTTATGAGATAAAACATGTGTTTGGGGGCTCGTTTCATGTTCCTATTACTCCCCCTTTTGCTGCAATATGTGTTGAAAATTGTTTTGTGAGATAACACATGTATTTAGGGGTTTATTTCATGTTCCTATTACTCACCCTATTGCTGGAATACATGTTGAAATTGCTTTATATGTTAGAAAAATTATATTTGGGGCTCACATTTTGCTTTTCTTGCTGCCCCTTGTTGAAATATATG
>NW_018164480.1:497809-517692 GCF_001263595.1 Phalaenopsis equestris | reverse complement strand
TTGTTTGTGAGTTAATTTGGGGTGGATTGGGTGGCTGTTTTGCTCCTTTTCCAGGCCTTAGCCGTGAGCTAGTTTAGAGCTTAATTAAATCTTGTTTGGGGGCTCGATTTGGGGCTGTTTTGCTCCCTTTGCTATGCTTGGCCTTGGGCCCATTTGATGTTTATTGCTTTAGAATTGTCTTTGGGTTTGTCCTTGGCCTTGAGCTGGATTTGAAGCCTTTGTTGTTGAGTTTGGTTTGTTCTTGTGGGGAGAATGATTTAATTGTTTCATTGGCTTGAAGGGCATTAGTTTGTTGTTTGGCCGTGGCCTCATTTGATGTCTATTGTTTGGAGATTGCCTTTGGGTTGTCCTTACCCGTGAGCTTGGTTATACTCTCTGTTGCCTTACCCGTGGAACTCTCTTTTTGGACCTACCCGAAAGATACATTTGGTTTCTTTTGTGAGATATTGAATGTATATTTCATTGTAAACTTTTGATGGAGGATGGAATTAAATCGTTTTGACATCGGTATGTTTTTCTAGAAGGCTAGGGAATTACTTCTTTCATTAATTAGTGTCTCTTCTTTTATGAAATGTAAAAGGGTTGTACAATTTCATTCGGAGAAAATATAGGGTTGATGTAAATTTGATTTATAAAGAGGTTCGAAAATTCATGAAAATGTCACGCGTTGATAAAAAGTGAGAAAATGATATCTTTCTAAGATTGATTTAAGACTTTTGAAGCTTCATTTTGGGATTAATATCAAATTTGATTTATAAAGGGGTTTGGAAATCTATAAAATTGCAACTTGGAAAGGATATCCTTCTCGGGGTTGATCCGATTATTTTCTTTTTTGACGAATTTAATCGTTTAGACCGATACATCATGATTTTATTTTAAGCTTCATTGATTTGGCTTGGCTTTAAAAATGAATCGGTCTCGTTTTTGTTTATTTTTTTTTATTTTTTTTAACGGTCAAGTTAAAAATGAAAATTTTCGATTTAATTATATTCAGAAATGATTCACAGTCTTAAGGGAAATAAGAGGGAAAGATAAAGGGAAAGAAAATTTACGAAAGGGGATAGAATCGTGAACCATCTACCGTTCATTTTTGCATATGAAAGATAAAATTGTAAATTCGAAGAATAGTTGGGGGTTGGAAGAAGGTGAGAGTTTAGTTAACAATTAGGGATATGGATTGGAGATATTAGTAGACTTGCACTTAGGTCCCTTAAGCTTTGAATAAACTTAAATCCAACTGTTCTGACTAGGTTTGAAACACACAACCCTTTTGCCAAAACTATAGGTTTACCCTCCTAGGTTTTAGGAGTTTGATGGTGAGCTAAGCTTAATCTAAAGAGGTTTGAGGGTTAATTGAAAGACACTTAGTTGAAATTAGACACTTCAGAACATCCCAGGTTCAAACTAAAGTGTAGGCATCCTAGATCTTAGGAGCACATCTTAAGAGATAGTTTATCATCCTAATTTTCAAATAATCCTAAGATGTCAGACATCTGACCCCAATTTATGAGATAACTAGGACACTAGGCACGATGGTGCACTAGATTGTGATTCATGACTGATTTAATTAGATCAAATAATGAAATTCTTACCTTAACTTGACCAAAACTGAAACCCAATGCTCCGGGATTTGAGTTTGTCTTACACTCAAATCCTTCTGGCAATTGAGGACGTTCCAATATCACATATAAATTTCTTATTTTTGGTCCTTTATATGTGATATTGTATCTTTATATGTGATATTTTTATATGTGATATTGTATTTCATTTTATTTGTATGTCTTTTTACTACGATTTACCTGTTTCTGTTAAGCCTTTTTCAGGTCGTACTTTCATCTTTTACACAGCCCATAATAGCTAAACTTAAAGGAGCAATGAACCTACCAGGTGTACAGGTTTAATTTATATTATAGTATTTTATTTTCCCAGCATGTTATATTGTTTTTATATCCTGTTATACTACTCTTTACAGCATGTTATACTCTTCTTTCAGCATGTTATACTGTCTTTCCTTTTTACTGTACAGTACATTATTATTTTTCTTTCACGCTGCATGTTTAGTTACTTTGATATACTATGTCTTAGTATAGAATAACCTAGTGGTTAGGTGCATGTTCAAAACTAAAACTGAACCAAGAGGTGCTACTACGAGAAGTCTGGAGCAAACATCGTGGGCAGCACGACGAAGAACAACTTCAAGGTGGATCTGCAGCAACAAAAACACATTCACATCACATATCACCTTCTTTAGTTTAAATAACAACCCATAAGATCACTTTTTAGGCTTTTTGTACAACTCTGTTGTACAATTATAAGTCCTAACGTTTTAGGATTCCGAGGTTACCGTATTAGTTGTACAATTATAAGTCCTAACGTTTTAGGATTCCGAGGTTACCGTGTGGTACGGTGTAAATCCTCTTGTCTTTTTAGGCTATTTGCACAGTCCGATATTGTGCAAACATAAGTCCTAAGTCCCAAATGATTTACAAGATCGAAATATTAAATTAAATCATTTCAAAAGACATAAAGCCAAACAGTAGGATAATTGAGAGTTCACCGGGGTTTTCCCCAGATCTGTGATATTCCATACTTTTCTTTTCTTTGGATTCCTTAAATAATTGTTCTTATTTTTAGCCATTCCCATTTGATTTTTCCATGTCAAATCGTGAAAACTTAAACTTTGAAATCTTAAAGGCAAAACCACCTGATCTTAATCGAGAGTTTTCTTAAGTGATTTTGATCATTTAAGATGTAGTTAACTATAGAGGCTTGCCTCTATAGAGAACCTGGAAGTCAGATAAAATAAACCCTATCTAATTTTTATATTAGATAGGGGAACTTGTTGGCCTTTTTATAAAATATTTCGCAGACCAAAACGGATGTCACAAATTATTTAGTCTAGGTGATTGAATTCCTATTACAAATGATATATTTATTTCTTCGGGATAAGTGTATTACTTGTAGTATTGTATTCAATTATCTAAACTATTTAAATGTGAGACCCGTTTGGTCTCACCTATTTTAAAATTAAAATGTTACTTTTAAAAATTTAAAAAAATAAAAAAAGGTTATATTTATATTTAAATTATTTTCAAAATCACAAAATCACAAAATCACTTTTTCAAACCAACGAAGGTTATAAAACGGCCGACATGTAGCTCCTGTGACGGACAAAATTAGAGAAAATCGTCTTAGATGGTTTAGTCACATTAAGTGTCGACCATCTGATGATCTGATTAGGAGAGTAGATGTTTTAGATTCGACTTATGTTAAGAAAGGCAGAGGTAGACCTAGGATGACTTGGGTTTATTGTATAAAAAATGATCTTCATTTATTAGAAATAAATGAAAATATGACACTAAATAGGACGTAATGGAAAAAAAGGATTCATGTACCCGACCCCATTTAGTGGGATTTAATAAGTTAAGTGTTGCCGATATGAGAATGACTAGGTGGATCAGTGGCTTTACACTAAGAGACAAAATGCGAAATGATTATAACAAAATTAGAGAAAATCGTCTTAGATGGTTTAGTCACATTAAGTGTCAACCATCTGATGATCTGATTAGGAGAGTAGATGTTTTAGATTCGACTTATGTTAAGAAAGGCAGAGGTAGACCTAGGATGACTTGGGTTTATTGTATAAAAAATGATCTTCATTTATTAGAAATAAATGAAAATATGACACTAAATAGGACGTAATGGAAAAAAAGGATTCATGTAGCCGACCCCATTTAGTGGGATTTAATAAGTTAAGTGTTGCCGATATGAGAATGACTAGGTGGATCAGTGGCTTTACACTAAGAGACAAAATGCGAAATGATTATAACAAAATTAGAGAAAATCGTCTTAGATGGTTTAGTCACATTAAGTGTCAACCATCTGATGATCTGATTAGGAGAGTAGATGTTTTAGACTCGACTTATGTTAAGAAAGTCAGACGTAGACCTAGGATGACTTGAGCTTATTGTGTAAAAAATGATCTTAATTTATTAGAAATAAATGAAAAAATGACACTAAATAGGACGTAATGGAGAAAAAGGATTCATGTAATGGAGAAAAAGGATGAGAAAAAGGATTCATGTAGTCGACCCCACGTAGTGGGATTTAAGGCTTTGTTGTTGTTGTTGTTGAAGTTTATCATGCCCAAAAAAAAGGGGAAATTCGGTATGCCTCCAACTAATCTCCATCATCCGGCACAAATCTCAAGGCAACCTTTTGAGCAAGAACTATTCAAACCTCGATAAAAATTCATCTAAAACTCTGATATCAACAAACTTAAAGTCAAACTAACCGGTTCGACGAGACAGACATTGATACCAACTTTGATCCAATCTGAACCAAATCGAGTGTTGATCAAACCATTAAACTATATTTGAAGTTTTCAGGACACATTTGGGAGCTGAAATGGATATTGAATCCGACAAGTTTGTAGTCGAATTGAGTGTCTCGGCGAGAAAAATCTAACAAACTCGGGATTGCTTAATTATGACATCATTAAGACACTCAAATGTCCATCAAACATCATATGATCAAGGGAAGCCCTCTGAGATATCCAATTAAAGTGGGTCATATTCCCTCATTTATTTTAGCTGGAACTCTATAAATAGAGATTCATCTCTCTCACGAGGAAGAAGAAAAGCTTGAGGTTTGAGGAAGAGCTTGAAGTTTTGATAAGTAACTGAAGGCCAGCATCACTTCTCCGCTGAACATTGTCGGCCCCCACTTGTCAGTTGTCGTCGATCATCATTAATCATCGTTCATTCCTTATAACAAGTTAATTCGAAAGTTGACGTTGTAATCCGAAAAATTTTGTAATATTTTCCCACCTGTGGGACAAGAGATCTTTGTAATCATCAACTTATAGTAGATTTTTACAATTAAGTCAGACCTCATGATTTTTTTTCTTTACAGATTTTCCATGTAAAAAACTTTTGGTGTCGCTACCGGTTATTTTCTTTTATCTAAGTGTGTTTGAATTCTCGTGCAACGCAAAGACAAAATCGATTACTCTACCGCCGTGAATTTAGCACAAAACGATAACAATATAACTTCTAAATGAACACACGACAATTAACACAGAGATGTAAGTGATTGATGATAGAAGGATATCATAAAGTCACCTACAATTTAGCTATCAATGTTGAAAGTATTTGAGTTTGAGGTTGTTGAAATGGATGTGTGGCAGAACTAGGAAGACTAAATTAAAAAGTAATTGTATTAAAAAGAATGTGAAGTGAAGTAGTTTATAAATAGACAAATTATTTAGACACAAACATTGACAAGTAGAAAATACATTCATTAGATGGATAGATCACAGTAGTGTTGAAGGGGGATTATAAAGGAAGGGGACAAACCTAAGTGTAATATGGATAAATTTTGTTTGAAAAGACTTTCAAATAATAGGTACGAACAATGTTTAAAATTGTTGAAATTGGGTATTGATGCATTTTTTGTTTGTGAAGCTAGGCAAAAGCTACAATGCGGTCTTAGGCGCAAACCTCACGAATTGAAAATTGCGTAAGTAAAAAGAAAGGGTGAAAAATAATATATTAGAATAAAGAATAACATAATAATACTAATGCATTGTAAAAATGATAAATTGTGCTTATATTTAGGGTTGTCAAAAAAGCTTGGTGTTCGCGAACAGTTCATGTTCGGTTCATAAATGAATCGTGTTCGATTCATTCGATAAGTAAATGAGACGAACGTGAATAAATCGTTCGGTTATTTTTCGTTCGGTTAGTTAAACGAACCAAACACGAATAGTGATACATTCGTTCGTGTTCAAATAGTTATTGTTCGAAATATAAAATAATTTAAAATAACTATATATAAAAAAATTTATGATATTTTAAAAAATTAAATTTTATTAATTATGATATGTAATAAATTAATAATAATAATATATTAATATATTATATTAGTAATATACTAATATATATATATTATATTTATATAATATTGTCCACGAACAGCTCGTGTTCGGCTCGTTTGTTAAGAAACGAACACAAACAGTGACTTCACGAACAATTTTGAACATGAGCTTATTTCAAATAACTAAATTTCAAACGAACCGAACACAAACGTCGTTCATGTTCGGTTCGTTTACACCCCTACTTACATTAAAAACCAAAATTGCATAAGCCGCAAAATATCATGTAACACCTTCTAAAAAATTAAAAAAAAAATTTAAATCAACTTGTCAAGCCATCAAACTAATGTAAAATATGAAATGAAAATAATACAAAATATTAAACTAAAACATAAGATGAGTTTAGCATAATAGATTTCTCTCATTCCTATTCTCCAACTAACACAATAAGATCCATAAATTTAAATGAAAACATAATAGATATTCATAAGCTTGAGCAATAGGTGACCGTGGAGGCAGCAAGAGCAACTAGCGGCAGCAGTAGGAGTAGTTAGCGACGACAGCAGCAAGAGGAACGGCTAGTGCCGACAATAGTGGGAGCGACAAACAACAATGTTTGCAATAGGAGTAGTAGACAGTGGTGGCTGCAACAGGAGGAACAAGTAGCTATGGAAGAAGAAGTAGAAACTGCTATAATGGAAGCAGAAGCAACAATGGCAACATCGATAACAGTGGCTACGCAAGCGGCAGTGGAGTTGCAAGCGACAGAAGCAACAAGTAGTGATGCTAGGGAGCTTGATTGGAGAGACGACTTCTGTTCGTATTTGAACCGTCAAATAAATGGGAAAAAATCTAAGCGCGAGAAACACATGCCTCAGCGGAATTGAAACAAGTTGCGTCTTGTGGCAAACCTCAACCAATGTGAGGGCTATGCCTTGCCTTAGCTTCTCGAGGTGTACGCAAAGTGTTTTTCTTCGGAATTACATTTAGACATACCTTAGATTGCACAATTTTAAACAATGGATACTCCAGTAGCACCCAGAATTTAAAATAAAAAAAAGACTCATAAAGCTAATAGCAAATAGAAACATAGTTAGCGATAATAATGATTTATATGTCCTATAAAAATAGTAGGCTTGCAAGTCTAAAAGTCTTAGTGCACAAAAACACTCCCACATGTTCACATCTAATGTATCAAATCTTACCTACGCATCCCTTCTCTCCATCCATCTACTTCTATTAATATAACATCATTATCATCATAAATCCCTCTCTACACGGATGGGGGATGTGAGGCACTTCGGTTGTTTGAGAGCAACAAAAAAGAACGTTTCTTTTCACTATACACTATTTGGAAAAACATGTAGTTATGCTACATTGTTACGGTTATCAAACTCTAGTTGATAAATATACTAAATATTCAATAATGTGGTACTAAAAAAATGGAAAATTCTATAAGGTTCCTTTGGCACCCTACATAAAAAATAAAGGATTAGGTGATGAAGGCAATCTTATACCTCTATCCGATCCAAAATTGCTTGGCGGTTCACTGTTGTAAGTTTCCGGTCTAACAAACAATGAGAAAGTCGAAATTAGCATATTAGAGTGGCTTAAAAGCTTCATTGTTGTATCAAGAGTTTCAAAACAAACCTTCTTCGATCGTACAAATAAGAACTTGTGCCTTGCTTATGTGCAGGAATATATCCAGCATGAGGTACCTGAAACACACGTAACCGCATTAGGAAATATACATATAACGCAAGTGCAAATGCACTTAATAAGAAAGGGAGTAAAATAATAGTAGATGCTTCTCACTAGATCAGAGGGGTGAAGCTGAGGCTCAGAAGTTCTAGCATATGCATAACCAGCATAATTAGTTGAAGGTGCTGCATAACCAGCATAATTAGTACGTGCACAAGAGTCTGCTTCTCGACTTGCAGAGTAAGATCTCTTATGGTTGCCAACATAATCAGAATATTGATCACGTGCCTTGCCTGTGTGCATTAGAGAAAAAAAATGTTTGACATCGGCAAAAACCTAACTTAGTTTAAAAACAAAAGGTATACATACCGTAACTATTATTTTGGTGCATCTTTCTTGAAGAACGGCCACTATCATTAGCATCCGTGGCTTTTCTACTATTTCTACTCCTTTTGAGAGACATTGACGCTTGCAGGCCACTCTTACCCTTATAATCTCTCTTCTGGGAAGTAAACGGAGTGCTTACTTTGGAAATTTTTGTGTTATGCCTTTTGTCCTTGAGGAAAACCTCTGAAGCTTTTCTCTTCTTCCCACTTCCACCAGCTTCATGAATGGTTTCAACATTTTTTTTCTTAAAACCACCTTTCGAACGGCCCTTGCTCTTAGATCGAGCAAGATTAGCAACAACCTTAAACCAAAGTGGAGCAGATTTAAACATGCTTATTATTGAGATGAAAACCATGTAGAATTAAATAAACTCTACCTTCTCATCACCAACAACAATTTGAGCTTTGTTTATCCCTTCCACACAAGCCAATGCACTTTCATGAGATGAGAATTCAACAAATCCAAAATTTTTCCTTTTTCTTGAATTCAAATTTCGAGAAAGCAGAACTCTTTCGATTTGACCATAGTCTTTACAAATTTCTTTGACTTTCTCCTCATCCCAGGATGTAGGAATGCCATCAAAATGCACAGTCTTAACCTGAATGTTCGTAAATTAAAGTGATCAAAATTGACACTTAAATATTGAAATAAAACACTGATTTGACAACTCTGCTTCAATCCTCAGTATTTCATTTGCATTATCATTTTTTGCTAAAAGTCCACTGTCTAAAACTTTAAATCACCACATTAACAAGGAAGTTGAAGAGAAGAAAATAAAATAAACAACCCACGGTATATAGTTTAGCAACCGCTTGTACAAAAAGAAACAAAGTATTTTAACAGCTGTATTACACCAAGAAAAAGCAGTTGGTCTCAGCTACAGAGACCACCTTACAAAAAAAATTGAAGAGAGGGAAATAAAATAAAAAACCCAAGTACATAGTATAGCAATAGCTTTTACAAAAAGCAACTACTAAGTATTACAACTGCTGCACAGCAAAAGTAGTTGGTCTCAGAAACAGATACCCCCTCACAAATAAAACATGCCTTCGTTGACAAGCAGCAAGTTGAAACCAAAGTTTCCTCTTTGAATGAGGTAAGAAGCAAAGCAAACTGAAAAATCCAGTAGATTTAATTGATTATCTACCATTTAGATGACTAAAAGAAAATATAATTCTGAACTTCTTTTTTATTGCAATAGAGAATCCCTACATGAATCAGTCAGTGCTTCACTATCTACTCTACAAAGTAGGGAGGGGCTAAAAATAAGTGCAGAAATTCTACAATTTAAAAGAAATCACAAGAAAATCTAAGAGGAAAATGAAATGGAGAAAACATAATTTACAATAAACTGTAACAAATGAATGAGAAAAATAATTTACCCGCATTATATCATCTTCGTTGGGATGCAGTGAAGTATGCGCAAAGGCAACTTTTGCCATTGTGTCTCGACCAAAATCTGCATCTGGTTTTCTTAAGCGTTGAAATGCTAAAATTGCATCAGAATGAGAACTAAACTCCAAGAAAGCAAAACCCTTGATCTTCTCTTCATTTTTGGGATCGCTGGGTAAAATCATGTTATTAAAATCTTCAACTCCTAAGCTTTTTAACCTTTCGATCACCTAGAAGCACAAAATTCTAAAGTAAACAAGTACTATTGATGATACAGTAAAGTATATCACGTTGATGCTAACCGTATTAAAATATATGGTATTTGTGATAACTATTTAATACTGGTTTAAACAAAAATAACATAAATCTACAGAAAAAGGAGTATCATACGTTATCCTTGGTCCATGTTTTAGAGATGTTCCCCAAATAAAGTGTGTTATTATCCTGACTAGCTTGTATACGAACATGTTTTCCTTTTATCTGACCAGAATATATAACAAAAAGCTGTCACTTATCTGACCAGAATATATAACAAAATGCTGTCACAGAAATAGCTTGATGAATGATGAATGGAAACTAAAAAGCTTTAGCCTAAACCACCTCTGTTCCATCTTTCAGGTCGGCAAGGGCCTTCATTGTATGTTCACAATTGGCAAAGCGAATAAATGCAAACCCCTTGCTTCTTTTTGTTTTTGGATTCCTAACTATTCTTGCAGACTGGACATCTCCAAAAACACCAAAAAATTTAATCAAATCATCCTCAACTGCTTCTTTATCCAGTCCGCCAACAAATATCTCGGATTCCTTTTGCTTCTTCCCCTCAGCCAAAGCAGCCTGCGTATCCAGAGTTTGATCATTCTCCTCGTTCTCATCATTGTCAACATCAGCATCACTGGAGTTATCATCATCGCCATCAACACCTTCAGCATCATCTGAGCCGGTGGCCTCATATTCAACCTCATCTATGGTGTTAACTTTGTGAAAGGTCTTTTCAACACCTGATCAGGCTGAAATCTTTAGAAGTTCATACATTTCAAGTATATGCAGTCGATTGATGGGAGCCAAAGTAAAATGTCAGAATTTGGGAACCAAAATCCACCAAAACTTCAAAGGAAAGTTTAATTTACATGCAATTCATCATTACTTATGTGAAATTCAACTAGATATCACAAATTCATGGAACAATATACATCTCTCTATATAGAGTTACCATGAAAAATAAAAATCAGAGGTACATTTCAGATCGGTGCAAATATACTTCATAAAGTACATTAAGTCCCCTAAGTTAACTATATCACTATAAAATCCATAACCAAGTAATATACAATACTTAAACAGAATAATGAAGCAGAGGAAGAAAGTACTTTCATTCACGTAAATTTTATGACATCTCAAAGGACCACATATATGGATTTCAGATGGATAAGCAGACCACAAAATAGTTACTAAACTCAGAATTACTACAGACTGCTGACATAAAAATCACAGTTGATGAAGCCTTCCAAAAGGCTTGATGATGGCATCACCGCATAAGCTCTGAGAAACTCACTACATGTATTGTATGCCATGCAGCTTAAGCAAAAGCCTAGATCTGTTGAAAAACGTACATTAAAAAGTTCTAAATAAAACTAACCATGTTCTTTATCTTAGCAAGATAAATCAATTTTTAAGGTTTCATTCTTTCTTTCTAGCTTCAACTAAAAGGCTAAATATTTGTAAGCGTTAATCTGCACCAATCTTGACAGCCAAACATCACCACTACTTCGCTCCCCTGTTCTGCTTTCCCGTCTAGGTATATCCATTTTTCCAAAGTGTTTCTCTTTCAATCTTTTCGGCAATACATTTGGTACGAGGAATGGACTGAATGTACCAAGTTAAACAACGATAGACAAGCTCCATATATTGACTCATATATGCATACCTAACTGTAGGACGAAGATGGTATAAAATTGCATAAGATAGCAACATACGTAAAATCTAACAAGCAAAATTAGCAATGTTATCGCTATATCCCATCCCGTCCAGGAAGAAATAGCATTTTATTCCTTTCTAAAAAAAACCTGAAAACTGCTGTCAGCGCGCAACCATCATTTCAGGTGGTGATTTACCTTCATCCGCTTCCATCTTTGCCACCGCATCGTTTGCCTCCTCATCCTCAAACTCAACATCTTCATTCCCCGAAGGCTCTTCGGATTCCAATTGGTTAATTGAATCCTTGCCTGCCGGGTCAGCTGGTTCCTCGAACATGGCGGGGGACTCGGTGGTCTTTCCATCGGCTGGAGCAACTGCGTTGACAGCATCAGCTTCTGACGAATCGTTATCTCGAAGGGTGGAATGGGCCTCTGTCTCCGGTGTCTTCACGTCGGCGAATGAGGTTGAAGCGTTCACTGGTGAAGACTCCGATGCCGATGCTGAGTCCTTGGACTTCGCAGATGGCTTGCTGGCCAGAGATTTCCTGGCGGGCGGCATGTTATACCGATAGTCACTGCGGGAGGCTGCGCAGTTAGGGTTCAGGAATGGAAAATGGGGATTAGATGTACAGGTTCGAGAGAGGTTTGTGAGCGAGCTCGGTGCCGGTGGAAACAAGCAAGTAGACTTCACACCCTCAATTCTTATGTATTTACATATATGGTGCCTATACCTCAATCTTTACACTCGTCAGCCTCCGTTATACATGATAGATGCGTTTATGAATTGTTTTATGGAAGATTTAGATGGTATAAATGTAAAAAATATAATTTAGGTGTTATACATATGTAAATACATAGGAATTGGGTGGTATATATGTAAATGTCCCAAAGTTAAATAGGGTATTTAGCTCAAAACAGCTCAAACTTTTTATATTTATAAATCTCAAATTAAAATATTAAATTTATTTATAAAATACATAAAGCTTATTTAACCTTTCAAAATAAATATCGTCACTTTCAAAAAATTTTAAATTCTCTTGTAGAAAATACAGGGATCACATCATTTGTTTATATAAACTAGCAAACAAAGGATCATAAATCTTTTATTTTTATTCACTCTTTAAGAGAAATTATTAAGTGAGGCGACTGTGTGTCCGAACGATAATTCGGATGGGTCTTCGTGCGGTCGCAATGGTGTGGTTGCATTCGGTGCTGGTCTAGCGTGTTTAGGTTGTTAGAAAACTCCCCAACAAAAACGGGGTGTAAGTCTTTTTTCATGAGTGGTTTCAATTTTATAGTTGAACATCTCTTCCTCTTTCTTTCCAGTGGCACCCTCGCCACTTCTGCGAGTATAAGTCTCATCTATTTGAGCTCTACCTAATAGTTATAGGTTAGAGTTTATTTCCCTTGACCTCAGGACTCTGGAAGTCCCCGCGGATGACGCAATTCACGGATTGTTGACGGGGGATCTCCAGACGTGTTAGGACGACTACCTTCACAACTAAATAGACTTAGGATCTTAGTGACTTGGGATGACAGGTTTGTGATGCCCCAACTTGGCTACCTTTACTTGTTAGGGATTACTTCTCCATTCCTTTGAGTACCCTTGTTGAGCCCTATCATTTCTTTTGCTTTCATTGGTATAATCTCAATAGTTTGATTACCAATTAGTTACCACTCATTTGGGATACAACGATTTATCCTGAGAGGTTACAACCTGAATGTGCTTTAATGTATCGGCATTCTTAGTCGAAATGATCAGTTATTTTGCAAGCCCCATAAGGCGAGGAGTCCAATACCCATGTGAGGACTGCGAAAGACTCACTATCTGCCCCGCGGTTTAATTGGAGCGTTGTAAGCATCGAGGCATCCCCTTGTGAAATAATTGTCATTTGATAGCCCTGTGCTAGTTACCACTACTAATGTAAGCCAAACTCATTTTGATTAAAAGTATTATTGGGCAACCCCCAAGATGTAATTAACTAAATGTGATACGACCTCTTGAGAGTACTATGCACCCCTGAATAAACAAACATACTTGAAACTCCGGTTATGGGTAATTTATGTAGGCATCCTTTTCGCTGATATTGGTCCAATGTGCCTCCATATGATCTTGTTTGAGTGGGCATACTTGACATATCAATGCAAAGTTTGTCGCATGCAGACACTCCATGTTCTCCTTCTCATTTTTTTTCTTCTTCATTGTATGCCTCTGCTTCTCCGGTACATTTCTTCTCCATATCATTCTTATGATCCGGGTGAGAGACTTATTCAAGAAAAGGAATTACAAGACGATGAACAAACTGGAGACTCCAAAAAATAAAAAAATGGGAACGAAAACAAGTTAGCAACTCCACTGGGGAAAGAGGTTCTCTATTCACCACAAGAGTTTTGCTTGCGTGTCTTGCAGATCCCAGCGTATTTGAAAGGTCGATGACTCCGTTGGTGTTGAGGCTTTCTCTTCACCATGGGAGTTTTACTTACTTTTTGTGGATTCATTTGCAAGATCTGCAACCCATGCAAGGAAAATTCTCCCTCATTCCATGTAGGACTTGTATTTGCCTATTTTGCGGGTCTCATCGAATCCGCAGATCTGTGGACCTGCTTTGAGCAGTGTGTTCTCTCCCTCTCAAGGGTTCTGCTTATACTTCTAGTGACTAGCTTCCCTTCAATCGTAGCGTCACTGTTTGTCTTTTTAGACCTGCTTAGCATTAATCCATGTTTCAATTGTTATAGATGGCAATTTGGCATTACTTCATCTGTTCTTGTAAGCTCGATGGTTCGGTTGTTGTATTATTAGGTGCATCGATGTCGTTGTAATTTTCTTTGAACTTTCTCTCTTTATGATCTTTGTTTCTTTTTGCTTGACAAACATTGTGGGGGTAGTTTCATCCATGAGAATAAATTTTCCAGATTCCAAGGAGAGGTTCCTGGATCAAATCTCTGAGACATCAAATCAAGTCATGGAGCAACTCCTTTATTTCTCTCACCCGCGAGGTTCGCGTAGTAGGAGATTGGGATCTGCCTACAAGTTCGCTACGAGTCTGTGGTATTTATAGTCCATTGTACAGACCATCAAGCCCGCCCAAAAGCCCTAAAAAAATTGCTAGCCTTTGGCTTTCGCCCAAGCGTAGGTTGGTTGTCATTTTTTTTCTGACAGAGACCAACTAATAGACTTTCTGTTGGAGATTCTATTGATAGATGTATGCTTGTTGGATGCTGGACTCTGGCTATCGATTAGGCAAAGGCTGGTCGACGTTTTATTTATTGGTTGATTTCAATTAGACCAACGACCCCACTCACCACATCACACACAAAACAAACTTAAATTAACTCGTTTGTAATAAATTTGTCCCTACGATCTTAGATGACAAAACAAATTCTGTGAGTGCGTTTGAAAGACGAATTTATGTAGTATCAGTCGGGTTTCATTATATATACGTATATATAACTAAAAAAACACATTGAAAACAAGCACCCCGCTCTCTTTCGCGGCTTTGACTCGCGGGCCCTACCCCATTTTGATTTTCTCGAGTGCGTCACTCTCCTCTCCCGTCGCTGCTCCGACTCGCCTTGCCGCTGGCCACCCCACTAAGCAGCCGAACCCGCCTCCTTCTCCTTCACGCTCACGGTGCTCGCCCTGCTCGCACCCGCTCTTGCCAATGGTCTCCTCAACACCGACGGCCAGTTCGCCGGCCACAAGAGAGGTGCCAGTCGTACGAAATACCAAAAGGGGAGGAAACATCGAGGGTTGGAACTGTGATCGCCAGCGGCGAGGGGCTCTGACCGAAAGGGAGAGCAAGCTGACGGAGTTGCCGACGTCCCGGGTCAACAGCTGCAAGTAAAAGTAGAGCCGTGACACATCACCCTTTGACGTGAAATAGGGACATCCGACACGAGGGGTACTTCGGCAAAAAGGAAGGTCGGCGGTCTTCGACCACTAGCAATGGCGGCGGCGCCATCGGGATGCCGGCGGGGGTGTGGTGTAGCCTCACTGGAGCTCCAAGCTGTCGCGGGGCGTCCACCACGTTGCGGCGCAAACAGCCATTAACAACCCCTCTCACAAAGGTAAGTGTTTCTATACCTCACTCGCTCTTTCACTCGTTTCATGCATGTATTGAGAGATACATCGGCGCACGGTCCGGACATCGAAAGATTGGAACTTCTTTGGAATCTCAGCAGATTCTCCTTCTAACGGAGAGCTTCTTCATTACTTTGGGGAATGACTTAGGTAGGCTTCTCTTATACTGTTAGGAGAGCTTCATTTGGGACATAAACGTAGGATGTCCACAACCTTCACATTGGTGAAATCCCTAAAACCCTTTGCATTTTATTTCTTAGCCGGCTCTAGGAATGATTTTGCCAGGTGGTGTGGGTTTGGTCACCCACACGAGGCGAGTATGATTGGCCACTCGGTATCGTCTGACTCAATCGATAGCTCGTTATCGGACAGTCTGATTGGCCGAACGATAACGATCAGTCATACGCCTTTTGATTGACCAACTTTATGGTCACTTGACTATTAATTGGTTGTTTATTTCCTAAAAGAAGCCGCATATGTTACGAGCTTTTGCAATCCCCCTGCGATTTTTATGAGCAGAACTTGCCTTTTTTTTTCTTTCTAGCACAAATTCCCAATGCCCGGGGTCGTCATAACCCCGCGTTTGGGCCGGTGAATTCTTTCGCACGACGGAGGGGAGTGAAATCCGTTGTTTAGGCATAGAGAATAGAAAGTCCCATGATTTTCCCCATGAAATTTCTTCCGTCGATAACCCTTAGGGTGACCGGTGAGATCGTTAGGGTGAGTCGGTTTTGTAGTCAGCGACGATCAAATCTCATTTTTAATATACATGTTGTTTGCATTTGCATTGTTTTGCTTGCCTTGCATAGATTTTTTTAAATATGCATAAAATTATCGATTTTGCCATGTGTTCTATCGGCTCGCCCAATCGGCCTAATCGACTAGATTGATACGACAAAAAATCTTCTGTCAACACGTCCAATCATCCGCACCGGCCCGAATGGATCAATTGATGTGTTCCGGTGGCTCGATCTATTGACCCGATTGATTCGACCAACAATCTTTTGTCCATTTGTTCAATCGGCTGCACCAGCCTGATCGAATCAGGCATATAGGATTGATCAATGTGTTCAGTCGGCTCGCCTGATCAACCCCATCGACTCGATCAATGCGGCAAAAAATCTTCCGTTGATTCGTCTGATTGGTCGCACTGACCTGTTCAAATTGATCGTGTGTTCTGTCTATTTGATTCAATCTCTAGATCATTGCCTCCTCGACACACCCACCCTTTGTGTCACTGCCTCTCCGACAAACCCACCCTTCTTGTCACTGCCTCTCCGTCACGCCCACCATCTGGGTCATTGCCCCCGCTACACACCCACCCATTTGAGTTCCACGACACACCCACTTTTTGGGTCACTGACTCCACGACACACCCACCCTCCGGGTCACCACCTTAACGACACACTCATCTTCACTTGTGTTGTATGTTTCACATGCACACTACCACACTATCAACACATTCGTCATTGATATACACCACTGTATATTAGTGATGAATGTTTGCTATCTTGTGATGACACCTTACAATGCTAAGAGCACATTCCTTCGCATAAGGTATGTGTCTGTTTGCTTGCTTGCATTGTGCACTATACCCTGTATATGCTTGTCATTTGCATGTGTGGTTGATCGTTATTAAGGCAAGGTGCAATTCTCCCTAACGACGTCCTATACCTTAGGAAACTGGGCACAATACCTCTTGTACTATGTGTCTTGCATGTGCATCCTTGCACCTCCAACATATTTGTTGCTAGTATAAGCCACCTTATACTTGTGATGAATACTGGCTATCTTGTGATCGCTTCAGCTTTTATGAGGTGTTCGCTGCACACTGAACTATTTTGCATCTGCATGTGCATCCTCGATCATCTCGATAGCAAAGCAGGCTTGTTAGCTGAGTGACTCTTAGTTAGTCACTACGCGACAGCTAGGATTGCCTGCGATGATGTCTTGGTGGGTAATACTGGCTATTGCACCGTGATTGACACATGTATTTTGTGTTAAGGTTCCAAGGGGTCTAATGAGAGTACCACTTAGGCTTTTCTTTTCTTAGGACCTTTTTTAAAGTATAAAATTCTACATCTTTATTATTTTATGCATCATGTTTTTAAAAATCTATTTTTGAAACTATTTGCATCCCTACTTTAAGCTTTACTTGAGGTCAAATTTTTCAAAAACTTTTGCAAAACTTGCATATTGTGGCACCTCTTAGGATCATTAGAAGACGGCGCCCATTCAAAACATACGCAAGTTCATTGACATATCCCTGAACTCATTTTTATGATGTATTAGGGCACTACGTTAGATGGTGTGCTAGACTAATGACTAGGATGTTAGATAGTTTTTTCTTATGTTTTAGCTATAGTTCTCTGCTGGTTTTGTTGCCCTAGCTAAACACCACTTTTGATGCCTTTGGTGTGCTCGCATGCTTACTGTTTTGATATGTATGACATTATATTAGATTGGCCTTCTTGTAGGAAGTCATACCTAAATACACATCTCACGTGCAACAGGGAGGACCAATGTAATGATTATGACTAACTTTCTTTTCTGGAAGCGCTGCTTAGCTCCTCCTGTCAGACATGACTCATATGTGTTGTATGCTTGTTGACTTTCCTGCTAACGTTGTCTTCATGCAAGTCGAGTCATTTTACTCTTCTGTAATTTTTAAAGTCATAGGAGAGTCCTGTATTAGAAATAAGGTACGAGCAATGGTTCCGAGACACCAGTCGAGCGGAACCATGTGAAGGAGATCAAAAGTTGTTTGCTTGTGTCTCATACCTTAGTTTTAGATCTTATTGATGCATAAAATTAGGACCATACATATACTTATGTGGAGCTTGACCGCCTTTTTTTTTTTGATATGTTGTCGGCCCAACGACACCGGTCTTTCATTATTTTTGGTTTGTTTATTGTCTTTCTTACATGTTTTCATGCTTGAATTGTTCTCTTGTTTATTTCTGGTTGATCTGGGATGCTACGAAAATTATAATGTAAGCTCATTAAGGATCTTAAAATTATAAATTTTCATCTCAAAATTACAATAATAAAAGATTGAGATAATCAAAATTTTAGGGTTAAAATTGTCAGGACTTTCAAAAACCTGTTTTTATTTTATTACATGACCTTCAGACTGGATTTTAAATGGGTTGCATAACATGACCCTCACCCAAATCATAATTAATAAGATCTTTACAGTATCTAAGGACAACTCTAGATAATTGTATTATTTGCATGTTCCGAAGAGAAGTTCTCGAACTTCTCTAACTCGACTGACCCATCATAAATTTCTACTTTTGTGGTTTTCTAGTGCGCTTAGATCGTTAGAAGACTCAATGACTTAAATGGAGTTTAAATCTTTTTGTTGGAAGTGTTTCTAGCTTTGTAGTTGAGCCTCTCCTTCCTCCTTATTCTAATGACATTCTTGATATTTCGGCTCATATAAGTTCCACGTCTTGGAGCTCTACCTGATAGTCATATGATAGAGTTTCGTTCCTTTGACCTTAGGGCTACCGAAGATCCTGCGAACGACGCAATTCATGGATTACTGACCGGGAATCTCTGGATGTGTTGGGCCGCGACCAAGTAAACATAGGATTCTAGTGGCTTGAGATGACAGGTCCGTGATACCTCGACCAGACTACCTCTACCTTCTAGGGATTACTCCTCTTTTCCTTTAACTACCCCTTTTGAGTCCCGTCTCTCTTTTTGCCTTCGTTGGTATCATCTCGACGGCCTCATTACCGACGATTAACATTCCATAATAATCACCATGATGATTAACATTTCATAATCTTTTAGAGCTATTGAACCAATCACATTACCATAACGCCACACTATTCACAACATAATCGACCTCAAATTTTTCTTGTAACATTTTGTAGAAGTAAGCTTTTTTGGTTTTCACACTTACTTTCTTTTACTAAAATCTTTTGTTCATCTTGGTATTATCATTCCATAATATTGTGAGTGAAATTTGAATCTATTTAGTAAGATCTACATAAGTCCTAACATCACATGTTGGATCACCAGTTAATTATAGTATATTGTGATCAATGTCAAACTTTTGCTGTCCCTATAAAAAATTAATTCACTATACATAAGATGGAAAAAATATTTGTATTAAATTAAGCTGTCTATCTCAGCACATGGCCAATTTACAAACCTATTTTTTTGCAATACATCAAATTTTTGAATTTGTCAAAAATAAGATGATCTGCCATCTTATTGATGTTGAATTTCCTACATAGAGCAAGAAAAAAATGAATCATACAATGTACTTATTGTTGTAGAGCTAGAAATATATTATTGCCTTACTTTTTGTATATCTTCACCTTAACGTAGTTCAGAAGCACATAGATGATAGATCCGTGCAACCTCATGTTCTATCCTTCAGCATTTACATGGTCCATGCTTATGTAACACCTTTCTTGGATGGTTATACACTATTAGTGGTCTTTGATGATTTCTAAATTTGCTTTATTTTCTTACTTTCTTCTTTAAGTGATGCATAAATCTGCAAGATAGTATATATATG
>NW_018164480.1:468476-497768 GCF_001263595.1 Phalaenopsis equestris | reverse complement strand
ATAATGAAAATTAAAGAATTGATATTGCACTTTGCCTTGCAGGGAGGTGAATCAACATGTTTGCTGAGTCAAAGAAAGATGGAGGGAAATTTTTTCCCAAGCTTGTTGATATTCTCGACTATTTTCTTTTTTATCATCATCAAATGATCAATGTATTGTATAGTCGAGTGAACATCTCAGAAGAAGTAGCTCATCTCGATTAAAGTATCGTAAATTGACTTCAACATTAAGTCACAAAAAAAATAGACAATAATTTCTGCATGAAAATATAACAAACTTGGGTTTTCATTCCATAAAATTTACAGTTTTGCAAATTCACACACACTGACAAATTTAGTGCCTAATCAACCAAAAAAATTAGATTTTAACCTATATAAACACATATCTCATTTGGTCTTTTGTCAATATGCATGATGCTTTAGGTCTAAACTTCTTCCCATCAATCTCCATCAACTCAAGTACATGGCTTTTGCATAAAAAATTTCAGATCAAGTCTTCCTTTTAAGTCTTCTCCTTGGTCTAGGGGGTGTTTTATCAAAACCAGTAATGTCTTTTCTGAATTTATTTCTCTGTTTTTTTGTGTGGACAGTTGATTGAAAGAAAATCTTCATAAAAATTATCACTATTTTGCGAGTAAAATGATTTACTAAGCTCTTGACAACATGGGCATGTCAATCTTCTAAATTCTCCATCTAGATAACATTTTATATGCAATAAAATCACAATCGTCTGCATAATCATCACCCTCTTATGAAAGTTTTGTTTGTTGAATTTATCATGAGTTGGTATTACTCATCTACAAAGTATTTTATCTTTAGTTTGTCTATAAGTAGTCTTAAAAGCCATCAAATTTTTTTGTTGGACTTTTAAGTCTTGGAATGATTAATGTTAAAGAAGTTAAAAGATTATTTTATAGACATCTGTGGTGTTAAGTTGTATACACTCACAATAACTGCCTAACATATGTTTGGAATACTAGATTGGCTGAAAGGATTGCATCCTTATGTACATGTATTAAGGTGGACATTTCATAGCCCTGAAGCTAATGCAAGATATGCACGATCAAAATATTTTCAAGCTTTTCATTAAAAAAAATGAGTTAGCGATTCTTCTATATTTTTCATGCATACAAAGTAATTTGTCTTGTGATTTTTTTAGACATAAACAATGTTTATGTTCTTGGAGTCAATGAAAAATAATGGAGCATCTATATGGATTGTCTTCATCTTGACTACCCAAATGCCTTTTTCGGGCTGTCATTGGGAGGCTGCATTTGTTGCATTCGATTAAGTGACTATTATATAAAACAACATGCAATTGTTCACATAAATATGAACTTTTTTAAAATCAAATTTATTTATTTTTTTGGTTGGGTGCATATCACTGCTTCTTATCTTCAAGTAACATTGATTTCATGAGAGAGAGACAACAATCACGACATTTAACTTATCAATTGTGCAACTGCTGATAATTTTGTGTGATTTCTATAAACTTTTCATAGTGGCTCATGAATATATACTACTAGACTATAGAACTTTGTATCTTCTTCATTTGATTGTTCTTTAATTTGAGGTTTATTTTTGGCAAAAATGTGTTTAAAAGTTGATGATCCACATGCATCTCTAACCATATTAAATCCGAATCAAGTTTAAATACATCACCAGACGTTGAGTCCGCATAAGGGTCTCTGCTTTATATCAATTCTAGTTGGGCCTATCAAATTGATGTGTTTGGTTTGAATCTTTTGAATATAGATGCATATGAAAACGATTATTGTCACGTTAATGACATGAGTATGTGAGCATATTTAATAGTACATTCTCAATTTATTAGAATAAGAAATTGATGAATTTTGCACCACTGGTGAAATCATTGTTTAGAGCGTATATTCACTTAAGCTATATAATTGTGGGAAAATTCAAACAAACGAGTGCAACTCAAGTCTCACCTTACATCATGATATGAAGAAGACAAATGTTGAAAATGGAAGTGAGTATTAGTAAGCATCATTTAGAAAACTATATAAAACTTAATTATTTCTTATGCAACAACATTAAATTAGCTTGCATCCATATTGAAAGTTGGTTTTATTTGTTATTTATAAATCAATCCTAATAATTTTTGCGCTAAGAAATGATTACTCCTCCAAGCACAGTTGGAGCGTGGGGCTCGTTCCGCAATCACGGGATCGTGGAAGCTGCGGAGCGTTGGGATGGGGAGATTGGGATGCGGGACATGGGAGACCAGACGCAGTTTCTTTTCTATTTTATTTTATTTCCTTTATATCTTTAGCAAGTTTCATTCCTTCGTTTCTTCCTTTTAAGTTCTTAACTAATTACGTAGTTTCGAATTGTGTATTTTTCTTTTAAGGGGACTTTTATATATATATATAAGAGGGGAGTTTTTGCTGATTTTATAAATTTCGGGATGTGGTTCTCTGTTTTATGCTCTTCGAAATGTTGTATTATTTTCCCATTACAATTGGTATATCTGTAGCTTGGCCCTCCAATAAGTGTTGGATCCCCCTCGCCGTCCGCACCTCGCCCATTGTTTTCCTACTGAACAGCCATCCAAACTGCTGTCATCTATTGTTTTCAGCAGGAGGAGCCGCCAATTGTATCGTTTCCCGTTCGCCATCCAGGCCCCTGTACATCACTGAATTGTCGTTGGGTTGTTTGTTTTCCATCTGAACAGCCGTTGCACTCGGCACACCTGATGTTTTACAATAGATTTTGCCCCTACATCTTTTTCAATGCCGCCGATAACCCCTATTGTCACTTCCTTGACATTCTATAAAACCCGCATTCTAAATACCGTCAAGGAGCCCTAGAAAATGCTATCATGAAGTAATGCGCTCATGTATTCGTTGCACCTTTATTTTTACTCTCTTTCTTTATGTGCTCATATATCTTCATTGCACATTGTAATCCTGAATAGATTAATGATGAATGACAACCTAATACGTAATTATAGGCGAAGAAGGTTTGATAGGTTACCATATAATGTCTAGAAAGCCAGTGCTTGTTCCTTGCAAATGGTTGAAGGATGCATTAGGAATCCTTTCATGCCCATTCAAACTGTAACTTCGAAAAATATTTCTTTTTAATGACTTGGTTCACACACTTAGCATTAGTCAGAATCTACTTTCTTTCCATGACTTGGATTTTATTTATGCTGATCATGAATTAACTTTGTTTGTTTGTTGAAATGAAATATTGCAGGGATATATGATATTTTGGTTGATTTATAAAAAATAGTTTTAGACGATTATACTATTCTATTTATCTGAATCCATGCTTATGATTGATAAATCATATTGGTTAGGGGAGAACGACTATGTTAATTAGAGTAGGTTTATTGGAATCATTTGCTGAAGTCCTTGCAATAACTCCTTGATGCATGCGATACTGTATAATTTAAGCTCGAGCTTGATATTGGTTTAATGCATTCATTCATTGCCCTCGCTTATAAATTTTACATAAATATTATACAAATCAAATTAGGGGCTGTTTGCTTTTCTGCATGAGTGGTGCAAAGTAAAAAAAAGCAGGGATTTTCAAAGTGCTGGTGTTTGCTTGGATGAAACTGAATGCAGTGTAAAATTTTTGTGAAATTCATTGCCCTCGCTTATAAATTTTATATAAATATTAAACAAATCAAATTAGGGGCTGTTTGCTTTTCTGCACGAGTGGCGCAAAGTAAAAAAATGCAGGGATTTTCAAAGTGCTGGTGTTTGGTTGGATGAAACTGAATGCAGTGTAAAATTTTTGTGAATTTGGAATTTATCATGTAGTTTAAAATTGGCGTATTCCGAATTTGTTAGATATGAGCAATTTTCAAATACAGTACAAATTGCATTATGTTGTAGATGCATGTCGCTTGCTAGTTGTCGTTGCTACCTCTATTACCTGCCAACCGCTTGCTCGACACCTGCCAGCACCCACCTCCAAAGCCCTCGTTGTCTGTTGCCGCCACCACGTCTCTTGGTAGCCAGCCATCAACCACCAACTGCTCTCACCGCCCGCTGCCACTTGTAGGAGTCATAGACCCACCAGCAAGTTTTATAGTGATATTTTTTTCTTCAACCCAAACACAAAAATACAAACTATTTCATTTGCTTTACATCAAACCAAATAATTTCGAACTATTTCAAATATACGGTATTTCAAATACAATATATATATTTTTTTATGCTGCATTCTTTCTCGAGCAAACTAAATAACCCCTTAAAAATCTATTAATTTAACATGTAGGATAACTAAGAAGTAAAGTTCAAATAAATAAAAGTATAAAATAGTCTATATAATTATTGTATTGAATTAGTTCTAAATATAACGGTAGTCCAGGTTGGTGATCATTGTCTATATTTATCTATATGAATAAGCCAAAAGCATTAATTATAATACCTCAGTCCGACGAAACTAAGCTAGCGAATTGACGGAGACAGAGGGCGGAGAAGTGGCCAGCACGAAATAAGCCATAGCCGCTCTCCTCTGCTGTCCGGCGATGTAGTCCTCCATATCATGCTAATTTACCTACTCTTGTCACACACACACACACAAGGATTCAAAAATAATAAGCATTTATGTAGATTTGCTTAAGGAGAATGAATCTCTGTTTGAATTTTTATTTAAAATTAAATACACCTTGAATAAGTGTATTATAAAATTAGATAAATTTATTAGGCTCTCCGTTTCTCTTAAATAATAATAATAATAATAATAATAATAATAATAATATTATTATTATTATTATTATTATTATTATTGGGGCACCTACATACATAACACGAAATTCGCATGTATTTATATGTCTAACATCTAAATATTCATATTTACATGCATACTGCTCTAATCCTTAGCACCATATCCAAACGTGTCATTAATTTCATTTTGCTCCAGTCTAGATAATAAATCGAATAATAGTTTATATTTTGATTCGGCAAGCAGATGACAATAAGAAATATTTTTATTCTGATCGTATGAAGATATGATTGACTTTAGAATTTTTAAGAAAATTAAATCTTGTTGTGTAATAAAAAAAGAAATTGATCGCATCTTTCATAGATCCGACGATTCAGAGCAAGACGCGTGTCGAAAGTTTGGTCCCATAAAAAGAATGAAGGGCCTTTTGTAGATGAAGATGCATGATCAAAGGAAAATCACACATAAATGACCTGAAGCTGACCAAACAGAGGCGAGCTGGCCAAAGGCAATTTGGCATAAGGCCGGCCTAACAAAGGCTTACTAAAAGTTGACCGATCAGAGGTCAGTCGACAAAATGTCAATGCCAATAGTTATTAGACGTTTGTCTCAAATATTGACCTACTTAGGAGAATGGGATGAGGGCAAAAGAGATGCTGTACACATCCCAAATACATAGACTCAGCTTCATTTTATAACAATCGTGATCTTGTACAAACAAAGAGACATTAAATACTTTATTAAAACTCTTACTTGATATTGTATGACAGAGGGGCAAATCTGCAACAATACTTGAATTAATTCTGACTGGTACATTTATATATAATGATAATACCAGACCGATGCATAAAATTACATGGCAGCTTTACAAACTTTAGGAGTAATAATTGAACGGCAGAGAATCATTTAAAACTGGAGCAATGCTGCCTCTTCCATGGCCACATAATCCTAATGATTAAAACTGGACCGGACTCCTTCACCACTCAATTATGTAGTAAGATAATGATTAATGACTGTTTATGTCAGTTATAGCTTTTCCTTTACAATAATTTATTTAAATCATGGTTGTCTTTTCAGTATAAATTGAATTGACGCTCATTAAAGCCTGCACTAATGGCTTGTTTATTGCTGAAAAGCCCCACCTACGACGATGCAAATCTTTCTTTTTGCGAAGAATAACAATAATTCAGTATAATTTTAAGCTCGGGATCTGACTCTGACTAGTGTACCCTTAACCCTAAATTTAAGGTGCAATTACAAATGTACCATCTGAAATATTGCTATTTACAAATATACCGTTTTCTTTCATCCATCTTTCAAATTCTTTTTTTTCAAAAATATTATGAGTGCTAGTTTTTATATAGAGCAATATTTTTGGTGCAACATTTGATTGAATTGAATAAATTTGATTTTTTCGGTTGGATTTTAAAAATATATTTTTAAATTTCTTACTTTTAAAATCTCAATATTAGATTTTTTTATCATTTATTCAATTTTTAATTTTTATTTAATTGAATAAATAGAAAAATTCAAAATTTAAAATTAAATGGGAAATTCATAAAATTAAATTAATATTATACATATAAGCTACGTAATTCTTGCTATTTGTTCATAAATAAATGTTAACTAATAATTAAATTTTAGTTTATGCATTTTAAATTTTTTTAATTAGTTGAAAATAGATTTATCCACACTGGTGGGATGCTCGCCCATATCTCTCATAGATGAGATAGAAGAAAACATTATTTATTTGTTTTATTTATTTTTCATGTAATTTATCCATCACATTTAATTGCTATTTAATAAATAAAATTTATATATTATATTTTAATTATTGTGATGCTGTCTGGGGTAACCTACTTGAGTAGTCTTCAGTTTCAGGAAAAAAAATATTTCGTCCTAACATCAACATGCGGCGCCCAGCAGTTGATCTTTCAGTGTTCAGACGTTTCTCCAGGTTCAGGAGTTCGTATAAAATTTTAATGATGCATTATTTTAAAATAATAGATATGAAGAGTCGAAAGAAAAATATTGTCATCTTAATGCACATAGATATGTAATAAACATATTCAATTTTATTTATTTATTTATTTTTAGCATAGATTTTTCTAAAAATAGTAAAAGAAATTTAAAATTAGAAGTAAACTATGCATATTTTATACACAATTACATTGAAAATAATGTATAAAAGGCATAATTTTCTTTCATTAAGAACCTTGGAATAAGAGAAAGTTTAATTATTAAGCCTGATTTGAAGGATTTCCAATCATATTAGCCAACGATAAGGGTTTATTAATGTTACATAAAATCAGATTAATTAGTCTTAATACACTTCAAAGGTCTTCCTAATTATAGCTAAATATATGTTTGCCATATTAATACGATTGTCATATGCGAATCTCAACGTAAATGTAGAGGGGGAAAGGCACCACCTTTTATTTAATCAAGGAAATATATTTAGTTTTTATTTAATTACATAATTTTTGCACACTTACTTTGTATTCTCGTTTGTGGGTTACACTAGTTATGACACGACATGTAATTCTCAATAAAATTAATATTTACGTATTTTTATTTATGATATGTACATTTAAATATACATTTAAATTTTAAAGTGGCGTGCACCAATAAAATGTTCTTATGGGTCGTTACATATGTTAAAAGGCTTGACAAGTCTGGGAAGCCCGTATTTTCCAACATATAGTTGTCATATGTTAAACGTCGAAATTGACATGCCGAGGTAACTTGTCATTCTCATATGTCAAAAAGCTAGCTATCAAATTCCCCAAATTGTCAGATTGATCTGTCAAGATGACCTGCCAAGCCTATCCACTAACTTCGTCAAGCAAGTATTCCTTGAGGTTAATCAACCACCACCGTATGAAACATCTTTAAAGAGCAAACATATGTCCATGTCCATTTATGAGCCATCCGACATCCATATCGCACTCTTTCATTAGCACTTTGTGGGCAAATCTCGTACCTTATGAGTATTGTTGAATCCCCTGAAGGTGAGGGAACCATTGGGAGTCAAATAAATAGAGAGGCTATCCCGCCTGCGAAGGGCATTGGGATTTCAATCTTCTTTTTCGACTTCCCTGTGAAATAAGAGCTAGGGCATGGAGAGCACGTATTCTTCCTCGTACATCACCAACCATTCTTCATAGGTCACCTCTTGGTTATATAAGCTCACGATCAACATGTGACCCAACATCTTAAAAGAATTCAACATGCATATAAGATTTTCAACTTTTATACTTACATAGTTTATTAAATTCACAACTATTGATTCATTTGCTTAATTTGTACAAATATTTTCTAATTTATTATAAATTTTAAGAGTTAATTTAATAAAGCAATCTTATGCATTCTAAATTATTTTTCAAGCATCAATGAGGGGATGTGATTCAAATTTTATCGAAGCCGCAGTTTAAAACCAGACTTATCGACCATATCAGCTTAGAAATATTTTTGCCCAAACGAGAATGCATGCAAATCTTTATTAATGAATACACATTTTAATTCATATATTTATATATTGACTGCGTACATACATTGCACATAATTTTAATATATTTATATATCGTGTGCTTAAAACTTAATATTTAGTTATACCATTATATTTTTTTAATCCCATAAAAACATACACTTAGAAAGATATATTTCACTTTATGAGAAGAATAATTTTAGTGATAATTTCAACGTGATTTTAACATTTTGGTCTTATATCAATAAAATTGAAGTTTATGGTTACATGTTTTTTAATCCCATCAAAGCATACACTTAGAAAGATATATTTCACTTTGTGAAAAAAATAATTTTAGTGATAATTTCAACGTGATTTTAATATTTTTGTCTTATATCAATAAAATTGAAGTTTATGGTTACATATGTAGATACACATAAATATTATGTTCCATGTAAAAATTAAGTTTACAAATATATATATATATATAATTTCACAGATTAAAATGTACTAAATTTTGAAAAAAAGAGTTTCGAATAGTCCAACATGGAATTAGAAAAAGCATTTGTTCCATGTAAAAAAGTAATTCTCCCTTGGGCTGAGTATGTAGATACAAATAAATCTTATGTTCCATGTAAAAATTAAGTTTACAAATATATATATATATATAATTTCACAGATTAAAATGTACTAAATTTTGAAAAAAAGAGTTTCGAATAGTCCAACATGGAATTAGAAAAAGCATTTGTTCCATGTAAAAAAGTAATTCTCCCTTGGGCTGAGGGGATGCAAATTTTGGTATGTACTTGTACCTTGGAGATAACCCCTTCAACAAGTATGCGTGCTAGAGAATTCACGACGGTAGAGTAAAAAACTTATTTTCTTGGTGTTGCATGAGAATCCAACACACACTCTGATAATAAAAGTGATGTGTAGAAACATCAGAAGTTTTTATGTGAAAAACTTAAAAAGGAAAAAATTATGAGGCCTAGCCCAGTTGAATGATACACCATGAGTTAGTGATTATATGTATAAGCTATTGTCCCATAGACGAGTAAAAGTTACACAATTTCTTGAGTTACTAAAGTCAAGCACAGGAGAGCCCATTGCTCCTCGGTATGGAGTGGTCACAATAAGGAGTAGCTGTTGGAGCTCCAATACACCATCTTTGAGTTTGACAGAACGTTCAGGTTGATGCACTACTTCGTAGGATGCTTTCTTACTCCATAATGTTGGTTGTTATTTCTCACTCCGCAACGTAAGTCATGACTCCGTACGGAGCTTGAATGGAACTAGTAGAGAGCAGTTGATGGTGGTCGACGATGGTCATTTGGGGGTGGTCACTGATAGCGGCTGCCAGAGTTGGAGGTATTCGTCGAATCATTTGTGTAGAAGTGATACTGGACTTTAGGTCCTTCTCCAAGCTTCGATTTTCTTCTGACTTAAGGTCTCAATCACTTCTCAAGCAGGGGCAATGCTCTATTTATAGTATGAGTGAGACATCTTGGCTCATTGGATTCGTCTCACCAAGAAGCTCAACTTGACTATAAGGTTTTCTTATTTAGAATCTGTTTAACATTCCACTTATGTACTGAAAGCTTTTAAAAGTGATTTAATGATTTGATCGGGGCTTGATTTGACTAGGTTCAAACTAGTTTTGGTATTATTAGGCCCATTTCATAGAGCCGATCAATTTGAATATAAATTTGCTAAAATCAAAATTAAGAATGAGTTTTAATTAAAATTTGATTATTTTTTATTTAAAATTTATCTAGATATACTCATTTCATGTCTCAATATTCGTGTCAAATGAAGAAAATTTGTTGATAGCTTATGATTGATAGATGCAATTTTATGGGGCTCCCTTCCTCTTCGGATGCCACTTTAATTTATACCAGTGCACTTAGGAATAAAATAATCTAAAATTGGTTGGATTATTATCATTTTTACAACCTATTTTTTGGATTAAAATAGTCATAAATTTAGCTAAGAAAATACATTGAATATCTGTCATCTTAAAAGCAGACGGTGCAATTTTAATTATAATTTGAGAAAATCTAAATTACATATTTATGCATTCAAATATAATCTATTTGAGTACATAATTAAAATTTCATTTTTGCCCTTAATTCAATTTCAACTCCAGTGAGATTACACTAACTACGTGTATGCTTACGTATTATTTCTTTGTGAATCAGGCATTGAGAGTTAGAGGTGAGTGAAGGAGAGAAGGGAGAGAGAGTAGAATAAGCCTGAGATCTTTCGTAGGAAGAATAGAGGGAAAATGTCCCTTTATTGGTATATTCGTCCCGTATTTATAGAATTGTGTTTTGTATAATTACAGAAAAGAGAGAACAATTATAAAAAAAATGTTTTTAATGTCATTAAAACTCTAATTGATTATATAGATTTCATGATATATTTGTATTACAATTTGAATTTTAATATTGGTGGTAATTTACTAATCAGCTAGCTTGAAGTCAACAAACTGAGGTGATTGGTCGAGTGGTATTTGGGACCTTTAGAGTACATGTTGGTAGGTCGAGGTGTTCGACCATATGATTATCTTGCTCGGTATCTTTTGACACGGTTGACTAGAGCGGTTGGCTGTGAGGTAGTCGTTTGTTCTGGACTCGGGGTTGGTCAGTCAAATGCGATCAACCGACTTTTTTTGGTAGTGAGTCGTGGTTCATTTTGCTTTTAGTTTGAGTCTTATAGGGCTCGTGTCTCTATTGCATGGTAGGTTTGTCGCCTCGGCCGGATCTCCTAATCTTGCAAGGTCTTAAGCAGATTTTGTTGCAACCCATGCAAAGTATTTGACGCTATTCTTTGTCAGGATGATCCATGCCTAACTTTCAGCCAATCTTGACAATATTGAGCGGGGAAGCATGTCCGAAGCATGAACCTATCCCGAATTTGGAGATGAGGTTTAATGCTCGACTTTGAATCTTCAATTGATTGCTTACCTCAAAAGGAGACCCTTTTATGTTGGTCGTTTATTTTTTTTGAGAATTGTGTTGATATTTTTTATATATACACATTTCAAATATCTAAATTTTATATTTTATATTTATAACATTAAATCTTAAATATCTATTAAAAATATCATTATTATTAATTTTAAAAATAAAATATAATTTTCATACATAAATAATGTATTAAAAAACTTACAAATTAAAATTAAATATTAGATATATAAATAAATAAAAAATATTGAATCATATGTAAATTTTATTTAAGGAGGGTATTTTACACGTGGTTTACTAAAATTGGGCCAAGCAACGAATAAGGTCTAAGTGCACTGAATTTCGTACAGTGTAAGAGTCAACGATACTGTGAATACATCTAAAGGAGAAATGCTGATTGGATTGAAGGCTTTAATTATATTAAAAAGACAGGTCTATTTGGGTTTTTTTTTATTCATATTTTAATTCAAAATAAAATATATTTATCATTTCGATTAAGATATGAATATTTTTAAAATTATAGTTATAATAGCAAATACGTAAAAAATTGTTCCAGATTTATGTGCTTTTTATTTTTATAAAAATACAATATTAATTTTTAATATTTATCATATTCTAGAATATTTAGCTTTAGAAACACTTTTAATTATATGAAAATTAAAAAATAATAAATGATATGAAAAAAAAAAGATTTACATATATATACCACCCAATTTTTATAGTCTTATATATTTATATATTTAACATCTAAATTTTCATATTTACTCATAAGCACAAAAAATTGTTAATCTCAAATAAAAACACCGTTAATATTGAATTTTTAAAAGTAGTAAAAAATTAATTATTTAAATTTAGATGATAGATATGTAAATAGGGGTGTAAACGAACCGAACACGAACTAACAGAGCTTGTATTCGTGTTTGGTTCGTTTGAATTAAACTCGTGTACGAATTTGTTCGTGAAGTCACTGTTCGTGTTCGTTCTTTAAAGAACGAGCCGAACACGAGCTGTTCGTGAATGACGAGCTAGTTTGACATCCATAAATTTATAAAATATATTATAATTTATAAAATTTAATTTTTTAAAATATCATAACTTTTTAAAATATAATTATTTTAAATTATTTTATATTTCGAACAATAACAATTCAAACAAGAAAGAATGCACCACTGTTTGTGTTTTGATTTATTTAACTAATTGAAAAAAAAAATTTGTTCACGTTCGTCTCGTTTACTTATCTAACGAATTGAACACGAATTCATTGATAAACCGAACATGAACTGTTGCCGAATAAAGAGCTTTTTTTGACAGCTCTATATGTAAATACATAAAAATTGCATTTATTTTTTTAATTATTTAAATTTACAAAAAATTTAAAACCCTTTTCCAAGACAGCTTATAATATTGCTCACATTTAAAGCATGATAGAGAAAAAGAAAAGAGAGTAATTGCAACTTAATAATTTTATGTGCAAAAGAATACAATTGAATGAACATTTCCGGATCTATAGTTATAGTTCGTATGCGGGCAAGGGCCACCGGAGTCCGATGTCGTCCACGAAGTGCGAATCATGATCGCCCGACGACAATGATTTATTCCGTACTTCTTATGGACCCCACTTCTCCCAGTGGCAGGCATATACGCATCTCTGTCAAATACAATGGATTCGTATTACGACGGCTATTAGACCGGTCAAAATAAACCGGCTACATCTTGATTTGCCACTGCGCAGACGTGCCCCACGCTTGTCTTATGCGGATTTTTTTTTAAAAAAATCCTTTTATTATTTGTTTTTTTTTCCTTAAAAGTGAGGGCTACCCTTAGATTTTATTTAAAAAAAAAAATGAAAGCCTTCTCAACTCTCTATGTCCGCCTCATTCTGAGGGAAAATATTTACGTACGTAAGACATACGTAGCGTTGCATACATCTGGATATTATTTAGAGGGTATAGGAGGTTCTATCTGCGTTATACCCCATGTAATCTCTCTGTAACCTACCTGTAACCTACAAATAAGTTTTACACTTCTGTAGTTCCAGTAAGTACAGGTAAGTTACAGGGAGATTATAAGAGGTATAACGCAGATGACGTACGTAGCGCTGCATACGTCTTACGCACACAAATATTTTCTCATTCTGAGCGGTACGTTGGACCCACCGAGCTTTTTTTTTTTTGGGGAAATTTAGGTACACACCGCACAATTCATAAGTTTTTACGTTTACACTCACAATTTAATATTTCAATTTTTAAATAGATAGATGATGATAATTTTGGTGTGATATTAATAATTTAAGTAATATTTATGCCAATGCACCCCTCAAAAATATCTATCTTTAATTTTGATGTGATATGAATAATTTGAGTAATATATATGCGAATGCAAACCCAAATTTATAATAAGTTATATCGATTATTAGCATAATTATACACACACGTTATATTCTCTTCGCATTAGGGCGGTGTTTGGTAGCATACTATTAATAAAATTTAGGTATTGATTTAATTTAATTCCAACTAAATACCTAAAAAAAATAAAAAGTAAATCAAATGCTGCGTTATATCTTATTTTGTTGTCTTCTTACTTTTTCTTCTCACATTCAGTCACTATTACGATGTAAATTTGGATTTAGTGAATCCGTCAGTAATGGAGATTTATTGAATTCTTTTGTCTCGAAGTGAATTTGATAAATTCTATTTAAAATAAATCTAAGATGATTCTGCCCATAGATAGGGTTAGGCCTGCCTTGTTCCCTTCAAATTAATTTTTATGTGAGGTTGGCACCAATTAAAAATATATATTTTTTTGCTCAGAAAAGGGGACTTGTCCGAGCAGGTCATACCAATCAACGTCTCATTATATTTTCTAAAGCATTATTGTTATACTTTGTGCCGCTATAGTTTTCAGACAGATCTCATTGACGATGATAACATTCATACGTCTCATTTTATTTTCTAAAGCATTATTGTTATACTTTGCGCCGCTATAGTTTTCAGCCAGATCTCATTGACGATGATAACATTCATGGTTTGCTGCTAATTATTGGATATATGATGCCTGAAATTCCGGAAAACCTGTGCTGTTTTTTTTTTTTTTTTTTTTTCTTTTTTGGGCATAAAGGAGGGATGAATAGTGATGTAAAATGATTTATAAAGTTATGTTTGGGATGTCATAAAAGAGGGATGAATAGCGATGTAAAATGATTTATAAAGTTATGTTTGGGATGTTTCAACAAACCCGTGATTGAAGCTCAACCGACTGTTATGTGACTTTTTGGTTTGGTGAGTTATTGTTGGAATGACACTACACTTTGTTTCATTTTGATATCAACATTCATTTCTCAGCTTGGATGGAGGCTATGATTAAAATTAGTCTGTGTTTATTTGCAGTTTAATTTTTCAACTGATGGTTATGGATGATTTGTATATATATATATATATATATGTATGCATGTGCGCCGCAAGTCATGACTTATTAGTTGGCGGGATTCACTATAAGTCATCTCAGGTCACAGGTTCAATCCCTAATGACACTGGATTCCCGAATATTTAAACACATAGTGCAGACTCTCATCATGAGAACTAACGTATGAAAAATCGGTATTTGGGTCTATGCTAAATACCGATACACAACCATAGGATATTAAGGATTGGGGCAAAAATTAATTCTTATTGTTTATAGAAAAAAAAAATTTAAATATAATTTAATATATTTAAATTCTATTTTTAATTAAAAATTTTAATTGATTATAAATCTGTGTAGCCTTGTAGGTTTAGTAGAGTAATGAATTGTCGTCTTAGCATTGCACGAAAACTCATCACATACATAGTTAAAGATAATTAAGCAGGAAGAGTTACCTCAATTTTTACGTGAAAAGCTCTAAAGAGAAAAAAAATCACAGGCTTAGTCCAGCTGAAATAATTCACTATGAATAGTGACTATACTTGGTCACTCTTATCCTTAATTAGGAAAGATGAAGTTACAAAGTTGATCATTATAAATTTACAATGGCAGTTCGTTGGTAATTGTCGTAGTCTGGGTGTAATACATGTAGTTCTCAGTGATTACAATGCCGTATTTGTTTGCCGTTGAACATGAGCGAGCCCAAGTAAAAAAATATCACAATTCGTGTTCAACTCGTTAAAAAATATCACTATTCGTGTTCAACTCGTTCATATTTCGAACACAAAAAGTGTATTCATGTTCGACTCATTTTTTAAGCGAGTCGAACACGAGCTGATCGTGAACAAAGAGTCGTTTTGATAACCCTAACACAACCATAGGATATTAAGGATTGGGGCAAAAATTAATTCTTATTGTTTATAGAAAAAAAAAATTTAAATATAATTTAATATATTTTAATTCTATTTTTAATTAAAAATTTTAATTGATTATAAATCTGTGTAGTCTTGTAGGTTTATAATCGTTGTAACGTGAGAAACCTAGTAATCCTTTCCCGCCTTTGGGACAAGTGATTTTAACTTTAATCATTTTTTTTATAGTGAAATTCTTCAGCTGTGTTAGATCCCTTGATTTTTTTTCCTTTCTGAATTTTCCACATAAGAACTTTTGGCGTCATTATTAATTATTTTTTATTTTCTGCGTATATGCTAAATCTTCGTATCACGTTAAGTCCATAATCTACTACTCTACAACCATGAATTTTCTAGCACACATAATTTCTTATTCTGCATCATGCAATTTTGAAACATTTTCATATATTTATATTTGAATTCTTAAAATATAATAAGTTATATCTATTTTTAATTTAAGTTACTTTTGGGCAAAGATTACTCTCTATTTATTTGGGCAATGCAAAGAGTCTTCTATAAATACCGTCGAGTTATTTTCTGGGTAGGCAATTACCCTTTCTTAAATTTATAATTTCTCTATATAAATAATAAAATTTAATATATTTATTTTTTATGTGGGTTTGACAATTAAGAAATTTTACCTTTGTTCAAAATATTTTTTTAATCTAATACTTAAAAAATTTAGATATTTGATGATTTTAATTATTCTAAAAAAATAATGTTGTTCTTCTCTCCCTCTGTAGCCCATTGCTCAAGGTGAAAATTGCTAGCCCATTGCTCAAGGTGAAACGGAAAGAATATCTTGAAGAAATAGTAACATTTTGTGAATGACAATCATTTCATCAAATCCATCCATGTCCCATGTCCCATGTCCCATGTCCGCCCCATTCTGAGGGATTTTTAATTTCTTATGCCACACACACGTGGGGCCAACAAGATTTTTTTGGGAAATTTACATACGTACCACATATTCTTATTTTTTTTACATATCTGACCCTCACAATTTGGTAATTCACTTCTACAAAGATAGATGATGATATTTTTGATGTTAATACATCTCTGGTAAATCTCCACCATCTGGCACGAACCTCGAGATATGACAAAATTATAGACTTAATTTTTTTAGCAAAAAAATATTCAAATATCGATAAAAACTCATAAAGAACTTTGATTTCAGCAAACTTACAATCAAACTGATCGATTAGACAAGAAGAACCTAATGTTACAAAATTAATCCAATTCGAGTCAAATCAAGCTCAGATCAAGTCATTAAACAACCCTTGAAAGTTTTTTTCAACATATTTAGAAGGTTATACGAAATAAGTGCCTCGACAAGATGAATCCAATGAGCTCAATATTGCTCAATTCTGGCATTGCTTAGGCATCAAATGTCCATCAAATATCGTCTGATCGAATGAAGCCCTTTGAACCGTTCGATCAAAATGGTTCATATTCCTGCATTCATTGCACCCAAAACACTATAAATAAAACTCCATTCCTCTCACGAGAAGGGGCTGGAGGCTTGAGAGAAAGTTTAAATCTTTGAGAATGAGTTAATCGTCGTTGGTCCCCGTCAACACCTGCTGATCGCCGTTGATCACCGTCAACCGCCGCCGATCGTCATTGATAATTACCGACCATCGTTGAGCACTACTGTCACCGTCAATCACCTCCGACTGTCTTCGACCGCTGACCACCGTCAATCACCACCAATCACCGTCAACCTTCATTGACCGGAAGCCGTCAATCGACGTTGTAACTTAGAAAATCAAGTAACCCTTTTTCGTCTGTGGGACAAGGGGTCACGGTCAACCACCTCCGACTATCTTCGATCGCTGACCACCGTCAATCACCACCAATCACCATCAACCTTCACTGATCGAAATTTGTCAGTCGACGTTGTAACTTAGAAAACAAAGTAACCATTTTTCGTTTGTGGGACAAAATGTCTCTGTAATCATCAACCTATGGTGAATTTTTACATCTGGGACAAGCCTTAGGGTTTTTTCCCTTTACTGTTTTTTCACGTAAAAATTTCTGGTGTCATTACTAGTTATTTTCTTTAACCTCAGTGTCTGTTGAATTCTCAAGCAACGCTAAGACGATAATCCATTACTCTATTACCGTAAATTTTCTTGCACAGTTGGATGTGACATTAACAATTTGAGTAATCTTATCTCAAATGCACCCCCAAAAAATATACATTCTTATTTTTGATGGGATATCAACAGTTTGAGTAATATTTATGTGAATGCACCCAAAAAAAATATTTTATTCTCACCATATTAAGACGGGGTTTCCACAACATACAATTAATAGGATTTAATCATTAATTTAACTTAAATCATGTCAAATATTAAAAAAAAATTAAATCCAACGCTAAGATATTCAATTTTCTCGTGTTCTTCCACTAATGTAAATATAGACTTAATAAATTGTATTCTGATGTGAATTTATTTGGTCATTTCTCTTGAACTCTTTCACCGGCCATCGTAGTATGTATTTGATAAATCTTATTTAATGTAAATTTAAGAGACTTCTCTCTCTAGATGAGTTAGCCCTGCTTTGTTCCCTTCGAATTAATTTTAATTAGTCCGAGGTTGGCACCAACCAAAAATATTTATTCTTATAAGGACATATAACATAAAAAATTCTCAAAAAATTTTGGCTACTTGCGAGCCAAAGAGCCCACGCATGAGAGATTTTAGCAAGCTTGTCTGAGCAGGTCATACCAATCAACGTCTCATTATATTTTCTAAAGCATTTCTGGTATAATTTGTGCTGCTATAGTTTTCAGCCAGATCTTATTGATGATGATATCATTCACTTTGTTAAATTTTTTTTTTTTGCTAATTATTGGCTATATGATGTCAGAGTTCTGGGAAACTGTACTCTTTTGTTATATTTTTTTTACTGGGCATAAAAGTTGGAATGAATAGTGATATAAATTGATTTATAAAGTTATGTTTGGGCGAGCTATGATGTTTCAGCAATCCCCCGTGTTTGAGGCTCAACTGGCTGTTGTGTGGCTTTTTTGGTTGTGTTTGGAAACGTTCATAAGAAAGTGATTAAGAGGGAGATAGAGAGAGAGCAACAGTTAGACATGTAGAATGTGTTTTTATTCATAATATAGATCTATTTTTATAGATTTAGGTCCCGACATTATAAAAGTACATATTATCCTCCTAATTATTAACTTTTCAGGACGAGCTTTTGGGTAATTATAGAGTTATTTGCATAGAATAAATTCGGCGGTCGATTCAATCGATGAGGGTTGCCAATCGCCTGACAATCCTTGGTTCGGTCGATATATAGTTTGAAATAGTGCTAATCGTTGATCGTCCTAAAGGTTGACAACGGGGCTTTCTCTGGGCGCCTTCTGCCGATCGTTCGGATAAGATGCTTCCTGCGTTGTACTCATGTGGAAACGATCATTGGTAGGCCTTCGCTCGGTCATTTGCAACTCCTTGAGCTGCCCATTTCTAATTTTTCCAACATTATGTGTATAGGTTGATACTAATTTTTGCTTCTTTTTGACAACGTCACCAATCAAAACTTATTCATTTCTCAGCATAGATAAAGTCTATGATTAATACTAGCCCATGTTACCTTTTTGAGCCCGCCTTCTGCTACTTATTTTGCCTTTTTGCTATTTCTCCTTTTCTGATTTATAGTTCTCACATGTATTTCAAGGTCCTCATGTCCAAATGGGTTTTGAAATGCGACCTTATTTTTTTTAATCACCGCGCCGACACATTTTTATGTGTTATGGTATGACTCATATACCATATCGGGACAGACGCTGGATCGAAGTTTTATTTAAAGTTAAGGCTGACCGTGACCTTCAATTTTCTAAAAAAAAGGTTATGTCAATGAAACAAGGAGAGTAGATTTGTGGGGTTTAATACAAATTTTCGTTCTTTTAAGTTTTGTCATGTTCAGTTAAATAACATACTTTCAATTGACATAGTATGTGTGTATCTTTTTGCTTTATTCTATTGATTTGTAGTTTAATTTTTCAACTAAGAAGTCATGAATTCAAAGTCATATACATAGTGTTTGTTTAAGCTTAAATATGTCAAAATCTATAAAAAATTATGACTTTCATTTAACTTTAGTACATTCAATGTAAAAATTTATAATTGTTATTTTAACTTTTAGCACAATCAATATAAAAAAATTAACACTTATAATAATAATAAGGACAATTTGTACTCTAGAAAGAAAAACAAGTCATATGAAATGCATGAGTATCTACTTTTTCATTCTACTTTATCTTTAATAATTGGGAGATTAAAAATAAAAGAAAATTTTTATTAATAAAATTAACATTTCTTGTTACTAAAAACTTAAAACGAGTAGAAAGAACTAAAAGAAAAATTAGTTTAAGGGTAAGATGTCTTTCTATAACTTTAAAAAAACATACATAAATAATGTCTATAATTCTTTTATTAATCCTATTAATAATTAAGTTTTTTTAGCCTTGTGCTTAGTATATATTAGATCACAAAATACAAAATATTATTATCTCTATTTGAGCCATTGAAAACTTTTCCCTATAGCTTAATACTCTATTGAAGAATACTTCTCTTCTTAGAACTGAATACTTCTCTCAATTCCAAATGGTTGTTGATTGTTCAATCTAAGTACCCCATACCCCCAAATTATCCTCTCAGTTTGGGTAATGACCAGCCAAATTTGATCGAGAAGATATTCACTAAACTGAAATTTTCAATATTTTGTTGAGCTAAAGTTAAGTAAACTAAAATTGATCTCAATATATAATTAAATTTAAAAATGACTTCAATAAAATCTATTAATTTTATTAAGCATTTATTTAATTACTTTTTAATATATAAATTATTCTTATGTTCCTATTATTTATGTATTAAATCATAGATATTCAAGGCAGATCAAATTGATTTCTATATAAAAATTTTAAACTCTAATAAAGATGAAAGACATATCATTGAATCATGATTTATTTGTGGATTAAGCTATAATCCTATTTAACATAGAAAAATAAAGAAAATAGCGGGGTGGGCGCGGGTGGGGAAGTGGCGTGGTGGTGGTACACGATAGGGTGAGATCCCACTAAATGCTCAATGAAAACATTGATTTAAGACCAAAATCTCTTAACCTTAGATCTCCTTATGACCACCTATTTATAGGCGAGGGTTAGTGTTTTGAATGTTATATAAAAGATTTTAAAATGAGCTACAACAAAGAAAATTGTTTAATTTATGTAGAAGTATGAGAGCCTTCCAACTTAGATTAATACTAAGTTTGTAGGTTTGGGTAAAATTGCTGGTTACTCTTGTAGGAGTCGTCGAATTGTCATTGAGCCTAGGCGATATTCTGAGCTGGGTTGATTCAGTGAGCTCATTTGATAAGTGATTCTTAAGCTTAGAGCCCGACTCTCATTTCATCTTGTATGGTGAGTCCATCTTTATTATAGAAGATACAGCTACCTTAAAATTGACTGCCAAGACCTC
The DNA here is from genome assembly GCF_001263595.1 of Phalaenopsis equestris. Taxonomy (NCBI): domain Eukaryota; kingdom Viridiplantae; phylum Streptophyta; class Magnoliopsida; order Asparagales; family Orchidaceae; genus Phalaenopsis; species Phalaenopsis equestris. The sequence continues at coordinate 476,828 of NW_018164480.1, read as the reverse complement.
CTTGAACACGGCTCAGACGTTCATTTTGAATTCAATTTGAGAGCATACTTTTATCTTTTGACTTGATAAGTTCTCTCTATCCAGCTTAAGCCAGTCTCCCCCTGAGCTCCTGAGTGTATAAATAATAATAATAATAATAATAATTTATGTCATACTTAATTTATGAATTGAAAAAAATCATTTTATTTCTCTTTAATTGCTCTAAAGATAAGAAATTTAACGTTTTCTTCTTTTATTTTCTTAGGGGCATTTACATACATACCACATAATTTCTATGTTATGTAAACTTTAACTATTATATTTATAACATTTAAATCTTTTATCTCACAAAACATAAAATTAAATTAAATTATTAAATATATAAATACATAAGAATTATGTGATATGTACTTCATAAAAAATCTTCCTTTTTTATTTCATCATCTCATAATTTATTTTTCTTTCAGTCAACAGCCAGAAACCTAATCAATCTTCTAGATTTCTCGACAGCGCAGAGAAATACCAACACAAATTGTAAGAAAAAATTCCACGAAACTTCAAATTTCAACTCCATAAGCTCAGCCATTTGAAAATAATAAGGGAGAAAAAAACCCAATAATTAAATTAATCAAAATCAGAAATTTTTACACCGAGGATCCCTCCATGAACTCTCGTTGGAAATTCCTCTCACTGAGCTCATCCGCATCCCCATGCGAAAACATTTCCCCATCCTTGTCTTCATCGCCCCAAAAATCTCTCCTTTCCAATCTCGCCTGCGCCGCCACAAAGATCATCTTTTGCGCTTTCTCCATAGCCGCCCTCGATCTCCCCTGCCGCTTCAGCCATCTCAACCACGGTACATTGCATTTGAATCCGCCGGCCGTCGCGTGGAGAAAGATAAGCCTGACGGCTACTTTGCCCAGCGTTCCGAACTCCTCGCTCAAGCAAGTCTCCCACACAAGCCGACTGCTTTGCGGATTCGCAATCTTCATCTTACCGGTGGCCGGATCGAGCTGCTTCACCTGCACCGCTTGCGCGTAGATTGGATCCATACCCTCTGATCTCCATTTCATGAGCTCGTTTAGAACGATGTGAGCTTCTTCGCGAGATGCGAGCCTTGTGATCAGCTTGTCCACGTCCTTATCTTGTTCTGGTGTTAAGCATTTGTAAGGCGGAAGGTATTTGCCGGTGGTGTCCTTAGTGAGATATAAGGGATCGAGTATGAACGCCGCCGACCATGCTGGGTGGTAGTTTTTTTTAAACCTTTTCTCGAACACCTTGTGGACGACAGTCTCATCGATGCCGTATTTGGCGCACCATGCCTTGATTTTGGACCTCAGTTCTTCCCAGAGCGGAAGGCATTGTCCTACAAGTGGCCGCTCGGATTGCATTTCTTGAATCATGTGGGTGATGAGCTTGATGAGAGAGTTGACGGCCTGGACTTCGTTCCAGAATTTCATGTCGAGGATTACGTCGGCAAGTTGGGTGGCTTCTGGGTTATCGAGGCAGAGGAGCTTAAAGGAGTCATCGTGTACAGTTCGGTGAAACGCTGCGGTCGAGGCGATGATGTCTTCGACCGTGAAGCTGCAATCGCTGCCGTTTGCATATCGAAGGAGGCTGGTGCGGCCGAGCTCCTGCGTTTGGTATTTGTGGAATATGGTTCTTGCGGAGGAATTGTTGTTGAAAAAGATTGCAACTTTGGAACATTTGGAGGCGACATTGTCGAAGACGGAGAGGCCGCGGGGGAAGTCTTTGATGAGGGTGCGGAAGCCATGGAGGCGACATTGTCGAAGACGGAGAGGCCGCGGGTGAAGTCTTTGATGAGGCTGCGGAAGCCATGAAGTTGACAGGAGAGGTTTACCATCCAGTGATGCTGGTCTTCGAGGCTGCGGAGCGCGGTGGATTTGTACCGGTCGGAGACAATTCCGGCGCAGAGGGTGGCGGGGCTGCCACCCCTGCCGCTGCTGGAGACGTTTGTAACAGCATCCCAGAGCACGTTCTCGGCATACTTGCATGGAATTCGACCGTCGGAGATGAGTGCACGGTGGAAGACTGTGGTTCCGTTGGGGAGATTGACGGTGATAGAGACGAGTGAGTCGCCACCGTTGGCGTCGGAGCTAGGCTTCCAGCCGTCGGCGGCGACCTGAAAAAACAAAGCATCGCAAATACGAACTTCGGCGTCGTAGCGAGCTTCCTCGTAACGAGCATCGAGCCGGGTGCCGGTGAGATCGCTGCGGGAGATCGAGGGGAGTCCGGCTTGTTTAAGAAAAGCGCGAAATTTCGGATGCTCCAAAGAGGAGAAGGAGATCACGCCGGCGCACTCGTAGAACCAATCGGAGAGGAAGGAGAAGGCAGTGTCAATCTGCACCTTTGAAAGTGCAGGGTTTGGAGAAGCCACGGGGCTCTTCAGTTTCTTGACGCTATCTTCAAGCATCGCGAGCGCGCCTAAGTCGTCTTTCCCGCCGGAAAGCAGTAAGTTTGGCTGCTGCGGAGATGGAAGCGGAAGAATGGGAGATGTAGATGGGGACGAGTAAAGGACTTCAATTTGGTACGAATTGCAGGAGCGTTTCCGGGATGAAGAGGGGGGTGGGAGCGAGGAGATGGGCTTCGGTTGTGCGTGTTGATAGGTGTCGCAACCACCGCTGCCGGCAGCAGCCGAAGGAGAGGAAAAATTGGGGCAAGTTCCTCGCTTTAGGTGCTCTGAAGCGGTGCGTGAGGGGTTGGAAGCAGAGAAGAGAGCGTCACAGAGAGAACATCGGAGCTTTACCGCTTTTGGGGCACCGGATTCGGAGGGGCACATTAAGATAGGTTCGAGGTGAGCCCAGTACCACGCACCCTTCCCTTTGATCGCCTTCGTTCTCACCGTCATTAGAGCTTCGTATCTCTTCCACACCGCCTTCGCCTCCATCTCCTCGACTGCAGATGCTGGTGTCGTCTCCAAGGCAGAAGTTGAGGACGACACTGCGTTCACAGTCGCCATGAAACTCCTACTGATTTCCAAATTTACTTCTTTTTCTCGATAAAAATCCCGCCTTTACCACTACGCCGACCTCGTCTCAGTACTCGGGCACTCAACTGGCATTTAACCAGAAGAATCCCGCATACGTGGAAAGGCTTCGAGTTCTTCGCCGCCATCCATGGCGGACTCCGGCGATCCTTCCTGTGATCCGAAGATTGCTGATCCTCTAGGTGATGCCGTATCGAATTTTTTATTTGGGGAAGAGGATGGGAAGGGGGAGGAGTTGGTATACGGGAGGAAGACGAGATGAGAGGAGGGCACGAGCTGCTTTGGTCTCTGCAATGAGCAGAGAACGAAAGGCTTATTTTCTATTCTAATCAAATAATTCTCACTTTTTGAGGTCGTCTTCAACGAAGCTTTTTCGAAGAGGGGAAATGTGTCTCGCGGTCTCTACTCTCTTTCTCCCTCCTCACCTGGTCTTCGTCGACGGTTGACCGACTGAGAGTTGTAGGCCCCACAGACGCTTTATAGTTCTGTTGCTGTATCTTAGTAAATAAGTATGCGGAGCTCTGCACACGGATCACGGAACATGCCAAGCTATCGGCAACTTTACATGGATTGCTTGGGCATGAATGGGAGGGTCGCCTGTGCAATTGTTTTCTTACACATTTATGGTGTTATTTCTGAGAATATATTTATGAGGGAACATATGTGCATTTATTTTCACTAATAACAACAATTGTTTGATTAAATTGAAGAACTGTGATCAATATGCATGTGAGTCATGTGTAAAAAAAAGTTACAATTGCTTGCCTTATTCCGTTTGACAAGCTTGTAAAGACTTTGGGTATTCGATTGTACAATTTTAGGGGTGATGCATCTGAAAAAGAGCTAAAGTGAATGTATACATGAAAAAAAAATGTGATAGCTTTGATCTTAAGTATTTTGAAGCACATATTTTGTGAAACAAAATTATTATTTTCTTATTCAAAATCAAGTTCAAGTAGATAATTTTGAATGCAAACTTTTCATTTTAGATGAATAATTCATACTATTTGATGGATTAAATTTGCCTATAGTGACATTTAAGGCCTGTTTCGGACAGTTTTGTGTCTGCTTTATATTTCAAATCGCTACCATGATTTTTGTTTGGGGAGTTGTTTTCTTGCTGATTTCTAGAATTTTATGTGATGGGAAAATGTTTTTTTTAACCACCAACTTCAAAAAAAGTTTTTTTCTCCACTACAACTTTATGACAACATTTTTTAAGAGTTTGAGCCACCTCAAACATATTCTTGAAACTTTACATACTCAAAATAGTGGTACATCGAGTAAGGATCAAGAAGAGAAAATTGAAAAAATAGACAAGTTGAATTTTATTTCTTGACACTTTGAAGTCCTAAGTGCTATGTTGTCCCCTTAAATAAAATTTTGACCATGTATCTATAAAATTTTTAGGTTCTATAAGATTGGGTGTTTGTTTATCTAATAAATAAATAAATGAAAGATCTGTTACAAACACACGAGTTGTATGACCAAAATATATTGATAAGTGTTGTGTGTTAGAAAATTCATGATGATAAAACAGTAATTTAATGTCTTGGCGTTTTACGATGATCCATCAAACAAATAGTTAAAATAAAGAAGAAAAAGAAGACAACATAAATTTTATGAGGAAAAACCCAAAAAGAGAAAAAAATATGGAGCTTAGTCCAGCCAAAGTAATTTACTATAAGATTATAAGTATATAGGTCAACTTTTCTCCTAAATTTAGAAAGATAAAACTACAATGTTGATAATCTAAGATATACAATTGTCATCTAGGGTTAATAGCCTTAATTAGATTACAAAAAATGTAGTTCTTGGTTATAAGGCAATAATGGGCCGCAAAGGCTGTATTTAATTGCTTTTAAATTAGTAATTAGCCATAAAGAATGAAGTCGGTGGCTACGATCGCGTCATTTGGTCACATAGGTCATAGTTGGAAGCTGTAGTAGCAGTTTACTAGATAGTTCTTAATTGGTAACTGTAGTAGCACCATTAGTCACAAATGTTGTAGTTGGAAGCTGCAGTAACACCAGTTAACCATAGAGGTTATAGTGGAAAGTTGTAATGATGATAGTTGGTCATGTAGGTCGTATTGAGAAGATATAATAACATCAGTTGATCACAAAATTTGTAATGAAAAATTATAATGACAACAGTTGGCCACGTAGGCTATAGTGGGAAGTTACAAGAATAAGTAACCATACCATAATAGGTCTCTCCAAGAGTGTCAATTTGCCACAACGACCACAGTGGAAGGCTGTAATGATAGCAATTAGTCACATAGACAATAGTGGAAAGCTACAATATTAGCTGAAACCATAGGTCAAAGCGGGTCACTACAAGTGTGTCAAGTGGCGACAGAGTCTATAGTGGAAGATTGTAATGATAACAGTTGGCCATGTAGGCCATAGTGGGAAGTTATAGCAGTAACTAACTACATATGTTATAATGGGTCACTACAAGAGCATCAGTTAGCTATAAATGATGTAGTGGAAGGTTATAATGACAACAATTAACCACATAGGTTGTAGTGGGAAACTACATTAGCAAATGACCACATATATCATAATGGGTAGCGTCGGTTGGCCACTGAGGCTGCAGTGTACTATTGTAATGATAATAACTAACTATATAAATTGTAGTGGGAAGTCATAGTAGTAACTAGCCACATAGGCCATAGTGTGTCACTACAAGAGCACCGGTTAAAGGCTGAGTGGAAGGTTGTATATAACTTTAGTTAACCACATAGACCGTCGCGTGTCATTGTAAGAGCGTCAATTGTCCACATATGTCATAATTGATAACTGCAAAAATGTTAGTCAACCACTGAGGCCGTCGTGGGAATTTGTCGTAGTAATTACCACATAGGTCATAATTGGTCACATAAATCATAATTGGAGACTACATTAGTGTTAGTTAGCCACATATGTCGTAGTTGGAGATTGCAATAGGTCCAATTGGCATAGGATTTTTACCTGCAAGAGTGTCAATCAGCCATAGAGGTTGTGGAAAGTTGTAATAATAGTAGTTGTAGTGGGAATCTATAGTAGTAACTGACCACATAGAGCAAACTGAGTCATTGCAAGAGCTTCAATTGGTTACATATTTTGTATCAGAAGACTGCAATGACATCAGTTAGCCATATATGTCGCAGTGGGAAGCTATGATTATAACTGGCCATATATGTTGTAGTTAGTGCTACACCGGTTGGTGGTTGAAACCCTTCTTTCGGGTTTATTATTTTATGCTAGCGACAACGCTTGTTGGTATGTGACATGTAAAAAACTTCAAAAGTCCAAAAAAAGTTATCATATTCTAAATATGGTAGTCATACGTAGTTGTTGTTGAGAGTTATCGCTGAATCTTTAATATATCGTTATTCGTTACACCATACTTGAGATACTTCAATACATCATATTCAAGATGCTTCATTATACCGTATTCGAGATACTTTCTTACACCGCATTCATGATATTTCGTTCAATCATACTTTGTTACTCCCAATTGAGATACTTTATTGCACCGTATTCGTGATACTTTTTTACATCGTTTTTAGAAGTTTTCAGAAGACTTCATAAAAAAATTGACTTCGCCAATTGTGTCGAGCAAGAATTGACTGACTGTGGTCGACAGGCTGTAGTCGATGGTGGTCGGTGACTACAAAAGCTATAAGTTGTCGTTGGGTCTTCAATATAGAATAACACTTGAATTAGACTCATTCTCTTTCTTTTTCAAGTGAAGAGAGAAAGTCTATTCATTTGGTGAATAACTCTTATAACCACCCGATTGGATGACGCATATTAATCCCAATTGATCAAAAAGAGATTTTTGTGATTTGAGAGCCTTAATTGACCAAAAATTAAGGTAACTTATGTTTGTTAGATTCCTCTCATTGGGACGGTCAATTTGATTATAAATATGTTAAATTTGGAGTTCATTTGCATATTCAATCTATTATCTGAAGCCTCCACATATGCTTTGATGGCTTGATTTTGATTTGATTGGACTCAGATTAAACCAATTTTGGTATCATCGGGTTCATCTTGGCCGAGACGGTCAAACTTGCAAAAATGAAAGCATTGGATAATTTTTAGTTTGGATTGGAACATTTTCTACTAAAAAAATATTTCGAGATTCATGTCAAATGATAAAGTTCTTTTATAACATATCAATAAGTATATATTGATTGTTACTTTGGTGAGTGCTTAGAAGGTCGTATTGACTGAAAAAATAGAGTTATTGCTTCACAATAGGTAGATTTCTTCCGGCCCTCTGCACAACAGCACAAGTGCTAGTAGATCTTGAATTTTTTTGAACCGAACAATTGTTATTTAAGCTTAGTTTCTCTAAATTGGGCAAATGCCATCTTACTTCAGGTGACTGCCTTTGATGGCCATTCTATCTTGATTTCTAATGAGTTCGCTCGCCCTCTTCGGCTCTATCCTGAACTACATATTTAAATATAAACGAACAATGAGCTAGGCAACTAGTTTGTGGAATGAGATTGTTATTAAAGTTTCGCTTTTTACTGAAATTGTTTTCTTCATTTTCCATAGACCTTAGACTTTGATGCATGCTAGAAGATTCACGACGGTAGAATAATAGATTATCGTCTTAGTTTTGCACGAAAATTCAACTCATACCCAGATGAAAAAAAAAACAGCCAGTAGAGACTCCAGAAGTTTTAATGTGGAAAAATTGTAAAAGAGAGAAACCATGAAGCCTGGTTCAACTGAAGAGATTAATTATAAACTGAAGATTACAAGTATGGTCACTTGTCCCACGGGCGAGAAAATGTTGTATAATCTTTCGAGCAACAAAGTTGATGCACATATGAACTTATCGTAAAAAGTGAGTGACGACCGATAGTGATTGGTGACGACCAACAAGTGATGGTTGCTGGCGGTCGACGAAGGTTGGCGACTGGCGGTCAGTGGTGATCGCTCACCAGTGGTCTGCAACAGGCGACAACTGGTGGTCTGCGGTGAAGTGACGCTAGACTTCAGCTTCTTCTCCAAATTTCAAGCTCTTCTTCAAGCTTAAAGCTCCATGTCTTATGAGAGGAGTGAGACTTTATTTATAGAGTTTCAGATGCAATTAATGCAGGAATATGAACCACTTTGATCAGACGATCCTGAGAGTTTCCTTTGATCAGATGACGTTTAATAGACATTTGAGTGCCTTAAAGATTTCAAAATTTAACAATCTTGAGCTCGTTGGATTTGTCTTATCGAAATGCTTGATTCGACCATAAGCTCACCAGATTCAACATCGGTTTGACCTTTTAAATATGTACAAAATGCTTCCAAAAGTGGGTTATTGGCTTGATCAGGGCTCGATTTGGTTCAGATTGGATCAATGTTGGT
>NW_018164480.1:435168-468376 GCF_001263595.1 Phalaenopsis equestris | reverse complement strand
ATCCAATATCAGAGGAGGGTTAGAAAGAAGACATCGGTTGGAGGATATGGACACTACGGAATCAAGGTGGATCTACCAGAGTTTGAGAAAGGTATGGACCTAGATGAATTTATTGATTGGCTACAATTTGTTGAACAAGTCTATAAATATAATGATGTGCTAGAGTATAAGTGGGTAAATCTAAATCTAGCTGGTATAAAGTTGAAAAAGAGCGCCTTTTTGTGGTTGAGCTTACAGTGATAGAGAAAAAGAGAAGACGATAAGATAACTATGTGAGAGAATATGAAGAAAACAATGCAAAAGAAATACTTTCCTCCTCATTACTGTCAAGAAATATTTTTGAGGCTTCACAACCTACAACAACGAGACCTTTTAATAGAGGAGTTAACAACTGAAATAAGTCAGAGGAGCACATTGTAGCCCGATACCTTGAGGGCCTGAAGCACATTATTAAAAAAGTTGTACATCTGTAAGTTTATTGTTCACTTGGGGGTGTCTAGACCTTAGCACTGAAAGTAAAAAGACAACAAAAATAGAGCAGACAACCATCCCCAGTCAGGCAATCACTCACAATAGAAGCACAACTCAAGGAGTTGAAAAACTTGTTCAGATAAGATTAGAGCCACCCTCAGTGAGAAGAAGCCTGATAAGAGTAGCAAATCTATTACAGTTCTCGCCATGCAATGCTTCTAATGCCACAGATATGCCTCCAGCTACCCAACAAGCTGAGTTGCGTCTTTCATGAAGCAGGGTGCCGTGGAGTTTAGCGATGAGGAGACCACTGAGGAATAGGGTGAGGTGTATCATTTGCAACCAGATGAAGGAGAGAGATTTGTTGTTCGATTGGTCCTACAGTGAGGATACGAGGGATCCGCAGTGGCTTTTCCACAACTTATTCTACACCGCTGCACTGAGAACGAAAAGATATGCAACCTTATTATCGATGGAGGCAGCATTAAGAACGTGGCATCTACATAGATGGTTAAGAAGTTAGACCTCTTGACTCGGAGACACTCCCAACCATATTTTCTGATGTTGTTGCAGAAGTAAAACAATGTCAGCATTGATCGGGGATGCCTAGTGGAGTTTTCAATTTGAATTCAGTTGCAGGATCAGGTTTAGTGTGATGTGGTCCCCATAGACTCATGCCACCTTTTGTTGGGAAGACTTTGACAATTTGATCGTTGAACTTAACACGACTCAAAAACACCTATTCCTTCACCAAGAATGGGAAGCGCACAGTCCTACCTTCGGCAGAGCACGAGGTCCTAGTGCCCGTAGCAATAGAGCAGCATCGGTGGGATTTGTGTTGGTGACGACAAAGGATGATAGGATTGAGGCACAAGCTCTAGACACATGACAATCACGATAGAGAGCATTGTGGGATATCACAGTCGATATCTTATCACCATGACCACCACTTTTCGGAGATGTTCAAGTTAAACCTCACCTCAAACCGAATTGAGCCAACCGTAGATTATTTTGGGAGGATTCAACAGTATATGAGAGACACGTAGGCTAAAGCCGGTGCAGTAGTGGACTCTCAGAGGAGCAAATTAATATAGATATATGCTCACAAGGGGAGAAAGCTCCTCACGTGCTTTGGGAGACAGTGTTGTCGACATTAGGATCCAGGTGCTAACAGGACTGCAGACGAAAAACCATAAGCTTCGTTGCATGAAGTCGAAGCTCCCCTAACCCTGGAAGATTGATGCAACACTTTTATAAGCCTGCTAAATCGGTTGGTTCAGCCAGGGAGAGCAGGGTCAACCAATTAGCCAACCTGTCTAAGGCTATAGCCACACTCGTTCCTTTGTTTGTCACACTTGCCTGCTCTGCTTGACACCAACTCCCCTTCCTTTTTGGGTTGCTGCCCAAAAGGGAAGCCTCTCTTTCCTATTTTATCTCTTAGTAATCCAATATCAGAGGAGGGTTAGAAAGAAGACATCAGTTGGAGGATATGGACACTACGGAATCTTTTGCTCTTAGTTATTATATATTGGTTGTTTTGCTCACTTAGGGTTATCTTTTGATTAATTTAGATTTCATATTACTGCCTCCAGGTGTTCTTTCTTAGCTAGGGTTGTATCCGACTATAGGTGTGCTCTGGCTGTATCCTGCTCCGAAGTGGTAACTATCCCGACCTTTATCCCCACATACCCCTCTTGATTTATTGTTGCCCTCCTAGCAGAGTTTGTTGCTGCAGTCCTCCTACCTAGTCGTCTTTTGTGTTGCTCTTCTCCTTCTAGCAGCTGTCCCTACTGAACATCATCCTACAACTTAGCCTTGCTACCAAGCCACCTTCTAGCATCCTTCTCGACCACCACAATGCCTCTCTAATAGCCTCCTTTGCTGTCACCAGCCTTCCCTGCATCTTTGTGGTCGCCTTCCCCCAAACTAGTCACCTACCTCCTGTTCCCCACACCCCCCTACCACCACTGTTGCAGAGGGTTTCTTTTATGTTTGTATTCATATATTTTCGGTTTGAAGAGTCGCTCTTGTAATTTGTTTGCATTTTAACAACAATATTTTCTTATTCTCTTGTAGTTTGGGTTAACTCTGGTATTAGATATATTGGATGGAGTCTCTCGGGATGCATGGCCACTAGTTTGGAGAGAAAATACCACACCACAGTTATGTGTGGGTTGACTAAAATTATGATATGAGACAAAAATAAAATTTTAGTAAATTAATGTGAAAATTTGGTGGGAGTGAAAGGATTAATAAAAAATATAAGTCAGAATTTTATTTGTTATTGAATACTTAAAAAAAAAGTTTATAAACTAATTGACTTTTAGAAATAGGGTATATATCCTCAATTAATAAGCCAATTAAAATAAGAAATAAAGCTAATCTTATTTTAATTCAATTGTGCCTAAATATCAACTTATGTCAATAACATAAAATAAAGCGCGTTATGGTGCTAAGTCTAGCACATTGCACTTTCTATGTCATTTTCACATTATGGTGAAGAGAGTCAAACGAGCACGACTATTTGTGTGATGCTAAAACAAATAGCGCATGCGCATAACCCCAATAACTATATTTTAATTTAAATGATTTAAGATTATTATTTGAATTTTAGGAAGATTTTATTTTTAGTATATTCTATTTTAGTACTTTCTATTTTAGATTTTAGTATCGTTGGTATTATTATAATTCTTGTTTTCTTTTTTTTAGCATGGGGACATATGCTGATTTTTTAGTTTTCTTAATGTGGGAGTCATCCCTTCTATTTATTTTGTAATTGTTTCTTATGAAATTGATGAGAAATGATTATTTCTCTCTCTCAAAAATCTACAATTATAAATTAATATTTATATTATTTATTTTTAAGTTTTTAGTTTCTATTAAGCTCTATCCTGTCTTGCAAGCCTCGCATCATGCTCAGTTTCCTTTCTCATGTCGTTTGGCTTTTTCTGGTTTGTTAATTACAACTTCATGGCAAATGAAAAAGATGGATTATAATCATCATAAAGATTTGTACGTGATCACCATAAATGATATAAATTATACTGAATGGTTAACAACATAATTAATGAGTGGATGATAATGAATTAGTTATTGGTGAGAAAAATTTGACATGGGGTACTGCTGCAACATCGTTAGTGTTTATAAAATGAACTAAATATTTGAAGACAGTATTTTTATCTTGGTCCAGCATTGTTGTTATTGCATTAAGGAACAATGATCGTGATGAAGAAGATTGTGATGTAGGAGATCAGGACGATGCCAATGAAAGGAAATCAGGCTTTTTTTCGAAATTGTGATGCTTGATGATGCTTCCCAATATGATTGGTTTAATTTCTTTAAATAAAATTCGACCTGTAAAAATTTTAATAGTTTGGATTTAAGATGTTTGAGGTATTGAGCTTTTGAGTTTTTTTTTTTTTTTTTTTTAATGGTGGGGTTGAAAGTTAATAGTATCGAGCTTTTCAACTTAAGCATAAGTTTGATTGTTTTTATTGTCATGACGATTTATCTTTCAATTTGCATGTTATTTCTGTTTAGCTGAACTTTTAATTCATAATTTTTTTATCTTTTACGCCATATTTAAAATAACGCACACAGTGCCATGCTATGTGCTATGGATCCATGTTTCTTTAAGCCTTAGTTTTATTTTTTAGTTGACAATTATGCATATAAACAATAATTTGAAACATTACCGTTTAAATATAATAGTTTGCGTAGGCAAAATAAATACTAAAGATGTGACCAGCCATGCATTATCCCTTGACATTTTATGCAATTTTCAATGTTGGCATCTGTAGAAAATTCATGGGATATTCTTCTTTTGGAATGTTTTTGAATATTCTAGAAATTTGATATATATATTTTTTTCAACTCAAAAATTTTCTAACCGTAATGTTTTGATCAACCGAGTAGTAATAAACTTAAATTAGGGGTTCGGTAGTCCACTGGACACAGAATAGAAGTGATGTGCCGATGACCATTGTAGGTTATTTTGCTTCTCTTCCACTCATTATCTCAGTTCTTTTTATACCACTGAGCAAGGTTTGGTGAAAGTGTGAAACTTTGTTGGGAAGGATGATAATCTAAATTATGTGTTGTTCATAGATTTTTCCGAATGGTTATAGCAAATTGAAACATGAAATGTGATTCTCGATTCTGATGGGCAAGAAACATTATCTCATTTGTAATGAGAGGTGATGATGGGACTTATGAAGTTACGTTGAGTGCTGAATTATTGGTCTCTTTCAATAAGGTGCCATATTTATTACCCTAATAATATTTTAAATGCAAATTACTCCAATGTTCTTGTTTCTTTTAATCTTCATTTACAGGTAAAAAGGAAACTATTTATGAGAGAGTCGTTTTACCACAAAATATTTAATGTGTCTAATTTAGTCTCTTTTTTCTAAATTTTAATTCAAAATAATTTCTTGGCTTTTTAAATTTTATATAAATAATCTGACACTGCTATTTTGGATCATATCTGAGGACTAAATTGAATACATTATATAACTGAGGCTAAAACGGCTCCATACAAATATTCTAGGGCCCATTTTGATTTTTTTTCCTCAATGAAAACCAATGCAAGGTTCTGTTTTTAATTGCAACATGAATACTCTGATTTTTTTTCCTCAATGAAAACCAATGCAAGGTTTTGTTTTTAATTGCAACATGAATACTCATACTTATATCATTATGCACTAGTTGATCAAGTATTTAATTCATATTTTCTTATATATTTATTTTCATTAAAAATTTAAGATTGCACTGATGTAATCCTTTTAAAACCAAGGCATGTGAGTTTGCATTCTTTAGTTTCTAATTGTGTATCTAATTTTGCAGCAATACTGAAGTCTTCTGTGGACTCCACAGCTGGAGAAGGTTCTCTTCCTCATCCAACCAGCATGCGTTTTCTTGCATATGAAGAGCTTAAAGAAGCAACAAACAACTTTGAACTCTCAAGTGTGCTTGGAGAGGGTGGATTTGGCCGTGTTTTCAAGGGTGTCTTGAGTGATGGGACGGCAGTTGCCATTAAGAAGCTTAACAACGGAGGACATCAGGGGGACAAAGAATTCTTAGTTGAGGTTGAGATGTTAAGCAGGCTGCATCACCGCAATTTAGTAAAACTTGTTGGTTATTTTAGTAGCCGAAACTCTTCGCAGAACCTGCTTTGTTATGAACTTGTTTCTAATGGCAGCCTAGAAGCTTGGCTCCATGGTATTATTTCCCTAAAGCGAATTGGTTTAAAGCAAAGAAAAAAAAAGAACTTTTTATGATTTACTGTATTATTATTATCTTTTCATTTTTAGGTCCCTTGGGTGCAAACTGTCCTTTGGACTGGGACACACGAATGAAGATTGCTCTTGATTCTGCCAGGGGACTAGCCTATCTTCATGAGGATTCCCAGCCTTCTGTCATCCACCGGGATTTTAAGGCTTCCAATATACTGCTTGAGAACAACTTCCATGCAAAGGTTTCGGACTTTGGTCTTGCCAAGCAGGCCCCCGAAGGCCGTGCAAACTACCTCTCAACTCGTGTGATGGGAACATTTGGGTATGGTAGCGAACACTTCTCTATAAGTATCAACATATATAGATATATATATATATATAATTTTTTTGTTGCCTTCTTTGTGTTCATCAACTGTAAGGCCGAGCTTTCTTCTAGGTATGTAGCACCTGAATATGCCATGACTGGGCATTTATTGGTGAAGAGTGATGTATATAGTTATGGGGTTGTTTTGCTCGAGTTGCTAACCGGAAGGAGGCCTGTCGATATGTCGCAGCCATCGGGCCAGGAGAATCTGGTGACTTGGGTTGGTATCTCTCTCCTGTGCCCATCACTTCTTTGGTAACATTACTATCAATATTTGATTGTTTCTGTGTTTTATTTAACCTAGGCTAGGCCAATTCTTCGGGACAAAGATAGATTGGAAGAGCTCGCTGATCCAAAACTTAAGGGCAGGTACCCAATGGAAGATTTTGTGAGGGTTTGCACTATAGCAGCAGCTTGTGTTGCGCCTGAGGTTAACCAAAGGCCTACGATGGGTGAGGTAGTTCAGTCCCTGAAGATGGTCCAGCGTCTAGCAGAGTACCAGGACACCATGCCAACTCCCTCGGCTCGTCCAAATGTAAGGCAATCATCCACCACCTATGAATCTGATGGTACTTCGTCAATGTTCTCGTCCGGACCCTTCTCTGGATTGAGCATGTTTGATAATGAGAACATTTCGAGGGCAGCAGTATTCTCGGAAGACCTCCATGAAGGCCGGTGAATCGGTACCTTAGTTTGATTCAGAAGTTGGGAATTGGTGGGAACGTTGTTGCAGTGTGATTGTCTGTATATTTCATTTTAAAATTTGCCTTGGCATTGTGGTTTTATTCTATTTTTGAAGGGAAAGAAAAGAATTCTTTTCTTCTTGTTTGCAACAAATCGTTCAGATTTACCTGATTAGTCTTGGTTTGTTGATCTCTCTTTAGCTGCTGGTAGCCGTTACGCATTGGTATAATTTTTTTGTTTATTGAAAACTGAATGTCTGAGCATATTAGTAGAGTGATGTATGTGTTCAGCTCAGATTATGTTATCTAGTATTGTTATCCTTGAGTGCCTCAGTTTGGTAAAATGTTAAAAGCTATTTTTAAGTTTTGAGATTGATTTGCCTTCATGAAAATTTGGTCAGCAATTATGTTTTATATTTGTATATTGTTGTTTCACCCAAAGAACTTAATATGCATTTAAGAATATAAATATCATCTCAAATAGTGTTATGTATTTAAATTTATAATTCAATATATTCATGTATGAGTGTTTTATATCTATTTTGTAACATCTACAATTCTTGCTCTTCAATCACAATCTTTGTCTATTAGAAAGTCTAATGGGTTTAATTTTAATGAATGAAGCGAATAAATTCAATTGCATTTAAGTTTTCTAAATATTGCTTTGGCACTACTTGTTGCCCGTTGATACTAAAAGCTCTAAACAAAGTTCTCCATAATACTTGGGAATGATCAAATAAGCTTAGCTTCATGTTTATGTGGATGACTATAACTGACATCATTAAACCAATAATTCCAAAAACTAATAGTGCTAAGCAATTTATGAAGTTTGTTGAAGACTTGTCTTAGTTGGATCCTATTGATAAGTCACTTATTGGGACTAATGAGTATTGGTGACAGCAATTAAGTTTGATGGGTATCATACAATGCGTAAGTATAGTATGAAAATGTTAAATACTGTTGTAAGATTAAAACTATGGGATGAAAGCGAGTGAAAGATTTCTTATGCGGTTTACAAGATTTTGATTTGGAATGGACAATTCTTCTTGATTTAGATTTTACCAATCTTGGTATATGTGTGGATTTTATTAAGAGAAAATACATGAAAAACACAATTATAAAATGCCCCACAAGAACCATAGAACTTCTAGAAATTATACACTGATTTATGTGGTCCTTTCAATATTTCATCTTTTGGTAAAGAAAAAAATTGGTATTACCTTTATTTACGATTTTTCACGTTATGGCTATGTCTATCTTTTGCATGAAAAATCTTAATCACTAGATGCCTTAAAGTTATTCTTTTAATGAGGATGAAAGCCTATTAGATATAAAAGTGAAAATTATTAGGTACGATTGAGGTGTTGAATATTATGAAAAATAGTGAATTTGGATAAAGCTCTTGTCCATTTAGAAATTTCTAAAAAAAAGTATGACATATGTGCTCAATAGACAATTGCAGGGTTACCACAAAAAAATGATGTCTTAGAAAGACATAATCACGCTTTGATGAATAATATTATGAGTATGTTGAGTTGCTTTTATTTACCCTTATCATTGTGGATGTATTCTTTAGAAACTGCTACGTATTTATTAAACATGGTTCTTAGTAAGGCAGTTCCAAAAACTTTTTTTGAGCTATAGACATTAAGAAAACTTAGTTAAAGGCAACTTCACATTTAGGGTTGCCTAACAAAAGTAAAAATTTATAATCCACATGAAAAGAAATTATATTCAAGATCAATTAGTAAATATTTTATTGATGATCTAGAAAAATCTAAAGGGATTAGATTTCATTATCCTAACCTTAGTAAAAAAAAATTGAAACAACTAATTTTAGGTTCATTGAAAATGGTGAAATTAATGAGAGTGTTGAGCCACATAATGTGAAACTTCAAGAAGTTATAGTGACAATTTCTGTACTCATTACTTCTTCTAAAGTTATTTCTTCTACAATTGTTAAATATTTTAATAATTGATAGGAAAAATGAATGGCTGATCGAACATCTCATAATAAAGTTATCGTTAATGAAGCTATAATTAATGAACCATGTTGACCTCATTTTTGAACGAGGTCTATCTGTCTAGGAGCCTAAGATCTAGCCTTAAAATTTTCTTAGTGGCTCTCTTACATGTTTAGTGATGGGACCAAAAGAATTATAAATATCTAAACAAATTATCAATCTTTAGGGTTTAATATGTTGGGCTTCAAATCCTCAACCATTGGTTGAGAAAATTAGGGTTTAATCATTAAACCCTAAGTTGTGTTCTCATAAGGTAGAAGTTCCCTAAGTAACCCTTTAACCCCAAGGACTTTGGTCTTCTTTTGGTAGCCCACTTTGCACCCCCAAAACCTTGAACCTTTTCCTTTAATTTAAAAAGAGGCCTATTGGGCATAAGGCTAGCTGTTGAGCCAAAACCTAGCACTTGATAAAAGCCAAAAATTGAATTCTCAAAGTCACCAAGCCATAACTAAGGGGAAATTTGAAATATACACTTACTAAAATCATTAATTAAGACTAAAATAAATAAAATCTAAGTCACCAAACCATCAATTGAAACAAAACACCAAAATTAAATCAACCAAACTTAAAATATAAGGAAATAATAAAATGCATCCACTAATTACTAAATCAACAAAGGTCAAGTCAACCCTAACACTATAAAATTTCAATATACCCTAAGCAAAATTAAAATGAAAGATAACCAAAATTCATCAAATACATTAAATAAAAATTGAAACCTTAATTAAAATTCCAAACCCTAATCCTAAACATTGATTAAAATCTGCAAAGACTATAACTCATTAAATAAGGCCAAAACTAAATCAACCTAAAAAAAAAATTAAAAAAAAAAATTAAAATTGGATAAATGTGCTTAAGAAATTAAGATGACCAATTAATTAACAAATTAACTAAACTCTCAAAGCCCAAACCCTAGTTAAAATTAGACCATAATCAAAAGCTCAAGAGACAAAAATCAAAATAAAAAACCGTAAAGCCAAGCTCATAACACATAACCTAGCCCATGACCTATTAACCCATTAAGCGATGAAACAAATTAAAATAAGATAAACTAAAACAAGCCAAAATCTAAGTAGTAAAAGACAAAGTCCATCATGCCAAAGGGGAGTCCTCACAAGTTTCACATATGCCAACTAAACCCAAGCATAATCCTTAGAAGACAAAGACCAGACTTAGCCACCAAAACCCGACACTCCCCAATCACCCTAAGCCTCTCCCATGCCACCTCCATGGCTATTGAAGCTCCTTTGCTCAAAAAATCAAAAAAAGCAAAGTTTCACTTCCTCTATCCGAAGCTACTGATAAAGCTCTTCCTAAGCGCTTACAAGCTCCTAGAGGATTTACAAAGTATCCTCGAGTCTTGCCCAACCCATGGCTTCCCATGGCCATAAGAGGCCCTAACCTGACAACACTCCAAGAAACCCTAACTCTCAATCCCCTTCGCAAAACTCTAAGCTTTTGTTACCAAACTTCAAGATAATGACACAAGTGACTCATCCCCACCATTTCTAAGCCCTCTCCTCGAGCACACCACCCTAATTTTATCAAGTCGCACTAGGGATTTTTAATGCATTCATGCAAACCTCTCCAAACTAAAAACCAACCCTCTCATTAGCTTCCCAGAGGTCTAACAGCTTTTCCCCAATCAAACTCCCCCTATCTCACACCCGATAACCTATCGTAACACCAACTCAAGCCATCATTTGGTCTAGCCCATACATGGATACAATTTCAGCTTACATTGGAGCTTGGAGGAGGTGCACATATCCAAGGCAAAGCTTCTCATCCCATCTAATTTAGATCTCCCCTATTGGACTCTGGTAATGGCATAAATTCCTTAAATTTGCTTTCAATTTAGTGCTTTATGAAAGATATCTTAAATTCATGTTGAATTAGCCATATGGATAGGTTCATTAAGGTTAGATGAAGCTTCAAGACCAATCACTATCAAATTTCATGATTTAGATGACGAGATCTTAACCTTAGGAAGCGTGCAGTTCATGCGCTTCGATGCATTTTGGATGATGATGGAAGGTCTTTTGACCTTCTTTAATTGAAATGAATGACACTAATCGAACCATATGTTGAAAAAGTGGAGAAGCAAATTAGTCTATCCTTGTCACCTCAATGGCCTGCTTGGACAACACAGTCAATTGTGGAACGATGCATGGAACTTAGGAGTTGCCAAGTATGTGTTGGCTCCACGTCGAATAAATAGATAAATAAGGGGTTTTATGAATTAATTAAGTCCTAAATAATGACTAAAACTTTAAAATTAATAATTAATTAAATACAGATAAAATATTATGAAATAAAGAGCCGATTGTTCAGTAAATAGAGGTGAATCAAAGAAAAAAATCCAAGCAAATTGACCTATGGTAATTTTTATAAATAATTAAAACTCTTAAACAATCAATAAATTATAAAAAAAATTACAATAAAAATTAATGGAATTCAATGGGATTGTGCTCTCTATCCTTGGGGATGTTCCCAAAATTTTTCAATGATAGAGACCACCCTTAAGTATTGAAATCGTAATTTTTAATAAAAACAATAATTAATTAGGAAAATAAATATAACAATTAAAATAGAAATTAAAAAAGTATAAAATTAATTGAAAATTGAAAATTAAAAATTAAATTAAAATCATTGAAATTATTAGTTGAAATTAATAATTCCAACATCTTGAAATTAAAAATTCCCTACAGCCTATGGAAGGCGAATTTGTAATTTGAAACTTTGTGTATTGGTCCCTTTGTTTATAAATATATAATTGAAGAAGAAATGGTAAAAATTAAAAACCTTAAAAAGGATTTAATAAGCTTAAATTTTAATTAACTAAGATGATTAACAGGTTAAAAAAAATTAAATTACATGAAAGGATAATTTTATAATCCACCTAATCAACAAAAATTGCACTCAAGTAGAAATAAAACAACTTTAACCAGATAATTAAAACCACTGATTTGACTTTTAAGAAAATTTAAGAATGATTAGTGAACTCACCAAATCAATATTTATTAAAGTGTAACTATAGATAAGAAAGATATGGAAAATTACAAATATACCCTTAGAAATAAAATTGATTATTTCCAAAGTTTTAAATATCTTAAAAAAATAAAAAATAATCCCATTAAGAAATAATCAATACCAAATTGATTCACCATGGAGATGAATCCAATTTAGTGTTATATTTCTTCCATTTTCAACAGAGACAATCAATTTTGGGGATGATATCTTTCCTTAATGATGGTACAAAGAAGCTGTTAAGGGAAGTCTACTCTTAAATCTCTAAATTCATTGAATTTAAGAATGAGCTTGTCGAAAGAGAACTTCATCAAATGTTGAATTCAATTAGAGGAGTCTTGAAGTATACTCAGTAAAAAGGGTTTAAATGAGTAGTTTAAAGAACTTAGAATTTTATAGATGTAACCATTCCATGACTTGGTGGAAAGGATATCCAATGTGGAAAAATGGGTAGTTTGAGTCTTTAAAGGGGTATATGCATATTACAATTGAAAGTGAAGAATTTATGTCAATACTAGAGATGAAGAGAGGAACCATCCCTGTGGCTTAGCCAGGAAAATCACTGGCGCATTTTTTTATTGTGTATCCACCATAGATCTCAAAAGATTTCAATATAAATGATCACACATGATATTCAAAAAATGATATATTACTTTATTATTATGATTTGTTTGAGTTTATTTAAATATTTAAGATTGGTTGAAAATTTTTAAAGTTAGTTAAATTTCATTAAAGATTGTTGAATTTAATTTTAAATTTCTTAAAACTTTTTAGTTTTATTAAGGTTTGGTTAAGGTTTATTATAAATTTACTTAAGTTTGTTCAGGCTCATTTAAGTTTATTAAGATTTATTTTTAAATTTTTTAAGCTTGGTATATTTATTTGGATTCATTTAGGTTTGTTAAATTTTATGAAAGTTTATTAATGTTTATTAAGATTATTGTTGAATTTCAATTAATTTTTATTTATCAATGTTTTATTTAAATTCATTTAGGCATATTAGAATTTGTTAAACTTATTTAAGTTTGTTTTATTATGACTTTATTTAATGTTAAAGTGCATTGAAGTTAAATACGTTTGATAAAAGTTTATTAAATTTGAGTTTGAGATTTAAATGTTGTGTTGGAGTTTTAAAAATTTTAAAACCATTGGATTTAGGCCAAGCAATTAAAAATTTAAAATGGAGATTCTGATTGTGGATTTGGATTTCATTTCAAGTTTGAAATTTGGATTTGGGGCAGATTCAAAGTCGAGTTGATTTAGCATTTACTTGAGGCTAAGTTCAAATTGAGTTACTTTGAGATTGGTATTGAGTTGATCTTGAATTGGATTTAAGAATGACTTGGAATTGAGTTGGAATTGAATTCAATTGAAATTAAAATTGAGTTTGATTTTAGACTAAGGGGTAAGGAAGGGTAGGGGATTTCCTAATGAAGGTGAAGCCCAGACCAAAATTAACTCTAAAAATGAGGCTAATATGTAAATTAACCTAAAATTTAGAAATAACGAAGAGGGTCAGGATGCCCACGAGTTTTCCCTCCCAGGAGTTTTAAGATCCTTAGACTATTAACCAGCAAAATAATTGGTAGTCTCCTTTGTTGTCATAATGATGAATTAAGTTGATCAACCAAAAATGATGTCAACAAGGACATTTCTATTGTATTGGAAAAACCTTGAACTATATTAAGCATGAATGGATCAAGCTCATGGTAAAATAATTTGGCTTAGAAGATTTCATGTGGAGGAATTGGTATTTAACCTCAATAGACTAATTCTACCCCATTGAAATATAGGTAATAAGTTTGAACCAACATTTGTGTTAGAGAAAGTATATCATGGATTTCCTTTTCAATTGGTAGACTGTAATGGTGAACATTTAATGCTTTGAATGTTTCCAAACAAAGCATTTTACTAAATGTTGTATAAGGGTGCCTTAATTAGTGAAATTTATTTAGGACCCTAATGGGAGCCTATCACTAAATTTTTTAATTTTAAGAAATTTAAAATTATCAAACATTTGAATTTAAGATTTGACTCAAACTTTATTAAACACACTCAAACTTTATTAAACTAACTTAAATTTCAAAATTTCATTCCTGATCTCTTTAAGACCAACAAAAAACAAAAGCAAACTCTAGTTTATGAATTTGTCGCTTCACTTTTGTCGATTGAACTAATATGTCATTTTAAAATCTTTCAAGCTAAAATTTTAACTGAGAATTAAATCTTAAAAGTAATAATTGAAAACTGGATTACATTTAGCTCTTCATTCTTTTTGAAGGAAAATATCCATCAAAAAGCTCATTTTCCCTTTCAAAGATAGTGTCTATCAAGAAGTTGAGCAAAGTCACCTAACAAAAAATTCAATTAACAAGTTTGGGATGGGTTTTAAAGACCAAGATATGCTTTGTAATAACATAGTTTTGATAATTTCTGAGCCAGAAGAAGTACCTAAAGGAAAACCACCATTTGAGTTCTTAGTAAGAGAAGCATTATCTTTCCAATTTGTAGTGAGTCCAGCAGAACGCCAACTAATACCAAATTCAATTCCATGATTACTAAACCTATCTTAACTAAGACACAATCAAGAAACAAAAATGAAGGTTAAGGAAGTGTATGTCAAAATTGCCAAGGAAATCAACATTGTAGAAGTTGAGTGTACACATGCTATGGAAGAGGGCGTACCCATAAAATTATCTCAAATGAACAGAGGTTATAGGTATAAAATACTACCCCTTCTCTTCATATTTAGGCATCACCAAATGAGGCAAAGCAACCACTCAATCTGTACTTCAAGATTAAGTCTGATGATCAATTGGTAATTCCAGATTTAAATATAGTTGTGTAAAATTTATAAAATTGACTCCGCTTTACAACGGTACCAAAAAATTAATGTGGTATTTTATTACTAATAACTTTAAGCACTTAAGATTGGGATTTTATGTAATTATATGTATCATTATCAAGTAATATAAGACTTTCTGTTTAAGTCCCAAATATTGATCCCAAAGGAATGGTTTAAATTTGAAATGATAAATTAACTAGGAAGTTCACGGAAATCAAACAAGGTTTAAATTTGAAATGATAAATTAACTAGAAAGTTCACGGAAATCAAACAAAATACTATCACTAATTTCAAATGTGTAAGATGCTAAAAAAATTAAATTATTAACTACTAGAAAAACTTAAATGCAGAGTTTAAAAATAACAACTACTAAACTTTGTTTATGTGATGAAGTTTTCTTATATGAAAAGAATCTTTTCCACAACAATGAGTTTTTGGTGAAATGAGTTGATATAAATGGTTTAAATATGTATTGTGCTAAATAGGAGCTATTTTAATTCTCTCTCCTAATTCAGTGTTATAGAAAATTATTGGTTAATCTTAGGTTTAGTCCCTAAATCTGTGGCTAAGCTAGGAGGATACTGGCTCCCATTCCAGAGCTCCCACTTCCCTTCCCCTGAAGGCTAACTTTAGCTTTAGTTTTTAAACACTAAGATCAAATTGAGGATTTTTAGTCTATCACCCTAAAACTCTTCAATTCTACACCCAACAAAGTATATTTCACTATTTATTTGCACTTAATTCCATGAACGAATTACTTCTTCATCGACTTAAATGTGATTTTCACTCTGTTGTAGAACACATACTCCATTTTTTGGATCATATGTTTCACAACATATTTTAATAATTAAATCAGCCAGATCGAAAGTAAAATAAGAGCGGAGTTGAAAAATTATCACAATTTATTTTAAATTTTATCATTGGCACATCCAAATTATCTCTTCATTTCACCATATCTCAAAGTAGGGAGAAAGATAAAGGAAACTATTCAGACTTCATGAGAAAGATACAACAAAATAGAAATTTCATATGTAAAAGAAAGTTCAAACAATAATAATAAACAAACAACACTTATCTGAAACTCTTTCTTAAAGCAAATCCTTTGTAGCCTCTCTTACGAAACGTAGGAAGAAGAATCTCTCACTTCTCTTCCTCTTAAACACTTCTTAGAGAAGAATTCACACTTAAACTCACCACAAAAACTTAAAACTATAAAGACAATAACTAACTAATGGTGTGGAATGGCGTAGAATGTAGGTGTATGAAGAGGAAAACTGAGTGAGAAGAGGAACGCGAAATGGTGCAAAGGTGGGGCGGTTTTCTGATCAAATTTCAGCCCTAAATAGGGCCTAGGGTCGGTTCCCCAATAAGTGCATCAAAAAACTCTTCAAAAAGTGTCCAAATTCATCGAATCTTCTAGAAATAGGGCCTGCACCAAAAGTGGCATCGTCGGTGCCAGAGGCCATTTAATTTAATTCTCCTTCTTGCCAAATGGCGCCGACGGCGCCCAGTCGGCGCTGAACATTTTTTCAAATTCTCTATTTTGACTCCAAATTTCATCCTTTTTGGTTCATTTTTGCTCCATGTCCTAAAAATGAACAACCTGCAATAAAACATAAAAATTCCTTCCATTAAGTGCAATATCATAAAAAATGAGTATAAAATATGGGACTAAAAATGCATGTATTTTTGGTTCAAAATCCCCCAAACTTAAATGTTACTTGTCCTCAAGTAACTCCTTTACTACATAAAAATATGACTTATGGTAAATATTTTAACTTCTAGATTTAACTTCTAGATTTCTCTAGATTTCTATATTTTAGTTCACTAAATATGATAGCATCACTTAAGAAAAATTCAAAATCTCTCCACTTAATACTAAAGGTTTAAGAATAACGAGCAGTCAAGTCTAAGATTTTTTATTCTCTATTCTTTTCAAGTAAAATTGTAAATTATTCATATTAAAGCCACTAAGAGTATCCATATGAAAAAGAACTTCATGAAACTTTACTAATAAATATGCTTATGCTAATACCAAAATATAAGTTTAGAAAATGTAGTCAAGCCTTCTTCTTAAAGTTGATTCAAGAGAAGCCAATTTTTAATTAGGCATCTCCTCCAGCTTCTCCTCACATCTTTCTTCTTTTTTTTTCTTTTTTTCTTCTTTTCTGTTTTCTTTTTAGGATCATTTTCAATCCTTTTTCTTTTCTTTCTTTTCTTTTTTTTCTTTTCAGGACCATTTTCAATCTTT
The DNA here is from genome assembly GCF_001263595.1 of Phalaenopsis equestris. Taxonomy (NCBI): domain Eukaryota; kingdom Viridiplantae; phylum Streptophyta; class Magnoliopsida; order Asparagales; family Orchidaceae; genus Phalaenopsis; species Phalaenopsis equestris. Next base: position 451,477 of record NW_018164480.1, on the reverse strand, counting down.
TTTCTTTTCTTTCTTTTTCTTTTTTTTTCTTTTTTTATGTGAGGATTACTATGTTGTAGAACTCATACTCCATTTCCCGGATCATATGTTTCATAACATATTTTAACAATTCAATTGGACAGATCAAAAAGTTTAAGAGCGGAGTTGAAAAACCATCACAATTTATTTTAAATTTTATCATTGGCACATCTAAATTATCTTTTCATTTCACCATATCTCAAAGTAGGGAGAAAGATAAAGGAAACTACTCAGACTTCATGCGAAATATACAACAAAACACAAATTTTATATATAAAAGAAAGTTCATACAATAATAATAAACAAACAACACTTATCTAAAACTCTTTCTTAAAGAAAATCCCTTATAGCCTCTCTTAAGAAATGTTGGAAGAAGAAATCTCTACTTCTCTTCCTCTTAAACACTTCTTAGAGAAGAATTCACACTTAAATTCACCACAAAAACTCAAAACTATAAAGAAAATAACTAACTAATGGTGTGGAATGGCGTAGAATGTAGGTGTGTGAAGAGGAAAACAGAGTGAGTGAATGGCGTGGAATGTAGGTGTGTGAAGAGGAAAACAGAGTGAGGGCAGGAACGCAAAATGGTGCGAAGAGGGGATGATTTTTTGATCAAATTTCGGCCCTAAATAGAGCTTAGGGTCGGTTCCCCAATAGGTGCATCCAAAAACTCTTCAAAAAGCGTCCAAATTCATCGAATCTTCTAAAAACAGGGCCTGCACCAATACTGGCGCCTTCGGCGCCAGAGGCCATTTAATTTAATCCGCCTTCTCAGTCAAACGGCGCCGTCGACTCTGAACATTTTTTTAAATTCTCCATTTTGACTCCAAATTTCATCTTTTTCCTTTCTTTTTGCTCCAAGTCCTAAAAATCAAAAACCTGCAATAAAACATAAAAAATTCATTCCATTAAAGTGCAATATCACCAAAAATGAGTATAAAATATGGGTCTAAAAATGCATATATTTTTGATGTATCAATTGGCAAGGTGTTGACAGCTGAAGAAATAAAATTTTGAGCACTTTAAGTGTTTAAGCGGTAGGCTTATTAATATATTAGTAGGGATAAAACTCTGTATAATCTATAGTGAATTGTAACAAGGGAAAATTTTTTAATCATGTGCAAGTTATGGGTGAAAGGCTAACAGGGCTATATGAAATGGTGGAGTTATTTGAAACCAAGGAAACTAATGAAAGAAAAAGGTAAAATCACTGTACATATTGGATTTTACAATAAATATGAATGAGACATTGAAGTTCATCCATCCAACATCATATGTAGCAAAGAAGTTGATAAATTCCCTGTGTTATTTAGGTATGTAATTTAGAGGCAGGTGTTATGGCACATCTCACACCTTTCAAGTATACCCAATACTTGAATAGTCAATTTCTACGAAAAAGAAGACTGCATCCTAAAACAAAATGACCATCTTGATTTTTAATGATGTTTCTACACAATTTCTTTTGTAAGCCATTGTGATACTATTTTTGGTAACGAGATCATCATTGCAGGCTTTAAAGAGTTTGTTGAAACATACTCCATTCCTCATCCAAAAGCATTAGTACAAGTTATTAATAAAATGGACCCGATCTGGAAGATCATTGTGTATCAATATTCCCACAAGAAAATTTCAATCAACTTTTGAAAGATTCAAGATTCCAAGATTCTTTATACCTACAACCCAGACATAGAGTTGCAGAACATTATCCATTGCATACTTTGAAGATGAGATTTATGAAATTACTATAGTTTTTTTTCCAATACACACACACACACATATGGCAGGGACAGACACATGTTTATATATATATAAATTCCAAGGGCTAATATATTAGGAGTGGTACAAAATAGGTTGGATGAGTGGGCCTAAGTAAAAACTCAAAGCTCCCTGTATATAACACACACCAAAATTTTCAAAAAAGTACATGTTTACCCAAAACCATAATATACATGTATACCCATCTCCAAAAAAGTACATGTATACCCAAAACCATAATACTATAATATCTACGCCAAAATCTTCAAACAAAACCAAAATTCACAAGCTGTTTGGTAGTAGTTGGATCGGTGAGGCTATAAATGCCAAACATGTGGAGAAAATAGTTGTTGAGATCTTCAAACTCTAATAGGGAGTATTCTTCCTACACAAAATTCATAATCCGTTTCAGTTGGTTCACCCCCCAAATGCATGTGTAGGTTGGCCAAAAAATGACGTTGCATAACCAAAACAGATGGAAGATATACTTTTTGCACGAAGGACTGGAAGAAAGGGAGAAGAAAAAGCTGGAGTAATTGATTTACCCAGAAAGGACCCATGAAAACCCTTTACACAGATAATAGGAGCATGAGTGTAATCCAAAGTACCCTTATTTATTACCTCTAGTTTTAGGTAAGGAGATTGCTAATAAATGGTTAAGTTTTCTGCCATCACCTGAAGCAACCAAGGTATCATTCATTAAGTTCCTGAGTTCTAGTAGGCCTTTATTCTTCTTCTTCTTCTTCCTAGATGTGTAAACCTTCCAATCATCATCTGAAGACTGGCTCAACTCATCAGTGTATTGGTCTAAAAATTGTCTAGCAAGTGTAGGTTGTTGTACAACATGATCCCCTTGTGCTTGATTGACATCAAAACCTTGTTCGATCTGATCAGATGGTAGGGCTACAGGAGAAAGCTCGCCTAGGTTTTGAGCTTGAAACTGGGGCAATGACTCATCCACTGCTAAAGAAGGTTCCACAAGAGGTATAATAAGCAAGCAATCCCCCTCATGGACAGTAGGAGCATGCCTCAAAGGCTCCTCCATAGGTGAAGAGGTAGTCCCCTTAGGAGAAATAAAACCAGGCACCAACTCTTATCTTGTGGTAATTTCCTCCACAAGAGTAGATGTATCCAAAGCAGCGGGGTTAGGCCCATCCTTATGCAGTTGAGCTTTAGGTTTCAATTTAGGGTGGAGCCTGTGAAAATTTTCAAGGGTATGCCCAAATATCTTAAAATGGGTACAATAAAAGGGTCTATGTTCCATGACAATTTGTTGCCAATATTCATTATGTGTTGTACCTAGCCAGACTTCTATAATATTAGGTAAAGTGATATCTTATTACATGAGTATTCTTGCAACAGAAGGCCTAGTTAGATTGAAGGTGGGTAGATCTAGTATTCTTGCAACAGAAGGCCTAGTTAGATTGAAGGTTGGTAGATCTAGTTTCATAAGATTCCCAAGTATGGCCCCAATATAGTAGAGAACCTAATAATTAAATAGATGCAGCTTAAGACCAGGTGAACCAAACCATATTCGTATAGTGGGAGGTTCATGATTTTGGTCAAAATTAGGAGACCACTTGAGCAACTTCATTAGTTTTCTTGCAATGTTAAGATATTTTTTAGAGAAAATCATAGTGTAGTCTTCAGCCAAGGTTAACTAAATCAGCACATGCCTCCCATCAAGAAGTCCCACTTCCACTTTCCTACCAGTTTTATATCTTCAAAAATCTTTTTAATAACTTCCATAGAGGGGTGTCCCAACTAAAATTTTCTGATAAGTGTGAACTTGCATTTCTTAGGCAAGGTTGAAATTTCTAAATCATATAAAAAGAGAGTTTTTTTCCCACCCTTCCTACTTGCCTTCTTAACAAAAGGGCAGTCATATGTACCATCACGACATTCCTTATAACTTGACAAGAAAACAATAGCTGACCCCACCAAATGGTTACTCAGCACGTAGGCGAAGGAGGCTTTGTCGGGTTCAATCGAAGAAGAAGGGAGCACACCCATCAAAGCAGGGATGGTCCGATGAAAGCAGACACCGTAGCATAAGTCGAGGCAGAGGAAAGTGCAAAGAGAGAATGGAGAATCCAACACAGGGAAGAAAAGGATTGAAGGGAACATATGAATCAGTGGAAGTCACCAAAAATCAACCTTAAACGAGCAAAGTCGACAAGGATGACGAAGGATGATGAAGGAGAAAATCGTAGTAGCAGACAAAGCCAGACACACGCAGCATCAGACGAAGCATGATGAAGAAGCACAAAAAAGATGATGAAGGATGAAACAGATGAAGTCAAGGTGTGAAACCATTCTTGTTCTTCAAGCATGATCAAGCGAGAATCAACGGAGTAGAAACTCAAGTTCGCCATGAGGTGAAACCCTAGCAGAGCCTCTCGTCATTTGAATTTTTTTTTAGAAAAGGAGAATTATGTGTCTCCCTACATGTTAATCATAAAAAAAAGGTACAATGATTGGTAGGAAATAGATCTCTCACTAGAAAACCAAAATAAATACATCACACACTCATAAGAAGGATCCTCAACCTCATACAACTCCACCCAAAGAAAGAAGAAGTATACCAAAAGCAAAGCGTATGCCCCATATACAAGTATACCACCAAAAAGAGAACACCCAAAAATAAAATGATCCACAAACCTAATGTTGCAAGCAATGAGCAAGAAAACCGAAACAAGAGTCATCCAAGGCAAGAGAGGGTAGTACTTTGTAGTATTACGATAGTCTTCATAGTCACGTCCTGCAAGCAAAAAACAGAGTTGAATAAAAGTAATAAGCATCCAAGAAGAACAACATAAGCAAACCAAAATTTTTCCAGTTCGAACAACCATAAAAAAATCTCATAGCAGCAGATTTCCAGAGCCTAAAAATGTAGAAAACCAAAAGAGGGTAGCACTTTGTAGTGTAATTTTTCCAGTTCAAACATCCAACAAAATCCACATAGCAGCAAGACCGAAAGCAGGTTTCCACAGCCCAAGAATGCAGAAAGACCAAAAGTAGGCAAATATACAAAGCTTAAACAAAAATAAATTTATCACCTAATGTAATGCACATCTAGCAAATCTCCATTTAAAAGAGTCTGCAAGTGAGGTGGGGGCAGAACACCCACCAAAACTCTTTGCAAACCTTGCTTAGAAATCCAATTGGCAGGGGATATACATTCCTTATAAATGAAGTGCATTTGTATAACCATATTCTACTTTTATAATGAAATCTTGAATCATGTTTAACAAATAAATAATATTCCAAGTAGGAGGAATGTTCCTATTGAACATGTTAACAACTGCAATGGAGTCCGTCTCAATATAAAAAGAGTGAAAATGGAAGACAACCACAATCATACAAAATAGAGAAACACTCAGCCTCTAAAGGAGTAGAGACACAAGCTAGTGAGGAAAAATAACAGAGGCAGCTACCCGAAGAATCCCAAAAAATACAACCTGTTCTAGCATCATATATTGTCCAACTTTCATACACATTAAGCTTAACCCATCTATCGGGAGGGGGTTGCCACCGAATCAAGGTGGCCCTCCTACCTCTTAAAGAAGGATTAGAGCATAATGTAATGAGACGAGAGGCTTTAAGAAAGTAAGCAATAATATACTTGTGTGCATTCCTTGCAAACCAAAGGAACCACAAAATAACATACAAAAATGGTTCCAGATTCCCTTCATAAATAGGTGCAGCTTTCCAAGCAATAAGAAAATTATCCCACTCTAACTAATCATTCAATTGTGGAGTCCAAACTATCCTAAAATACACCCCAACCAAACTCTGAACTTCAAAAGCAAAGAGGCAATCGAAGAAAAGATGTGAGACAGATTCCTCCTCACATTTGCAAAGATAGCACCATGAATCCATACACAATCCTTTTAATTTCAAGATATTATCAAAGGGCAAGAGCATTAAAAAATATCTCCAAGGAAGAAAGAGATAGAGGGGGATAATAAACCATTCCATAGTGCAGAAGTCCAACGACAATGATTGAAAACATGCAGTTTTTAATACAATAATTTAGTGATGGAGGCATGAGAGGTGAATTTCCATATGGGGTTATCCAATTTAGATTGGGAAATAGGTATTTTTGTGATGTTTCTAGCTTTATCACCAACCAACGTCATAAGCTTATGAACATCCCAAGAGCCATCCCTCCGGCAATCAGAAACCAGCAAAATATTATCCTCGGGAGACTAAGAAATGTTAGAGAAATCTTCCACACTCCAATGATTGAACCAGAAAGATAAACTACTAATGCCAACATCCTAAAAGATATATTTTTGTGCCACGGGATGAACTTTAAGCAAATCTTTCTTTCCAAAGCTTAGTATCCAACTTTCCATTGAACATTAGAGGGGTGAGAAATGGTGCAGTATTTTTTATGGAGAAAGCGAGCACAAAATGAAGTACCCATAAGAAATTTAAACCAGAGTTTAAACATACTAATTTTTGTGATGTGCTTTAAGTTCTTGAAGCCTAAGCCTCCGGCAATATTAGGTTTGCAAACCTTATCCTAGGTAGTCCATATTTTCCGGTGACTACTACCAGACCATAAAAATTTATTAAAAGTCTCTCCAGAGTGATTTGAGTTCTTTTTTTCAGCTGCAAAACTTGATGGGCATATAAAGGAATGGTGTGGAGGACACTCTTGAGCAAAGTGAGGTGACCACCATTATAAAAGAAATTATTTGTTCAGTCGTTTACTTTTGCTACAACTTTGTCCACCACATCATCCATCTGTGTTTGCCTCTTTCTACCATGCAAAATATTAACACCTGTGCATTTAAGAGGAAGAGATGCCACCTAAAAATTAGTGTAAGAAGCATCCCAAGTAGTATGAATAGCGCTAACATGTTTGTTGAAAAATAATTGACACTTAGCCGTGTCAAAAGTTAACTCCAAAGTGTTCTGAAATGAATTTAGCATCTGCATCAAAGTTTTAAAAGCATTTTTGCTAGCATCTGAGAAAAGGATAGCATCATCAGTGCAAGCAAGGTGACTAACCATAAGCTTCGATTTTTGATAAAATTGAGTGTAAGGATGAAGCAGCTGCATTTGATTCATAAGATGTGAGAGGTAATCAAAAGTAAGGATTAAAAATTGTAGGAGAAAGATAATACCCCTAAGGGAGGAGAAAAAGCCATAAGATTTCCCATTCACAAGGACGCTATAGTAGTTCTATTCTAGCCATCTCTTGATATTGCAGTAGAAATTCTTAAACAAACTCCGAGCCCGAAGTGTACCCAAGATAAAATCACAGTTAATTGTGTCAAACCACACTTGCATTTCTTATCAAGGTCTTCAAAAATTTCTTGAGCAAGTAGTATATTAACAGATATTTACATCCCTTGAATGAAGTCGATTGTTGTGGGGAGATAATGGCAGACAAATGGGGCTATAAATGAGCCACAATAACCTTATTGTTAACTTTGGAAAGGACATAAGTGAGCGATATAGGGTAGAAATTATCTTAGCTAATTTTATTATTACCATTTGGAATAAGCACAATAAGAGAGGAAGTGAAATATTTACCCGGGTTATCACCCTGAAAATAGCGTTATATGGAACTTATCACTTCCTTTTTGATGATATCCCAACATTTGATGTAAGAGGTTGATGTAAAACCATTTGGGCCTGGGGCCTTATTGGGGTTAATCCCCTTAAGTTCAACAAGGATTTCTTCTTTAGTAGGGACGTCTGTAAGTGAAAGAGAGGATATGTAATCCCTTTCCACAGAGAAGAGTTCAAGATTAATGGGCAATATTGAAGTTTGGCATTGGAATAAGTTAGTAAAATTTTGAACAACACAATTGTCAATCTCATCTGGCCGTCAGAAGATTTAATTTTGAGAATAGTATTCAGGTTACGCCTGTGTTTAATAGAAGCATGGAAAAAAGTAGTCTTTCTATCTCCACAGGCAAATAAACATCATTTGTTTTTTTTTTTTAAGAAAACCTTCCTCCAAATCAATTGTTTCAAGGAGGGAAGCATGTGCCTCTGCTACATCACTATCCCATTGTGGAGTACAACAATCTTGGGCTTCTAATAAGTCAACATTCCATTGTGCATCAATAACTTTAGCATGAACATTACCAAATACATGATAATTCCACTCACGTAAGTGAAGAGCCACCTTTTCGTGAAGTTGCCATAAAATATACCAAGAGTTTCCCACATTATCAAAATGCCACACCTAATTAATGAGATTCAAGAAAGTATCATAAGAAGTCCATATATTGAAGAACATGAATTTATAGCAGGGTGAGTGGTTAAAGAAGGCAAGCGAAAGTAAGCTCAGAATATGATTGGAAGCAGCAAAATTCAAGGGTTGAAATTTAGAGATTGGATAATAAGTGAAAAAATGCTGAGTGCCAAGAAATCTATCTAATCTTTGATATAGAAAACCCCAACTCCAAGTGTAAGGGAAGCCAGAATAACCTAAATCATGTAATCCAACATGAGCAAGCTTGTCACAAAACCAATTAATGAGAGATAATTTACATCTCCAACCACCCCTCTTCTCTGAAGGTTTCATGATCATATTAAAGTCACCTCCAACAAACCAACTCTCTTTGATCACCTCTCCCATTTGCACAAGTTTATTCCGAAGAAGCACTTTATCCTGCAATAGAGAGCTAACATAGATAAAAGTGGCATACCCTTGCAACTTATCCATCTTGCAAGTAGTAAGAACAAACTGCTCTTCATCAACAACAATCGTCAAATCAACCTGGCACTTCCAGAAGATTCATATTTTATTGTTTTTGTTGCAATAGTGAATTTAGTTTGAAAATCTCCTAAAAAGTCTGCCCTGATTCACAGAAACAAAAAGCTCTAAGAGAGCAAATATAAAAATCTTATAAACCCTACATAAGTGTTCAAGTTTATTAAGGGAGAGGGAGCTAGGGTCCGCTGCTAGGGTCCGCTACTCCCCTAATATTCCAAACCAAAATGTTAAACATGGATTCTCAAGCTACCCCTTCTAGAAGACCTAGGAGGCGTGCCAAACTGTTCGCCATCGAAAAGGAACTTTCCATCACGAATAATATTTTCACTATCAAGATGCAGAAGTTCATTTTTCCTTTTGTTTTTTGCTTTTTTTCTTACTGACTTTTTGTACCAACCATTCCTCATCTAACAAATTAGTACCTTCCAAAATAGTAGCATCAGGCAGTACATTCTTACCCAAAGAATTTAAACTAGCATTACAGACATTTATATCCATAACGGTGGATGGGGGGATCAACTACATGCCTGTTAACCTGCAATTCATTTAAGATTGTAACATTTAAAGCAACATCAATTGGAATGATTGGATCAACATCAATAGAAACATGGTGTTCAGTGCCACATCCATCGCTAGTGCTAGCAACCAAAGTGTCATTAATTACTTGTGTAGAAACAGGGGGGACAAAATTTGCATCTTTATCAATATTTAGATATTTAGGGTTTATAGTAGCCTCGAGGTCAATGTGCTTGGTGCCCTGCACCCGAGCAGTGTGGGGATGCTCAGAGCCATGCACTAAATGTGGATACAAACGATAACAGTTAGCGGATAGATGTCCAAATATACAATGTGCAATAAGGTGAATGTCGTTCTATCTCAACTTTTTGCCAGTAACCCTTACGAGCGGAGCTAATCCAAAATTTCATCAGAGACGAGCCTCAGAAGGCCTCGGCCTCGTAAGCAAGAAGGTAGGGCCATCCATTTTTAAAGGTTTTCCATATGCAGCATCAAGAGAAAAAACAACTTCATGATTAAACAAATGGAGTTTTAAACCTGGAAATTTCAACCATACAAGAATAATGGGAGGTTCCAATTTGGGATCAAAGTCCGCATTCCATTTCAGAAATTTTATAGTAATATCATCAAATTTAAGAAAATGAGGAGAAAATAAACATGTATAATCTTCATCATTGTATAGTTGGATAAGAATGTGTCTCCCATCAAGGGGACCGATTTTGCATAAACCCGTAAGCTTCAGAGATTCAAACTCCCTCCTTACTACTTCAAGCTTAGGATGTCCAAAAATGAATTTCCCAACTAAGGCGTGCTGACACGAAGAGGCAAGAATAGTAGATTCATCTTCAGACACAAACATGGCAAATTTATCATTTTTTCTCCCAATTTTCAAATGAAATTATAATCTCCCCCAATATGTAAAGCCTCATGAAAATATGGAGGAAAGAGCCCAGTGTTACTCAATTTGGAACCAACATTACACTGAGTGCAGCTGCAAAGGAATGATCCATTGGAGTTCCTCAGAAGACGTTGATGGATCAAGATACCTAAAAGGAAACAACAAAATAAGAGGAAATGGGAAGTTCTCACCAGCAGAAAGAAGAAATGTAATCTTTGCACTTCCACTTGTTGTTAATGAAGCCTAAAAATCCATGGGAAAGCCGAAATAGCCTCAAAATTCCTCGTGCCCTAGCTCTTGCAGACACCTCCATTTTGTCATCTGAATGATGAATATATATATATATATATATATATATTATTTTTATTATTTTTACTATTTTTATTTTTTTTTGTGGAAGGAGCATTATTCGGCTCCATTCATGTTGATCATTAAAAACAATACAAAAGATTCCACTGAAAAGGTCCCCTATAAACCAAAATACAAATGACACCTAGATTGTGACCAATCCACAAAAGTATAACATACAGGAAAATGGAAAAAACTAAATAATGTTAAAAAGAAAAGAGGAAGCCCAAAAAAAATTATAGATCTCTGAGTTGATTAGCTTTTTCTTAGATGAGGAGTCTCTAACTTATCACCATGAAGTAAGAGAGCAAGAGGGGTGGGGGGCCTTGTTGCAATAGAAATGGAGTTAGTATAAAGGCCATGCCCGGCAAGCCAATTAGCAGGTTGGTTTCCTTTTTTATAGATAAAAGACGTATTGACTTTAAATAGCTTGTTGAGATTGCCAATTTTTTGTTTCCAATGTATATGATGCCAAGAGGACAGCTGCTTAGTGTTGAGGAAAGTCATCAGTTGAATAGAGTCCACCTCAATCCACAATTTATACCTTTATACCATGCACAATTTATACCATGCAGCTTTCAGTGCAAAGGTAAGGGCCCAGTAAATAGCAATAAGCTCAGCTTCCAGAGCATCATGGGCCTCAGTAGAAGCATGAAAGAACAACAAGCATTTGCTGGAGGACTCTCTGAAACCTGCCCCCACCCCAGCACCCCATTCTGAAAAACTACCATCAATATTAATCTTCATGGTATGTTGATCAGGGGGTTGCCAAATAACTTTCTTAATCTTGTTATGTCTTTTAGTTACAGAAGTCTGAGGAAAACTGATATTAGGGAAGTTGTTAAATTGAATCAGCTTGTTTAAGTAGAAAGCACAGTTTCTAGCAAGTAGAAAGCACAGTTTCTAGTAACCTTGGAATGATGAATAGGCTTATCTTCATGTTTTCTGATGTTTCTGCACATCCACAAGAACCAGGCCACAATATAAGGGATAGAATCACCTTTCTTACTTTTCCAGCTATGCCATCCATCTTTGAGATTGGACCGGTCCTTATCCAAGCCATCTACTTTAATCTTAGTAAGAAGTGCCTTCCAAACCTCTTGAGCAAACTCACAGTTAAAGAAGAGGTGGTTGTTGTCCTTTTCATATCTCTGGTAAAGATAGCATCTAGAAGGCCCTCTCAAACCCTTAAGTTTAAGAATATCATCAGTTGGCAGCAGGTTGTTGAAGAACCTCCAACAAAAGAATGACATAGAGGGGGATAGATATCTGTTCCAAATGGCTTTAGTCAAACTTTGATGGGTTGGCATAGATGGCTTTAGTCAAACTTTGGTTAGCATATCTATGCCAGATAATTATGTCTTTTCTACCCTTATCAAAAAAAATTTTAGTAACTTGAGATAGGTGGGGCTCCTGTAGAATGGATTGGAGCTTAGTAACAGGCCAGGAGTCCCCCTCCCAAAGATCACAAACTGAAAGGTGAGGGTTGAAATCAGAGAGGGGAACCCCTACCCAGTCTTTAGGACACCAATGATCTAGCCAGAAGTTCACTTGACCATTCCCCAAATCCCAAATGTACATTTCTTCAGCAAGTTGTCTAATTTTAAGCATATTAGTACAAATTCTAGAGTCCCCCAGCTTTTTGGAGATGAGAGATGGATGATGTCCCTTGCAGTATTTTCCATTCATGAACTTAGCCCATAGGAAAGTTTGGGCTCTGAAATTGATCCACATATTACATAAATTAATTTGTGTGATTTGTTGAAGTCCCTTAAACCCCATCCCACCTACCATGTTAGGTTTAGCTGCCTTTTGCCAAGAAGCCCAGTGGAGCTGCTGCCTTTGACCTACCCACAAGAATCTATTAAAGACTCTTTCCAACTGAATTTGTGTGATTTTCTTCATATAATTGGTTTGGAGAATATATGAGGAGAAGGTAGTTAAGACACTTCTGAGTAGAGTAATTCTACCCCCATTGGACAGGAAAGAATAAGACCAACTAGATAAGGTTTTCTGAATTTTCTAAAAAACCTCATCAAATTGGATCAGCTTAGATCTCCCCCAAGTGAGATGAACCCCTAATTATTTCAAAGGGTCTTTAGCAATGGAAAAACCAGTATATTCAGAGATCCAATGTTTACAATTGGAAGATGCCCTCTTGTTAAAGATAAGTTGGCATTTAGTAGGGCAAAACTCCATCCCATAGTAGTTCTGAAATTGTTTCAGACATTAGTAGACTTTTTTAACTGCATTTTTATGAACATTAGAGAATATCATAATATCATCAGCATACATGAGATGGGAGATAACCATAGTGGATTTGTGATGAAATCTGGAATATTGTTGGTTGAGGATGAGCTTGTCTAGCATTCTAGAGAAGTAATCCATAGCAATAATAAAGATAGTGGGGGAGAGTGGGTCTCCTTATTTGAGCCCTCTGGTAGGTGAGGTGTGAAAGAACCCTTTGCCATTGATAAGAATAGAATGCTTGTTATTAATGAGCCACCTGTGGATGAGTTTACAAAAATCAGGTTGAAAACCTCTGACAGCAAGAATCCCAAAAATAAATTTCCGATAATAGTTTCATAAGCTTTTTTAATATCTAGTTTATAGATAAGATTACCCCCCTACTGATTTTATACAGATCCAGAATAAGTTCTTGTGCCAGCAACACATTATTGGTGATGGATCTCCCTTTAATGAAGGCAGTCTGGTTTGGGCATATAATCTTGTCAAAGTGAGGTTGGAGTCTTCTTACTATGATCTTACTGATGAGTTTACTTATGACAGAAGTAATGCTGATAGGCCTGTAGTGTTCCCAAGTCTTCTGCAGATCCCCTTTAGGAGTTAGTACAATAGAAGTATCTCTAAAATAGCAAGGGAGATTGACCCCCCTGAAGAAACTCTTGATAGCCTCAATTACCTCCTTTTTAATAATGTGCCAAGCTTTTTTATAAAAGTCACCAGTAAACCATCAGGGCCAACAGATTTGGAGCTGTCAATGGTGTTTAAGGCATCCCAAATTTCATCATCAGAGGGGGGTTCAGTGAGTCTTAGCTGATTAGTGTAATCTATTTCTTCAAAAAAATAGTTTTCATAATCAGTATTTAGATCAAATGAAGAGTTCAGTAAAGAACTATAGTACTTAACAGCATCCAAAGCAATAAGATCATTGTCATTAATCCATCCACCCTCAGAAGAGTAAATAGAGTGAATGGTATTACACTTCCTCTTGTACCTAATATAAGCATGGTAAAACTTAGTGTTCTTGTCACCTTCAGTAAAAATGTTAATAGAAGCTTTTTGCTTGAGTAACAGATCTTGTATGTCAATAGCATTAAGCAGATTAGTCTGGGCAGTGGGCAGATCAGTCTCAATGGCAGTTTCATTCTGAACAACAGCTTCAAGTTTCTCTACTTCCTTTTCAGCAGATAAGGCATTGGAAAAAACATTCCCAAAAGTTTTCAGATGAAGGAGGCTAAGTTTGATGAAAGGGTCAGTATGGTCAATATCAATCCAATTAGAGGCAATACAACTGATGAATAGGGGGTGAGTGGACCACATATTAAGATATCTAAAAGGGGGGGTGATATGTGGTATTGCTAGGGGAAGTAATAAATATGAGAAGAGATCTGTGATCAAAACCAGTGAGTGTTAGGTGAGTAACAAAGGTTGGGAGATAGTGCTTATGCCAACAGTCATTCACCAGCACCCTGTCAAGTCTTTCCCACAATAAACCCCTTTTCCAAGTGAATTTAGGACCCTGATACCCTAAATCAAACAAGCCAGCTTGTTGTATCTGATCATCGAAGAAAGTCATTTTGGACAGATTAGGAGGTCTCCCCCCAGATTTCTCTGTTGCAGAAGTGATACAATTGAAATCTCCCCCAACCATCCAGGGAGAGTTCATATTAGCACTGATGTGATGCAAGCTCTCCTAAAGCTCCTGTCTATCAGCTTTGAGACTGCCAGCATAAATGAAAGTTGCATACTCTAGGTGGCCTTGAATAAGAAGAGAGAGATGAAGAGAGAGATGTATAAGAGAGAGATGTATAAACTGTGGATGGTCAATAAGAGTACTCCACTGTATTTCTTTCCTACAAAAGAACCAAAATTTGTTATTCTTGTTAGCATAATGAGAAAACCCATGAAATTTGCTAATAATTTTGTGGGAATTTTGTTGAACCATTGGTTCTAGTATAGTAAAACACCAAAGTTTGTATTTTTTGTTGAGATAGATCAGTCTTTTTAAAGACTGAGGATGGGCAATGCCCCTTATATTCCAACGCAGAATATTAATCATTGGAGGGATTAATGTGGAGGGTGATCTGGTCCTTCCTCTAGAAGGATAGAAGGCCCTCCAATCTTCAGTATACATGTGCTCCCATTGTTTCCTTCTTTTAGTTTCTGAACTTCTGATAATAACTTTTTCTTCTTCTTAGATTTTTGTGTTTGTCATTCCTCTTCCATTAAGAGCTTCATCTCAGCTATTTCTCTCTTCTCAGGGGCTTCTAAGACTGTGATATCCTTCTGGTTATTCTCCCTAGATGCCTCACCTTCATTTAGTGAAACAGTTAGGGGAGAAGTAATATTTACTAGATTTTCCTCCTCTCTGAAGTATCTGGGGGATAAGTTAGTAGGAGCATTGGAGCTAAAAGGAGCTGTTGAGCTTTTGGATGTCCCCAATATATCCTCCATATTCACAGTTGAAGAGGGTTCCACACATACTGTAGGTTCTAGAGGAGTGGAATGATTAATCTTTCTTGAGTAGACACATTTTTCTTTGGAGGGAGATGAAGCCTGAAGCATCTATCTTAGGTATGTCCAAACATTGTAAGAGTAAAATTTTTAAAGGAAATATGGTTTCTGTTCTAATACCACATTCTGCCATAACCCCTCTTTATCAGTCCCAATCCAGAGCCTTCTAATTTCAGGGAGAGTTACATCTCTTTCTATAAGGATTCTAGCTAGAGCTGGTCTAGCTTTGTTATATGTAGGAGCACCAACCTTCAGGGGTCTCCCTAGTGCACTTGCAATAATGAATAGAGCATTGAGGTTAAAGTATTAAAGTGGGAGGCCAGGTAATTTAAACCATAGGGGAACTAATAAGAGGTTCCTTACTAGTAACTAGGATCCCACTTCAATATCTTCATGGTGGTACCTCCAATCTGAAGAGCTTATTTTGCAAACAATCTTGCATAGTCTTTCTCACCTAAAAGTTGGATAAGTAGATGCCTACCATCAAGTATTCTAATATGTCAATCTCCATTGAATTTTAAAGAATCAAAGTATTTTCTGACTAATTCCATTTTAGGGTGGCCAAGAAGAAATTTTCCTACCAAGGTAAACTTTAGTTGTTCATTTAGATTGTGTATTTCTTGTGGAGAGAAATAAACAGCTGGTTCACCTTCTTTGTAACCCAAAGGATGAACACAAGGGCTGTTACCCTTTCCAGCAGCTGTGTCATGGAAGTTCTGTTGGAAGACTAAGTGATCAGGATCACTAAGAGAAACATTAGACTTGCCCACCACCCCAGTTAGCCCACTGAGCATCAGTCACTATGTCAATAGGGGTAGCCATAATAAAACCAGTGCACACACTAGGAGAGCAAACCCAACAACAAAAGCTCCAGCAAATCACAGAAATATCAAGAGGAAATCCTGTGTGCTCTGGAAAGACCAAAACACACAGAAAAGTCCAAACCAACAGTACAAAACACCAAAGGGGAAGGAGTTTCCTCCAGTAAAACAAGGAGGCCAAAAGAGGATTCCCACAGATGCAGAAGCAGGCCAAAACCAAAACAAACCAATGCAACAATAAAGGCCTCCAAAGTACCAGGGATAAGAGTGAGAGAAGCTGACTCCCAAGGCAAAAGGAGGCAAGAAGGAGCACCTTTGGAAAGACAGATGTAGCACCACCCATAAAACCACCCCCAATAGAGCTTCATCCTGCCAGAAACCCTAGCAGAGACCAACTCCTACAGCCCCCAACATCTTCATCATATATATATATATTCCCAAAAGTTTTCA
>NW_018164480.1:377018-434946 GCF_001263595.1 Phalaenopsis equestris | reverse complement strand
ATGTGTGTGTATAAAAAAAATGGCGGACGGATTTGCTCTGCTAGGTTTTGGCATTCATGGTGGCATTTATGGCGATTTCTCTTGGTGAGATCCTTCCCACTCTTCTCTTTGTCTTATTTTGTGTTTTTAGTCATGCCTTTGGTCGCTCGTTCCTTTATTGATGTTGTTTTAGATGGAGGTGGTGGTTCGGCCACTCCCTCCACCGAATATTTCCCACAAAGCTTTCATGACACTCTTGTAGTTGGAGGACATTATACTTTTATCAAGAAATTGGGAAAAAATGGTAAATTTGCACTATTAGTTACTGAGGATGAAACTTCCATACTTGCCTCTTCTTGTCGATTGGCCCTTTTTGGTAAATTTACGTATGACATTCCTAAGATTGAACTGATCAGGAGGGAGTTTGAAATGTTAAAGCTAAAGGGATGGTGGAAGGTAGGTATTATAGACAGGCGACATATTTTTATACAGTTAGCTAATGACAAGGACTATACTCATCTTTTCACTAAAAGGTTCTTGTGGATTGAGAATAGTATGATGAAATTGAGAAAATGTTCTATTAATTTTGATCCTAAAACTGAGTTGCCTATCATTCTGGTATGGATATGATTCCAAAGGCTTAAATTACATTTATTCAATCACGAGATTCTCTTTTTTCTTGCTGCTGCTTACGGCAAGCCTTTGAAAATGGATCCTGCCACTTTTACTTTATCAAGACCATCTGAAGCACGTATATTGTTTGAATGTGACATTACACAACCTTTTTGTAATGAAATATAGATAGGGTTGCATCACCAAGGATACTGGCAACCTGTTGAAATAGAAAGGAACTCGCCCTACTGCTCTCATTGTTCTATGTTTGGTCATCACACCACTTCCTATTTTCGCTTGAATCCATAACTCAAAACCACTCACAAAGAAACACGTACTATTCCACCTGCTGCTAACAATAATATTGAACCCCATGAAGTCCGAATTAATATTGAATCTGCGGTTGATCCAATTGAAAATCCCGCCATAATTAATGTCATCTCTTCTTTACAACCTCTAGGCACAGGAGCTACAGATACTTGTGAGGAAGAGAATCATCTATATATGACCACCAATGAATGTAAGGAAGGTATTGATAACTTACATAATTGCAATGATATAACTCCTCAACAATTACAGATGAATGAAGAAGTTGTGTCGGGTAAAAATATAAATGAAAATGATACTAATGTGGCTTTGGATGAATCTGTAGATACTATGCTTGCAGGGCACAATACAGATAAGGGACACCTCCCTTCTTCTAGCACTATGGTTCAGTCTCCTTTAGTTGGAGCTCTCTCTAATGTTATTGACATACATACTTCTTTATCTAATGCTACTAACACTTTGTAAAATGAGTGGCAGGTGCAAAAGCATTCTAGGAAAAAGGCTAAACGCAACATTGAGCTATCTAGAATTTATGCTGATAACACTGTATAGGAAGGCATTTATCACTCCGAAGGGGAACACTTGGTCAACCCTACTAGATCTTCTAGAAGGGTTGGATCACGTTATCATGATTAATATAATGGTATGTAGGGGAGCGGCAGATCCTAGCTCTCTTAATAGGCTCAAAAATCTTTGCAAGGTCCATAAATTACTTATTTTTTCTATCTTGGAACCTTTTGTTCAAGTTAATAAGCACAATATTCTTAATAAGTTTAAAGTTTATCGATCTCATTACAATGTTAACAACAAAATCTGGCTTTTTTGGAAGCGCACTGTCACTCTTTCTATTATAGATGATGAGGAGCGATATATTCTTTCTCAAATTTCTTTTGAAGACTTTCAGGGATGGGGCACATTTGTTTACTCTAGCTCTCATATTCATGAAAAAAATCAGCTTTGACATAAAATTGAGTCTATGGAAAACATCATACATGAGAATTGGTTTTTAGGTGGTGATTTTAATATGATCATGAAGCCTATGGAAAGAAAAGGGGGTGGTAGAGTAGAGCCTTCTCTTATTAACAATTTTCTTAACTCTATTGCTAATGATGGCCTTTATGACTTGGGATACTCTGGATCTCCTTACACTTGGAGGAGGGTTTTCTTTATGATAGATTAGATCATTTTTTGGCTAATTGTACTTTTATAAATCATTTTCCTGTGGTGAAAATTCAGCATTTGAGTCATGTTACCTCTGATCATTATACTATTTTGCTCACTTTGGCTTTTACTGTTAAACCGACCATAGCTCGTTTTAAATTTCTTAATGTTTGGACTTCTCATGATACTTATCTTAATTTGGTAACTCAACCTTAGAAATTTGATGGAGTTGGGAACCCTTGGTTTGTTCTGTGGCAATTACATAAGAAGATGGTTGCTCACCTCACTAAATGGAATTACCAGGTTTTTGGTAATGTTCATACTAAAGTCAAGGATGCTCAGTACAATGTTGATTCCCTGGAAGAACAACCTGAGGCTTCTCCTCAATTGATGGACATTGTTGCTCAAGCTCATCTTGTTTTAATGGATGCTATTACCTTAGAGGAAAACTTGCTTAAACAAGAGGCTAATGATTCTTCCTTTGTTGCAGGGGATAGAATTACTAAATATTTCCATTCCACCCTAAAACATAGAATAAATATCAACAACATATTAAAAATTAAAAAGGGGGATGGGATTATTTTAACTAATATGGAAGAGAATGGGGATAGTGTTGTTACATACTTCTCTGAGCTTTTTCAATCATCTACACATACTATGCCCGTTGACCCCACTTACTTTATGGAGGAGTATACTTATGTTAAAAATCTATTTTTATCTTTTCCTTCAGATGAACAGGAAATTCTAAATGCCTTTAAATCAATTTTCCCTAATAAAGCTTCTGGCTCTGATGGTTTCTCTTCAGCATTTTACATTCATTCTTGGGAAGTTGTTAAGAAGGAGGTTATTCTTGCTATTCAAAGTTCTTGGAAATAACCCTGGTAAATGCTGCATCTCTGCTCTGATTGTGCTTATCCTTAAAGGTAATTATAGGATTTATTGGGAGAATTTCCATCCTCTTTCTCTCACCACTGTGATATCCAAAGTTAGTGATATCCAAAGTTATAAAGTAAAATTATAGTTAACAGATTGCAACCTCATCTTATTCACATTATTGCTGATCAGCAGTCTGCTTTCATTAAGGGTAGGGATATTACGGATAATATTCTTTTAGCGTAGCACAGGAGATGATTGAAGATTTGGATAAGAAGTGCAGGGGGGAAACATGGTCCTTAAGTTGGACATAAGGAAAGCTTTTGACACTATTAGTTGGGACTTCATCATCAATATTCTGCAGGCTAAAGACTTTAAACAAGATTTTTGTTCTCTTATTCAGAGGTGGCTTTCCAATAATAGTTATAATGTGATGGTTGATGGGAAAGCTCATGTTTTCTTCTCTGCTAGCAAGGGTATTAAGCAAGGAGATACCCTCTCTCTCACTATTTTCATAATTGCCTTTGATTATTTGTCTAGGCTTATTAATAAGCTACCTTATGAGCATCCTTACCTTCAATTTTCTTATAAATCCAAAATTGTGGTTAGTCAACTTGCTTATGCTGATGATGCTATATTGCTTTTAAATGCTAGAAAATGTAAATGTGCCATCAAAGTTACTATATCTTTATTAAAGGATTTCCAAAACATTTCAGGAATGATGTTGAACTTGGCTAAGTGCTCCATTTACTTTGGTAAAGGTGTTCCCTCATCTACTTATGCTTGGGCTTCCACTTTTACTGGTTGCAATATTTCTAAGCTTCCCATTAAATATTTTGGGAATAACATTATCAGAGGTAGAACTAAGCAAACACAAATGGATGAGGTGATAGAAAAAGTGAAACTTAAGATCAACAATTGGAGAAATACATTCCTTTCTAATGGGGGTCAGCTTACTTTGTTAAAAATTGTTCTTTCCACACTTCCACTCTACATTATGCAAGTTCTAAAGCTAAAAAAAGTACTCAAAAGAATCTTGAAACTATTTTTAACAAGTACTTAAGGAGGGGAGATAGATCTTCTAAAAGTTGGAATACTTGGCACTATACATGTAAGCCTCTTCGTGCTAGTGGGCTTAACTT
Source organism: Phalaenopsis equestris (assembly GCF_001263595.1). Taxonomy (NCBI): domain Eukaryota; kingdom Viridiplantae; phylum Streptophyta; class Magnoliopsida; order Asparagales; family Orchidaceae; genus Phalaenopsis; species Phalaenopsis equestris. The sequence goes on along the minus strand of NW_018164480.1, from coordinate 430,852 downwards.
TAAAACTTTAAATCACACTATTGATATAAACATGTGTAAGCTATGGTTCAAATTTCGTTTGGGAAAATCACTTTGGGGAAAGTTCAGGTTTCATAAGTACTATAAAAATTCACATCCCACTACGGTTAATTGGAAAGTGGGGGACTCCAGGCTTTGGAAGGCTATAAAAGGCTATAATTGCAATTGCTGCTAGGGATGTTGCATCTCAATTCATGTTTTGGGATATTAGTGATGGTAATATTTCTTTTTGGAAAGATGATTGGGGTATCTTTATGTAGGGACATTTTTATAGGAGTTCTATATATAGTCCTATAAGTACACAAAGCATAATCAAGTTTGAGTAACCAATCCATTTTTATTGGATTCACAAATTTTTTCAATATTCTCTTAATTTCACGAATGGATAATTCAACAAAACCACTTGTCTGGGATGATAAGCAGTAGCAATTTGATGGTTGATATGATATTTCTTTAATAATTTATCCATTATTGCATTTATGAAATGATTTCCCCTGTTAGTTATGATTACTCTTGGCATCCCAAATCTACAAAATATATTAGTTCTTAAAAACTTTGCAACACTTTGAGAATCATATCGAGGTAAAGCAACAACTTCTATCCATTTGGATACATAGTCTACTACTATCAATATATATAAATTTTTGAAAGATGACATAAATGGTCCGATAAAATCTAATCCCCAAACATCAAATATCTCAACTTCCAACACATAATTGAGTGACATCTCTTTTCTTAGAAATCATAATTTAGAGGCATCTCATTCCTCCTTGAAATATTGCCTACTCATTGACATGGATCAAACATCTTTAAAAATTGTAGGACATCTTTAAAGATTGTAGGCCAATAAAATCAAGTTTGTAAAATTTTGTATGTTGTTTTATCAACACCAAAATGTCTCTTAAAATTATAATTATGAAATTTTTGGATAATATTATAAGTTTCTTCTAAAGGCACACATCTTCAAATAATTATATTTTTTTCCTTGTTTATATAAAAATGGGTCATCCCAAGAATAAGTCTTAGCTTCAGACAAAAATTTTCTCTTTTGTTGGTATGTCATTCCAATAAGTATAATATCATTAACAAAAAAGTTCACAATGTTTAACACGCCACTCATTAATACTGAACAATTCTTCATCTGGAAAATGATCATTTATTTCTTTTTCAAAATAAAGTAATTTTTTTTTATTTAAGCCTGGACAGATGATCAACAATTTGATTCTCAGCTCCCTTCCTATCTACTATTTCAAAGTCAAATTCTTGCATAAGAAGAATCCATTGTATCGGTCTTGGTTTTGCATCCTTGTTTTTCATTAAATATTTAATAGCAGAATGATCTGCATGCACAATACATTTTTTTCAATTAAGTATGATCTAAATTTATCAAAAATATATATTATTGCTAATAATTATTTCTCAGTTGTGGTATAATTAATTTGAGCTTTATTAAGAGTTTTACTAGCATAGTAAATTACTTTGAAAATCTTAGCATGTTTTTGTCCTAAAAAAGCTCAAATAGCATAATCACTTGCATCACACATTAATTCAAGAGATTTTTCTCAATCCGGTGAAACAAGAATTAGTGCAGTGGCTAATTTTTCTTTTAATAGTTCAAAAGCTTTGAGGCACTCCTTATCAAAATTTAAATTTACATCTTTTTCAATAAAAAGGCATAGAGTCTTAGCAACTTTTTAAAAGTCTTTAATGTATTGCTTATTGAATTTAAAATGTCCTAAAAAACACTTAATTTCCCTCACATTTGTTGGGTGAGGTAAATTAGTGATCACTTGAATTTTTGTAGGATCTACTTCCATAACATTTTTTGATATATGATGTCCTAAAACAATTCCTCCTGCTATCATAAATTGACATTTTTCCCAATTAAGGACTAAATTTGTTTCTTCACATCGCTTAAGAACTTTTGTTTGATAAATGTTCTAAATTTGATAAATGTTCTAAACATGATTCAAATGAAGTTTCAAACACTAAAAAATCATCCATAAAAACTTTAATTCCTTTTCAATTAAATCACAGAAAAACAGAAAATAACACCATCATACATTTTTGAAATGTAGTAGAGGCATTACATAAACCAAAGGGCATTCTTCTAAAAGCAAATGTACCATAAGAACTGGTAAAAGTTATTTTCTCTTGATCCTCAGGAACTATTTGTATTTGGTGATAACCAGTATATCCATCCAAAATATAAAAGTATTTATGCCCAGCTATTTTATCCAATATTTGATCTAGAAAGGGTAGTGAAAAATGTTCTTTCCTAGTGACGAGATTTAATTTTCTATAATTAATACAAATTTGCCACCCTGTGGCTTGTTTTATTGGTATCAACTCATTATGTTCATTCATAGTCAAAGTCACTCCTCCTCTATTAGGAATGCTGTAAATTGGACTAACCTATGCACTATCTGAAATAAGATAGATAATTCCAACTGCTAACCACTTTAAAATTTCTTTCTTAACAACTTCTTTCATAACAGGATTCAATCTCGTTTGAGGATCAGCCTTGGGTTTGCAGTTCTCTTCCATATGAATTCTATGCATACAAATTGAAGGATTGGTTCCTTTAATATTAGCAATTGTCCATCCAAAGGCTTTCTTGTAATTCTTCAAAGTTTTCATTAAACTTTATCCTTCTTCTATAGTTAAATTTGAGGAAATTATAATCGGTAATGTTGAAGAATCACCTAACAAGACATATTTTAAATGTTCAGGAAGTAACTTCAACTCAAGTTCAGGAGGTTTTCAATTAATGGACAAAAAGATTTATCTTTTTCTATCGTATCCAAAACTTCAAAACTTTCTCGAAAATAATTTAAATCTTCCTTATAAAAATCTTCAAATTGCTTTAATTCCTCTTCTTGCTCGTGTTCCAACTCTTTCACTTTAGATTTCTCTTCAAAAGTTATTTTGAAATGACATTCACTCAAATATCTTATTACATCGATTCTATAACATTCATCATCTTTACCTTTTGTAGGATACTTCATTGATTTGGAAATATTAAAAGTAAATGTTTGATCATTGACGTGCATAGTTAATTCCCCTTTCTGCACATATATCATTACTCTTCTTGTAGCTAGGAAAGGTCTCCCCAAAATGATAGGTATCTCCTTATCTTCTTCCATATTTAACACAATGAAATCAACAGAAAAGATAAATCGATCCACTTTCACTAAAATATATTCTATAACTCCCTTAGGATATGTTATTGAACGATCTGCTAACTGCAGAGTTACAGCAGTTGGGGATATTTCTCCTAATCTCAATCTTTTAAATGTTGATAATGGCATAAGGTTAATGTTAGACCTAAACCACATAACATATTGCACATGAAATTGTGAAGCTAATAGGATCTTTAAGCTTTTTCTAAATTATAGCACTGTTTGAATTATAGCACTACACTCTTCGCTAAGTGCAACTGTCTCATTATCCTTGAAATTCCTTTTTCTGCCTTCATAAACTTCACATAGCTTGGCATTTGTTCTAAGACTTCAGCAAATAGAATATTAATCATAATATTTTTAAAGATTTTTCAGATATTTTGAAAATTGCTTATACAACTTTTGTTAATGAAGTAGCTGAGGAGTTGGAGGTGGTGGTTTTTCCAAGTCAATTTTAAGTGGAGATATAGGTCTCTCTAAACCTTTCGGAGTGTCCTCTTCAGGCTCTTCAATTTCTTCTCTCTCTACTTCATTCTCTTTTTGAACTCTACCTTCCAACTCTCGTCTGCTTCTAAGTTGAACGGCTTTTACTTGCTCTTTATTCTGGTTTTTTTGGATTTACTTCTATATTACTAGGAAGTGTTACTTCGAATCTATTACTTAATGAATTTGCTATTTTTCCCAATTGATTCTCAATATTTCTAATTGTAGCTTCTTGACTTTGTAACTGATTTCTCATTTGAAACACCACTTCTTCCATAGACAACTTTTTCTCCTTAAATTGCGGATTATTATTAAAACTTGGAGGATAAGTAGGTTTATAATTACTATTACCTTGGTTGTTCAAGTTTCCCAATGTGTTTACTTATTTGTTCCCCCATTGCTGATTATTACCACCAGAAGTATTGTTCTAATTAAAGTTAGGATGGTTCTTCCAACCTGAGTTATAATAGTTTGAATATGGGTATAGCATTCAAAGTTTCTAATGATTCTTGAGAATTTACCATTTGGCCTAATGAATTCTCTTCAATCATTGTAATTGGTTGAGAAAAATTCATTCCAAATTTGTCTAACTTCCTTGAAATTGTAGCAACTTGATTTGCTAACATTGCAAAAGCATCAGATTCATGAATATTGGCTACTTTCTTAGGATTTACCCTCTCAAAAGGCTATTGAAAATTATTAGTAGTCATCTCTTCAAATAAAACATAAGCATCATGAAATTTTTTTTACGAACCACCAGCAGCGACATCGATAATAGATATGAGAGATTCAGCTAATCCATTGTGAAAGGTTTGAATTATTAACCAATCTAGTATAACATGGTGTGGAAACTTTCTCAGTAGTTCTTTAAATTATTCACACGCATCATAAATAGATTCCCCTTCATACTGATAAAAAGATGTAATATCATTTTTAAGCTCCACAGTTTTTTATGTTGGAAAATATTTAGCAAGGAATGTCTGCGCTAAATCACCCCAAGTTCTAATAGATAAAGGAGCTAACACATTTAAACATATCTTAACCTTATCCCTTAGTAAGAAAGGAAAAAATTATAAGTCTTATAACATCATCTAAAACACCATCATATTTAAATGTAGCACACAATTCTAAAAAATTGGCAAGTTGTAAATTTGGATCTTCAATTGGTGCTCCACCAAACTGAATATTTGATATCATTTAGATAATAGCAGGTTTAAGTCCAAATGAATTGACCACTACAGCAGGTTTTTGAATATTACAATGAAGCTCATCTACAGTAGGATTTACATAATCACTTAAAGGTCTAAATTCTTGATTAATTTCAGCATTTTAATTATTTTGGTTTGTCATTTCTTATAATTTTTAGTCTTTTTCTGTATTTTTGATTTTTTTTATTTTTCTAATAGTTCTTTCTAATTCAGAATCATAGGGCATTAGCCTTTAAACCTGAACTACACATATGTTACTACAAAACAACGTAAAATAAAATCACACAAATAAGAACTTATATAAAAATAACACTACAATATTCCTATAATAAATCTAAAAGTTTAAATAAGACTTTATAAAAATAGAAATTTTCTTTCTTAAAAATTCCTTACAAAAAATTTAACTCCTCGGAAATGACGCCAAAAACTCGATCTTCATTTATATGACAATACTATGATGTATGTGGTTATATACTTAATTTTTCTTACTTATATTTCTTACTTTGCAACGACACCAAAAACTCAACTTCTAAGCAAATAAGAGTTCAATTATTATATTTAAAAGTGGGATACTATGCAAGTATATGTATTATTATCAAGTAATATAACACTTTTTGATTAAGCCCCGAATATCAAACTCACATGAAGAATTACAATCTGCTAATAAGGAATTAGATAACAAACTCTACTTTAAAAAAATATTCTTACTAAAACTATCAATGCTACAATTGGAATGAAAGTTCAAAGCTTTTTGGTAATTTTTTATAATTAAAATTAAAGTAAACAACTAACTAAATTTAACTAGATATTTGTAAGATGAAGGCAATATAAAAAAAAATCTTTTTCATTATCATGAATCAGTAACAAGTATAGGAATTATGTTGTGGAAGTATTCAAATTGTGTTATGTCAAAAAAGAGCAATATTATTCTTTACCCTTACTAGAGATGTTATAAAGAATATTGGCTAATTTAAAGTTTGAGTATTCTTAAAGACGGGTTAGGTAGGAAAGATACTAGCTCTCACTCTAGAGTTCTCTCTTCTCCCTCCACCTGAGGGCTAACATTTCGTATAAAAAAAAAAATTAATAAATGGAATTCAAGGCTTTAGCTTTTCACTCAAAAGTCCTCTAACTCTACACCCTTCAAAGTTTATTTTCCCATTGATTTACACTCAGTCATATGAATTACATTCTCATCCATACAATCTCATGTGATTTTCACCATTAATTGATTGAGACAATACCATCATGGATATTACATATTCTCACAACAAATATTAATATCTTAATTGTCCAAATCAAGAAGTAAATGAAGTACAAGGTTTAAAATCATCACAACTTATTCCAACATTAAAGACCAATACTTCACGCAACTTCCATCCAACACTTAATCACTTATCATTTTAAGAAAAAGATAAAGAAAACTACTCAGAGTTAATGGAAAAAACACAAACACACTTAAGTTTAAAAGTAGAAATCATGTAAACAAACAAGAAGTCTAAATTAAAACTAAATGTAGTCACAAAGATAAACACTTATCTCAAATCTTCTACTCCAAATTCTTGAAGTTCCTTTGAATCTTTTCTCTTGCATTCTCTTACAATACTCTCTACTCACTACAACTACTCTCATTCTTTTCTCTAAAAGTATCCTAATTAATTTAAGAGAAAGAGGCATCGACGGTGGCTAGGGGGCTACTGCTCTTCAATTCAATCAAAATCCTTCTTTTATAATTTATCAAAAGGTGATTTTGTGTCTCTTCAAAGTGTGTTCGCAATCAATGAATCTTCCAGGAGCTGCCTCCATTCAAAAGCCAATTGAATGTATTTTCGTGTACATTGACCATATCCCACATTTTCACCAAGAGTTGCTTCAAAAACTCAAAAACCTTGCTTCAAAAACCCCTTCAAAAATTTGTCCAAATTCATTAAATCATCAAGTAACTACCTCTGGCGCTTAAGTGTGAGGTATGTGGCGCTTAAGTGTGGCCTTCTCGATTTTCATGGTGCTTAAGCGCCAATTCTGGGCACTTAGGCGCTACACTTCACTTGTGCATCTTCTTCATTTTTGCTCTAAATTTGATCATTTTTACTCCGTTCAACATTTTTAATCCATTTGATTGTACCTAAAATAAAACCACAAAAATACCTTCAATCAAAGAGCTATATCCTCAAAAATAGGTACAAATATGTGTACATAAATGCTATATATTTTAGGTGTATCACATACTTTCTACAACATGTGTTTATCACAAAATTAATAGTTTTAAGCGCAGTACACATATATGCAGCAGTAAGTATGTCAAAGCTAACAGGGTGAAACAAAACTTCATTAAAGAAAGTCTAAATATTTTCACAGATAAATAGAAATAAGCTCGCAATTGCAAAATATAAACTTGAATAGAGAGTACAACAGTAGTAGATGCATATCGAAATATAGTCTAGTACATCCATAAACATAACAATAAGAAAACTATATAAAATAAATCCTAGTCCTCCTCCTCCTCCTCCTCATCATCATCTTCTTCTTCTTCCTCCTTAGATTTCTCCTCCCTGAATCCTCCTCCATCTGCAGGCTCTGCTCATATAACTAGTACGAAGGACAAGTTGGGAACTCCACTGAGTCGTCTCCGCCAATCCACTGGTTTCTCTGGTACATTTCTAACTGAGCAGCATAAACACTAGCATAAAAATTAGATTGGCACTTATTTTTTCAATCAAGATGTGTTTAACGAGTCATAAACCAAAGTTTGAATGGAGGAGATGTCCTCCTCAACGAGTTCATTCTGATTGACATAAAATTCATACTAGTGAAAGGCCAAGTCTGCGAATAATAAGTAGAGGGCTACAAGGGGGAAGTCTAAGAAGAACTTGCTTTGGGTCCAAAATAAGCATGTTTATAATATAACATCACATTAGCTTTAGACATGGCTTCAAAAGCTGAAGCAACTCCTCCCACCCCTCAAAAGTGACACCTGATTGTTGACAAAGTGCAAAAATGGTCAAAGGTTGTAGCATTGAAAATAGAGTGTTAAATCAAAGCCCCAATATCAATGAACTTCATGGTTTGAATACAAAAATTTATGGCAATATCTTAGCAAAAATGAAAAAATGCCAAGCCTTTTAAGGTTATGTTTAGTTGAAGAAAAATTGACCTTATGGTCATTCCTCACCTTCCAAGTCTCTCTCCCACTAGTTAAGAAATTGATGATTTCATCGAGATTAGAATCAGAAGGGATAGTGTTGGAGTAGTAACTCCCTGGGGAATCTTCTAATGAACACAAAGCATTGATGCTTGAAGGAGAAACAACTACTCGCTTCTCCCTCACATAAACAGAATCTTCAAAACCCTTAGAGAGGTTGGTGTAAATTTTCCTAACTATAGGATCTATAGTTACACAAGTGGTGTAGCAAAAATCCTCCAATTTACATGTTAAAATCATACTCTCCACCGCTCTACCAGGAATAATAAATCTCTGGATATTATGCTTTAATGGAAGGCGGGAAGGCTTTTGTGTGTTTTTCTTTCAGGTGCAATCAAATGGATGAAAAATGGTGAAAAGGTGAAAAAGGATAAAATTTGGAGTAAAAATGAAAAAGGTGTGCAAAAGAACTGTGACGCCTAAGCACCCAGAACTGGCGCTTAAGCGCCAGTAAAATTGCCAAAGCCGCGCCTAAGTGCCAAGTACCTCGTGCTTAAGTGCCAGAAGTAGTTACTTGATGAATCGATGAATTTAGATAAATTTTTGAAGAGGTTTTTGAAGCAACCCTTGGTGAAAATGAAAGAAATAGTTAATGGACACAAAAATACATTCAATTTGCTTTTTGTAAGGAGGCAACTCTTGGAAGATTCATTGAATGTGGACACATTTTGAAGAGACACCAAGACACCTTTTAAAAAATTATAAAAAAAGGACTTGGATTGGATTGAAGAGGTTTCCACCCACACACGCCACCACCTTCCTCCCACACAAGCCAATGCATCTCTCTCTTAGATTAAGTAGGATACTTTTAGGCACGCATTTTCTATCCGGACACCTCACGTACCTCTACGTGCGGTGCAGGTTATTCCTAAGTTATTTTCAAGTTATTTCTGGGTTATTTTCAATAATCCCAAAATAACCTAGAAATAACCCAAAAAAAAAAACCACGGATTATTTTTGAGTTATTTTGAGATTATTGAAAATAATCCAGAAATAACCTGAAAAAAACTCAGGAATACCCTGCGCTGCACATAGAGCTACGTCAGGAGTCTAAACAGAAAAAAAATTGTACTTTTAGAGAGGAGAAAAATAGAGGAGTTGTTGTGTGTGAGTAGAGAGTAATGTAAGAGAAAGGAAGAGAAGAGATTCAAAGGAACTTAAAAATTTTTGTGGAGAGGATTTGAGATAATTTTTTATCTTTGTGACTACATTTAATTTTGACTTTTTATTTATTTGCATGATTTTTACTTTCAAACTTAAGTGTAGTTGTGTTTTCTCCACAAATTCTGAGTAGTTTTATTTATCTTTTTCCTTAAAATGATAAGTGATTAAGTATTGGATGGAAGTTGTGTGAAGTATTAATCTTTAATGTTGGAATTAGTTGTGATGATTTTAAACCTTGTATTTCATTTACTTCTTGATTTGACAAATTAAGATTTTAATATTTGTTGTGAGAACATGTAAGATCTGAGATGGTATTGTCTCAGTCAGCTAATGGTAAGAATCACATGAGATTATATGGATGAGAATGCAATTCATATGATTGAGTGCAAATAAATAAAGAAATAAACTTTGAAGGGTGTAGAATTAGAGGACTTTAGAGTGACAGGCTAAAACCCCAATTTGGTTTTTAGTTTGAGGTTTTGATATGGATGTTAGCCCTCAGGTAGAGGGAGAAGAGCAAACTCCAGTGTGAGAGCTAGTACCTTCCCTACCTAACCCGTCTTCAAGACTATTCAACTCCACAATAGAATTCCTATTCTTGTTACTGATTCATGATAAGAAAAAAAATATCTTATTTATATTGCCTTCATCTTACAAAAATCTAGTTAAGTTTAGTTAGTTGTTTATTTTACTTTTAATAATCAAAAATTACAAAAAGAATTGAACTTTCATTCCTATTATAGCATCTTTAGTTTGAGTAAGAATATTTTACAAAGTAGAATTTGTTATCGGATTTCTTCTGATTTTAGTTGCATATTGTATTTTTTTCTATGGGTTCGATATTCGTGGCTTAGTAAAAAAGTCTTATATTACTTGATAATGATACGTATACTTGCATAGTATCACACATTTAATTATTATGGTTGCATTCTTATTTGATTTGAAGTCAAGTTTTTGACAGCCGTTGCAAAGTAAGAAATATAAGTAAGGAAAATTAAGATTATAACAGCATACATCGTACTGTCATATAAAATCGGAATCAGGTTTTTGGCATCGTTGCCGGAGAAAAGAATAAAATTTTTGAAGAAATTTTTAAAAAGCAAATTTCTATTTTTAGAAAGTTTTATTTAAACTTTTTGATTTATTATTTTATTATAGGAATATCATTTTATTATAGGAATATCATAGTGTTGTTTTTATAAGTTCTTGTTTGTGTGATTTTACTTTATGTTGTTTTGTAATAATGTATGTGTAGTTTATGTGTAGTTTAGGTTTTAAAGAGTGTAGTTTAGGTTTTAAAGAACTAGTGCCCTACAATTCTGAATTGGAAAGAACTATTAGAAAAATAAAAAAACAATCAAAAGATACACAAAAAGACAAAAAAATTTCAAGAAATGGCAAACCAAAATAATCAAAATGCTGAAATTAGTCAAGAGTTTAGACTTTTAAGAGATTATGCAACCCCTACAGTAGATGAACTTCATTATAGTATTCAAAAACCTGTTGTAGAGGCTAATTCATTTGAACTTAAACCTACTATTATCCAAATGATATCAAAATATCAGTTTGTGGGAGCACAAACTGAAAAATCCAAATTTATATCTTGCCAATTTTCTATAATTATGTGCTACATTTAAATATGATGGTTTATCAGATGAAACTATAAGACTTATGCTTTTTCTTCTCTCATTGAGGGATAAGGCTAAGATATAATTACATTTGTTAGCACCTAGATCTATTAGAAAGCACCTAATAATTACATTTGTTAGCACCTAGATCTATTAGAACTTGGGGTGATTTAGTGCAGAAATTCCTTGCTAAATATTTTTTCACTATCAAAAACTGCAAAGTTTAGAAATGATATTACTTCTTTTTGTCAGTTTGAAGGTGAATCTATTTATGAAGCATGGGAACAAATTAAAGAGCTAATGAGAAAGTTTTCACACCATGCTATTACCAGATTGGTTAATAATTCAAAATTTTTTACAATGTATTAGCTGGATCTCTCAGATCTATTATCGATGTCGTTGCTGGTGGTTCATTGATGTTAAAACTATTTCATGATGCTTATGCTATAATTGAAGATATAGCTATTAATAATTTTCAATGGCCTTCGAAGAGAGTAAATCCTAAGAAAGTAGCCAATATTCATGAATCTGATGCTTGTGCAATGTTATTAGACCAATTTGGAATGAAATTTTCTCAACCAATTTTAATGATTAAAGATAATTCATTATGTCAAATGGTAGATTCTCAAGCATCATTAGAAACTCTGAATGTCATAAACAATAAGCTGAACAACCCATATTCAAACTATTATAACCCAGGTTGGAAGAACCATCCTAAGTTTAATGGGAATAATACTTCTGGTGGTAATAATCAGCATTGGGGGAACAAACAAGTAAACACATTGGGAAACTTGAACAACCAAGGTAATACTAATTATAAACTTACTTATTCTCCAGGTTTTAACAGTAGTATATAATTTAAGGAGAAAAAGTTGTCTGTAGTAGAAGTGGTGTTATAAATAGAAATAAGTTATAAAGTCAAAGAGCTACAATTCAAAATATTAAGAATTAATTGAGAAAAATAGCAAATTCATTAATTAATAGATCCCAAGGAACACTTCCTAGTAATACAAAAGTAAATCCAAAAGACCACAATAAAGAGCAAGAAAAAGGAGTTCAACATAGAAGCGAAAGAGAGTTGAAAGGTAGAGTTCAAAAATAGATTGAAGTAGAGAAAGAAGAAATTAAAAAGCCTGAAGAGGACACAATGAAAGGTTTAGAGAGACCTATCTCTCCATTTAAAATTTATTTGGAAAAACCATCACCTCCATTTCCTCAGAGACTTCGTCATTAAATGTTGGATAAATAATTTTCAAAATTTCTAAAAATCTCTAAAAACCTTACGATTAATATTCCATTTGTCTTACCCTTAGAACAAATGCCAAGCTATGTGAATTTTATGAAGGATATTCTTAACAAGAAAAGGAAGTTCAAAGATAATGAGATTGTTGCACTTAGTGAGGAGTGCAATGCTATAATTTAGAAAAAGCTTAAAGATCCTGGTAACTTCACAATTCCATGTGCAATAGGAGACAAATTTTATGGGAAAGCTTTATGTGATTTAAGTGCAAGCATCAACCTTATGCCATTATCAATACTTAAAAAATTGAGATTAGGAGAAATATCCCTTGCTATTGTAACTCTGCAGTTAGTAGATCATTCAATAACATATCCTTAGGGAGTTATGGAAGATGTTCTAGTGAAAGTGGATTGATTTATCTTTCCTGTGGATTTCATTGTGTTGGATATGGAGGAAGATAAGGAGATACCTATCATTTTGGGGAGACCTTTTCTAGCTATGATAGATGTGCAGAAAGATATGCAGAAAGGGGAATTAGCTATGTTCGTCAATGATCAATCAATTACGTTTAATATTTCAAAATCAATGAAGTATCCTGCAAAAGGTAAAGATGATGAATGTTACAGAATGGATGTAATAAGATATCGAAGTGAATGCCATTTCAAAACAACTTATGAAGAGAAATCTAAGATGAAAGAGTTGGAGCACAAGCAAGAAGAGGAATTAGATCAATTTGAAGACTTTTATAAGGAAGATTTGAATTAAGTTCGAGAAAATTTTAATGTTTTGGACAAGATATAAAAAGATAATCTTTTTCTCCATCGATTTAAAACCTCCTGAACTTGAGTTGAAGTTACTTCCTAAACATTTAAAATATGTCTTTTTAAGTGATTCCTCAACATTACTAGTTATAATTTCCTCAAAATTAATTACAGAAGAAGAAATGAGTTTAATGAAAATGTTTAAGAATTATAAGAAAGTCTTTGGATTGATAATTGTTGACATTAAAGGAATCAGTACTTCAATTTGTATGCATAGAATTCATATGAAAGAGAAATGCAAACCCAGGGCTAATCCTCAAAGGATATTGAATCTTGTTGTGAAAGAAGTTGTTAAAAAAGAAATTTTAAAGTGGTTAAATGCTGGAATTATCTACCCTATTTCAGATAGTGCATGGGTTAGTTTAATTCACTACATTCCTAAGAAAGGAGGCGTGATGTGACAATGAATGAACATAATGAGTTAATTCCAATAAGACAAGTCACAGTGTGACAAATACACATTGATTATAGAAAAATTAAATTTCTCCACTATGAAAGATCATTTTTCACTACCCTTTATAGATCAAATGTTGGATAGACTAGCTGGTCGTAAATACTTTTATTTTCTTGATGGATATGTTGGTTATCACCAAATACAAATAGCTCCTAAGAATCAAGAGAAAATAACTTTTACCAATCCCTATGGTACATTTGCATTTAGAAGAATGCCCTTTGGTTAATGTAATGCCCCTGCTACATTTCTAAGATGTACAATGGCTATTTTCTGTGATTTAATTGAAAAAGAAATTGAAATTTTTATGGATGATTTTTTAGTGTTTGGAACTTCATTTAAATCATGTTTGGAACATTTATCAAAAGTTCTTAAGCGTTGTGAAGAAACAAATTTAGTCCTTACCTGGGAAAAATGTCAATTTATGATAGTAGGAGGAATTATTTTAGGACATCAGATATCAGAAAATGGTATGGAAATAGACCCTGCGAAAATTTAAGTGATCGCTAATTTACCTTACCAAACAAATGTAAGGGAAATTAAGAGCTTTTTAGGACATGCTAGATTCTACAGATGATGTATTAAAGACTCTTCAAAAATTGTTAAGTCTCTATGTCATTTGCTTGAAAAATATGTAATTATTAATTCTGATAAGGAGTGCCTAAAAGCTTTTGATTTATTAAAAGAAAAAGTAGTCAGTGCACCAATTATTATTTCACCAGATTGGGAAAAACTTTTTGAATTAATGTGTGATGCAAGTGATTATTCTATTGGAGTTGTTTTAGGACAAAAACATGATAAGATTTTTAAGGTTATCAATCATGCTAGTAGAACTCTTAATGAAGCTCAAATTAATTATACCACAACTGAGAAAGAACTATTAGCAATAGTATATGCTTTTGATAAATTCAGATCATACTTAATTGGAACCAAATGTCTGGAGCTTTTTAGGACATGCTAGATTCTACAGATGATGTATTAAAGACTCTTCAAAAATTGTTAAGTCTCTATGTCATTTGCTTGAAAAATATGTAATTATTAATTCTGATAAGGAGTGCCTAAAAGCTTTTGATTTATTAAAAGAAAAAGTAGTCAGTGCACCAATTATTATTTCACCAGATTGGGAAAAACTTTTTGAATTAATGTGTGATGCAAGTGATTATTCTATTGGAGTTGTTTTAGGACAAAAACATGATAAGATTTTTAAGGTTATCAATCATGCTAGTAGAACTCTTAATGAAGCTCAAATTAATTATACCACAACTGAGAAAGAACTATTAGCAATAGTATATGCTTTTGATAAATTCAGATCATACTTAATTGGAACCAAATGTCTTGTGCATATTGATCATTATGCTATTAAATATTTAATGAAAAAGAAGGATGCGAAACTAAGATTGATAAAATGGATTCTTCTTTTGCAAGAATTGGCTTTGAGATAATAGATAGGAAGTGAGCTGAGAATCAAATTACTCTTCATCTGTCCGTGATTGAATTAGAAAATCCACTATGTTTTAAAAAAGGAATTAATGAACATTTTTTAGATGAAGAATTGAACAGTATTAATAAGTGGTGTGTTCCATGGTATGCCGACATTGTGAACTTTATTTTTAGTGATAGTATATCCTATGGAATGACATACCAACAGAAGAGGAAATTTTTATCTGAAGCTAAGACATATTTTTTAAATGACCCATTTTTATATAAATAAGGAAAAGAACTAATTACTCGAAGATGTGTGCTTTTAGAATAAACTTATGAAACTATCCAAAATCAACATACAAAATTTTGTAATCTGGATTTTATTGGCCTACAATCTTTAGAGATGTTAATAGTTATATCAAAACTTGTGGTCGATGCCAACGATTAGGCAATATTTCTAAAAGAAATGAGATGTCACTCAATTATGTGTTGGAAGTTGAGATATTTGATGTTTGAGGATTAGATTTCATGAGACCATTTATATCATCTTTCAGAAATATAAATATATATAAATTAATAGTAGTAGACTATGTATCCAAATGGATAGAAGTTGTTGCTTTACCTCAACGTGATTCTTTGCCTAGATGTGATGCTTAAAGTTTTGCAAAGTTTTTGAAAATGAACATATTTTGTAGATTTGGGATGCCGAGAGTGATCATAACTGATGGGTGAAGTCATTTTAGAAATGCAATAATGGAGAAATTATTAAAGAAATAGCATATCAACCATCAAATTGCTACTTATCATTTTCAGATAAGCGGTTTGGCTGAAATTATCCAATCATGAAATTAAAAAAAATACTTGAAATATTTGTGAATCCAATAAAAATGGATTGGCTAGTCAAACTTGACTATGATTTGTGAGCTTATAGGACTGCATATAGAAGTGTTATAGGAATGTCCCCACATAGGCTAATATTTTGAAAAGCTTGTGATTATTCTATTTAATTGCAATAGTTTATATTTTAAGTTGTAGGAAAGCTTATCATTTACCAGTTGAGCTTGAGCATAAATTATATTGGGCTATTAAAAAATTAATTACAATTTAAAAGATGCTTGTGAGAAAAGATTATTGCAATTAAATGAGCTTAAAAAGTTAAGGAATGAATCTTATGAAAGTACTAAGATTTATAAAGAAAAGATGAAGATGTGGCATGATCGGAGGATTCTTACTAAAAATTTTGAGCCAGTGCAACAAGTTTTGCTATATAATGCAAGGTTAAGATTATTTTCAGGCAAACTTAAGTCCAGGTGGATGGCCCATTTATTGTGATAAAAGTTTATCTTTATAAAGTTGTGAATATCAAAGATCCTAAAACTAAAGAAATATTCAAAGTGAATGGTCACAGGCTAAAACTCTACTTTTAGGGGATCAACTTAAATTAAATGATCTTATGTTATTGGCTCAACCAGAATAAGCACTGCTTACATAAGGCTAACGACGTTAAACAGAGCGCTTCGTGGGAAGCAAGCCACAGTTATCTGTGTGTTTCTATTTTGAATGTTTTGTTTTTGTGTTTGATTAAGAATATTGTGGTAGTATATTGAATATATAATGATTTAATAATGATTCTAAGATCTTAATAGATGATTTAAACATGTTAAAATGAGTATTTTGATGTTAAGCTAACCTGTACTAAATTAAGCACATGTGCTTAAGCGCCAACATTCAGTGCTTAAGTGCAACATTTAACTAAACATGCTAAATTAAATTTATAGAAGATTTAAACATAATTTAGTGGTTTTTAATGTGGGTTAATGGTTTGAGAACGTGTCTAGTAGTTTTAGGCTTGGTTTAAAGCCTATAACTAGAAGGGAATGAAGAGAATTCTCACCCCATTTCAATTTTAACCCTAAAATCTAAGTGAAGAGTGAGAGATCTTGTAAAAATATCTTGTTGGAAAATTGATATGAAGAAAAAGGAGGAAGCTATGAAGAAGAAGTTCATTAGTCAAAGTGCGCAAGAGTTATACAACGGTTTCCTAATCATTAGTATAGAAGGAATAGCGGAGAAAATCACAAAAATTGAGGCTGGTGTGGCTTCAATTGAAGCAAAAGTGACGGAAGTAAATGCACATTTGGAGCATATTAGTTGGCAACTTAAGATGCAATTTAGCCACACAAGTTTTATTGAAGAAGCGGTCAAGGATATGTATTTGAAAAACAAATGGATTGAAGAAGACTCAACCAGAGTTCTTCACCACCATCTATTCTATTAGATCTATATTCCAAATGCCCAAGGAGAAACTAATGAAAGGCCATGATTCGTTCCACCAGAAGGAGAGTGAAATTTTTTTCTAAGTTTAGTGTTCGTTTGTGTTAAGTGTTGTGATGTTAGTGTTAAGTTTGTTTTATGCATTTTTAGTGTTAAGTTTGTTTAGTGTTTGTGCTTAGGAATTATCTCATCCAAGACTTTTTGGATTGAGAAATTATGTATCATAAATATTTGTATTTGTTTATAAATTAATATAAGTGTTTGTTTGTGTGTGAAATTTTGTGTTATTTTGTGCTGAATCGAATTAGTTAATATTGGTGAATTTGAGAAAGAGGAGAGTTGAAGGGGAACAAAATAGTTATTAAAGTTTTATTAGACCATTTAGGAGTGGGTTGACTTAGGCTAGATGTGCATTTCACTTAAAATCAAAAATATCAAAATTCGTGCACTGGCGCCTAAGCGCCAAGACCCCGCCCTTAAGAGCTGGACAAACCTAAAGGTAGGCGCCTAAGCGCCGAACTAGTTGCGCTTAAGCGCTGGTTCACTTAAACTGTTTTGTGAACGGTTAAAGGTGAAAAATAAAGACAGAAACACCATTTTTACACCCTCATCGTCATCTTCTTCGTTCGAGTTCGCCATTTAGAAGTTAGGGCTTCTTCTATAGTGGAGTTGTCTTGGTGGATTCAAGTCGAATTTGCTAGATTTGATCTTCTTGAGGTAAGAGCTCCACTTCTATGTAAAATTTTTTTATTTTTATCATTTATTTTGAGCATATTGTGGATTTGACCGAAAATCACTATTCATGGAGAAAATTTGAGAAAAATCTATGGAAAATACATAAAAATGATAGTTTAAGCTTTAGAAGATAAGTACAGTGATTTTAAGTTGAATTTAGGATTTATTATGAATTTTATATGATTTTTAGAAATTTTCCCAAGAATGAAGAGGAGTAAGGGGATGTCCCATTTCAATTCGAGCAAGTTTGTTAACACAAAAGTTCAAGACAGGTAGCAACGCACTGCAGTCAAGAAAACTAATTCTTGAGAGATATTTTAAAAGTCCAAGTGGAGCAATGGAAGAATTGATTGTTCGCCGACAGTGGGAACGATTTTTCTATTTTTCTATTATGGCTGTGATTTCTGTTGTTTGAGAATTTTACGCTAATCTCCCTGAAGCTGAAGATTATCAGGTCATGTTTCGAGGAAAATTAGTGTATTTCTCCTCTGAGGCAATAAATCTATTTTACCAATTCCCCCCCCCTCCCCCCCCCCCCCAAGTATGTTGTGTTTTTATTCAAATTATAGTCCACCTGAAGAGAATTTGGACAAGATTATATCGTCATTGATCGGTGGAAGAAGACTGTGGAAGATCACAAATGAAAGAAAAGGCAACTTCCCTACGTCTAAGTTAGGTGCTACATCAAAAATGTGGCACTACTTTATTTTTTCTCGTCTACTACCAACCAACCACCTCAGCGAAGTTACTCGATATAGAGCTACCTTGAACTATTGCATTCAAAAGTTCAAGCATATTGACATTAGATCTCTAATTTATCATACTATCATTAGTTCTACTACCACTGCCACTACTGCAGTTTTGGGATTCGTATTCTTGATCCCTTATGTGAGCAAGAAGGTGTTATATTCGATAGCTGGGAAGAGACACTGTAGCCTCTAAAGCCCATCACAAGTGTTAATGTGAAGTTTTATTTACAAAAATTGATCTTTGGCTGAAGAGGAGGATTTTCTAAAAGTTTAGGTGCCTCTACTTCTCATTCTTCTACCTCACGTGCATCCACATCACAAGGTTAAACTTCTGGTTTTGATTCACAGTCACATTTGTTGCAAAGACTATTAGATAACATCAATTATACTGCAAACAAAGTATTAAATTTAGAGAATTTTGAGATCATATAGATTTTTATATGAGAAGACATAGTGATTATGAGGAGAAATTTCACTCATCTTTGAAAAATCTTATGAAAGGTGACCAAAGTGTAGTTTTTGCTTCAAATCCACAATATCCATCATATGAGCTTACTGTCTTTTGGAATAGCAATGATAGTGATGATGATGAGGAGGAGAAGGATTAAATTAAGTAGTTTAGTTTTTTTTTTTATATTTTGAACTTTATATGTGTTTTGTGTTGTACTTATTGAGACAATTACTATTGTTTGTGTTTTGTTTTTTTAGACACTGTTGTGATGTATTTATGTTATTGTGAGTACTTATTAGTAGTTAAGTTTTGTTTTTGTGGTAGTAATTGTGTTAACTGTATTGTCTAGTGTATTTTGTTTGTTAATGTTGAACTTAATCCTGAATTTTAGGAAGGTTTAGAATATTACTAACATTCACTTAAGAACTTCATGTTTAAAATTTTCAGTCTACTACCAGGTATTTTCTTTATGTTGCAGTTGTGAATTTCTATTAGTGTATTTGTTTGTTTTTATGTTATCCTCCACTGCATAGAATTCTAATGAATCTCTATATGTTAAAGTTAAATTAATATTTGATCAATTAATTTTTACTCGTGTTTTTAATTTTTGTACTTGTATATTTAGGATATAAAAATTCTTGTAAGCATGTTATTTTTAGTTTTCATTCCTGCCAATATATTAATATGATGCTAAAATATTTTATCTTATTACAAATTTAAGTTTCGGGAGATGAAAAGTTTTCAACAACTTGAAGTTTATTTGTTCTTAAATGTACTACAAATAAATTTGATATTGATTTTGAAAAAAAATGAGTATGTATATGAAGTTATATTAGGGAAGTAAAATTTTAAATATAGAAATGAGTAAGAGAAATTAGTTGAAATGTATAATAATGAAGAAAAACTTAAATTGAAAAATTTTTAGCGTATAAATGATAAATATTGTGTAACTATCTTTAGTAGGAGAAATTTTATTTTTGAAAAATATAGAAAGATTAGACTTTTATTTTTAATGCTTAAATTTCTTTTATTAAAAATAATTTTCAAAACTGTTATTATATTTTTAAGTAAAAGATTTATATTAAAACTTTGCTTTAAGAAAGGAGGAGTGGAATTCAAAATCATTAAAGGTCTATCCAGATATAGTAATCCTTATCTGAAAAAAAAATAAAAAAAGAAAAAAAAAGAAAAAAGTAAAAAAAAAGAAAAAAGTAAAAAAAAAGAAAAAAGTAAAAAAAAAGAAAAAAGTAAAAAAAAAGAAAAAAGTAAAAAAAAAGAAAAAAGTAAAAAAAAAGAAAAAGAAAAAGAAAAAGAAAAAGAAAAAAAAGAAAAAGAAATTTGAAAAAGGGAGAAGCTTGAGGATTATGTCTAACCGAAAATTGGTTCCACATCTGATCTTCTTAAAGTATAAGTCTTGAGAAACTCTTTAGCTTAAAGATATAATATAGTAAATATAATTATTCTTCATAAAAATTTTTAAGTAGAGAAGATAGAATGCCTAAACTCATATTTGAAAAATTTACAAATATTTCTGAACTAGATAGAAACTCATATTTTCAGACTTCTTTATAATAAAATTTTCTAAACTCTAAGTTGGTCTCATGTACTAAAGTTTTTTCTAATATTGGACTACTATAATTCTAAATCAAAATTTTAGAATATCTTAAAGAAACTCATTTACATAATCTACTTATTTTGGTTTTGAGAGATTGGAGTGTCACTTGAGGGCAAGTAATATTTTAAGTTTGGAGGATTTTGATACACATTAAATATATAGTACTTATGTACACATTTTTATACCTATTCTTGAGATATTACACTTTAATGGAAGTTATTTGTGTGTTTTTCTTTCAGGTATAATCAAATGGATAAACAAATGGTGAAATGAGTGAAAAAGGATCAAATTTGGAGAAAAAATGAAGAAGGTGTGCAAAAGAATTGTAGCGCCTAAGCACCCAGAATTGGTGCTTAAGCGCTAGTAAAATCGAGAAGGCCACACCTAAGTGCCAAGTACCTTGTGCTTAAGTGCCAGAAGTAGTTACTTGATGATTCAATGAATTTAG
The DNA here is from genome assembly GCF_001263595.1 of Phalaenopsis equestris. NCBI lineage: Eukaryota > Viridiplantae > Streptophyta > Magnoliopsida > Asparagales > Orchidaceae > Phalaenopsis > Phalaenopsis equestris. Next base: position 409,761 of record NW_018164480.1, on the reverse strand, counting down.
ACAAATTTTTGAAGAGCTGTTTGAAGTAACCCTTGGTGGAAACGTGGGAAATAATTCACAGACACGAAAATACATTCAATTGGCTTCTGAAAGGAGGCAACTCTTGGAAGATTCATTGAATGTGGACACATTTTGAAGAGACACCAAGGCACCTTTTGAAAAATTATAAAAGGACTTGGATTGGATTGAAGAGGCTTCCTCCCACACATGCTGACGCCCCTCTCTCATAGATTAATTAGGATACTATTAGAAAGGAGAAAAAAAGAGGAGTTGTAGTGTGTGAGTAGAGAGTATTGTAAGATAAAGGAAGAGAAGAAATTCAAAGGAACTTCAAGAGTTTGGTGGAGAAGATTTGAGATAATTTTTTTATCTTTATAACTACATTTGGTTTTAATTTAGACTTCTTGTTTGTTTGCATGATTTTTACATTCAAACTTAAGTGTGGTTGTAATTTCTCCATAAATTTTGGGTAGTTTTCTTTATCTTTTTCTTTAAAATGATAAGTGATTAAGTATTGGATAAAAGTTTTGTGAAGTATTAATCTTTAATGTTGGAATAAGTTGTGATGATTTTAAACCTTTTACTTCATTTACTTTTTGATTTGGCCAATTAAAATGTTAATATTTTTTTATGAGAACATGTAAGATCTGAGATGGTATTGTCTCATTCAACTAATGGTAAGAATCACATGAGATTGTATGGATGAGAATGAATTCATATGATTGAGTGCAAATAAATAGGGAAATAAACTTTGAAGAGTGTAGAATTATAGGATTTTAGATTGACGGGCAAAAGCCCGCAATTTGGTTTATAGTTTTAGGTTTTGATACAAGATGTTAGCTCTCAACTGGAGGGAGAAGAGGGAACTCTAGAGTGAGAGCAAGTATCTTCCCTATCTAACCCGTCTTCAAGACTATTCAAACTTTAATTTATCTAATGTTGTTTATAGCATCTCTAGTAAGGGTAAAGAATACTATTGCTCCTATCTGGCTCAAGAAAATTTAAATACTTCCACATTTGACATTATTCTCTTAATATTTCTGCATTTGGTGATGACAATGTTAAACTAAAATTAGGACTATGAATGATTCGACTTTTACAAATATCTAGTTAAGTTTAGTTAGTTGTTTGCTTTATTAAAAGAATTGAACTTTCATTCTAAGAATTGAACTTTCATTCTTATTATAACATCTTTAGTTTGAGTAAGAATATTTTGCAAAGTAGAATTTGTTATTAAATTTTCCCTGATTTTAGTTTCATATTGTGTTTTTTACCTGTGGGTTCGATATTCGGGGCTTAATCAAAAAGTCCTATATTACTTGATAATGATACGTATACTTGCGTAGTATCCCATATTTAAATATAATAATTGCATTCTTATTTGCTTCGACTCAAGTTTTTGGTAGTTTTTCAAAGTAAGCAATATAAGTAAGGAAAATTAAGATTATAACTGCATACATTGTACTTTTATATAAATTTGGGATCACTCAAAAATTAGCTTCTGATTATAACTGCATACATTGTACTGTCATATAAATTTGGGATCACTCAAAAATTAGCTTCTTCGTTATCAGATGATCATTGTAACACTCTTGAGCTTTGGAGCTTACAAATTTCTTTCTGTTAAAAGAAGAACTAACTTTATTCTTTGGAGCCAGGGAAGAGTAGAGATGATGAAAAAACATAGAAATGAGGTCGAAAGTGGTGAAGGATGCACACAATATGAAATTTATGGGCTAAATCAAGCACTCCCCCAGAAATTTCCAAAACACTGAAAATCACAAAAATTCCTAGATGGTAAAGAAAAACAAAGCTTATGAAGAAGAATTTACCTCATAGAGATGATATCTACTCTCCAAAGCTTCACATAGAAAGCTCAGATGAAGGGTATGGGAATGCCTAAGTATTGCCTCTCTATCGTCGAAGGAGAGCTGGGAGGAGTTAAGAAAATAATCTAAACCAAGCTGGTTTAAATGATTTATCACCCATGCTTGTGTGGCACCTAGGTGCCGCGATAGTGTCACCAAGGCCTTGTTCTTTCTATATGGGACCTTAGTGTCTAAATAGTCTAGCACTTAGGCGTCAGTATGACTTTTAATCTTTTGATGTCAGGGTCACTAGCTCAGATGCGCGAGCCCAGATTTGGTCCCGATCATATAATTTGTAATATTTTCTCATTCCTAAGTCTTAAATCACACTAAACATGTTCCAACACAAAATCCTAGATTGATGATAAATCAAGGTTACTCATCCCACTTCTCTTCACATCTCCATTCTCTGCCGCTTAATCTCCAACGGAATCTCATTTCATTGATTGACGGGTGTTTTACATATAATTTGTAATAATAACCTTCTGGATTAGGTAACACCTATACTGATAAGATTGACTTACGTGTTGCCAATATTAAGTGTCATCATGCTTGATAAAGCATGCATCTATACCAATTTAACAAAAAGAAACATCCACTAGCCCCTTCTCATAGTTGGTCGGTTGAACCATTCAAAAGAAGAAATTGATTAGAAATAGGAAGCAAGGAAGTGAGAAGGACCCTTCATATGGATAAACTCAACATGACTTCGAAAAATCCTATTTTTGATTGAGAACTAGGGTATAATGAATAATGTTGTTCCTACTACCTTCAATAGTCACACAAAAGTTCAGTCACAATGAGAAGACTAACGATTCATTATCTCATGTCACACAATCACAATCAAAACACAAACTCAAAATTTAACAATCAATTTCAAGAAAATTATATACAACAACAACAGACACAATAAAACCACACAACATGGCATGCCTCTCAAGAAACACTTAGTTTAATGTTCTCAGCCTCAAGATTCTAGATAGTACATGAGATGACCCAATAATAAAATCACATTTACCAGCATTCTTTCCCCTCCTAAATAAGTTTTAACTCTCTATCCATTTAAATTAAATTCTCTACCACTTTTAGGATCTTTAATATCAATAACACCAAAAGGATAAACTTTACTACAATAAATGGTTCTGACCACCTGGATTTAAGTTTTTTGGAAAATAATTTTAATCAAGAATTAAACAGAAATACCTCTTATCCAGGTTTAAATCCTTCCTAATAATCTTTAGATCATGTCATTCCTTCATTTTCTCTTTATAAATTATGGCATTTTTGTAAGATTCATGCTCAGTTTCATCAAGTTCATTTAACTGTAGTAGTCTCTTCTCACCACCTTCCTTCATATTAAAACTGAACTCTTTAATAACCCAATAAGCTTTTTGTTCCAATTTTACTGGTAAATGAAATTCTTTGACAAATATGAGCCTATATGGTGACATTCCTATAGATATTTTATATGCAGTTCTGTAAGCCCATAATGCATCATCTAATTTTAAAAATCAATTTTCCTATTAACTTCAAGCATTTTTTCCAAGATCCTCTTATTCTCACAATTAGATACATCCGCTAATCCACTGGTTTAGGGATAATATGTTGTGACAACCCAATGTTTAATTCCATGTTTAGTAATTAATGCCTCAACTCTTTTGTTTATAAAGTGGGTCCCTCTTTCACAAAAAATCACTCAAGGAATCCCAAATCTACTAAAGATATTTTTCTTTAAAAATTTATCAACACTTTGATCATTATAATTTAGTAAATCCAATTCCTTAATTCATTTTGAGACATATTCTGTAATTATCAGAATATATATTATATATATATGTATATATATATATTACCAAACGATGGTATGAAGGGTCCCATAAAATTTAAGCCCCATACATCAAAGATTTCACTCTCCAAAGTGAAATTCAAGGGCATTTCATCATGCTTAGAAATGTTACCCACTCTTTGGAATCTATCACAAGTTCTTACATATAAATTCACATCTATAAATAGAGTAGGCCAGTAAAATCCATTATTTAAGATCTTAAAAGCAGTTTTATAAACTCCAAAATATCCTCCAAATTTTAAATCATGAAACTTAAGAATTATTTCAAGGGTTTATTCTGTAGGCATACACCTATTCATCACTTTATCCTTACATTTTCTATACAAATACGGTTCATCCCAAAAATAATATCTGCAAAATTAATAATTTTTTTTCATTGATGGCATGACAGACCATAGGGTATAATATTGCTAACTATATAATTAACTATGTCAGCATATCATGTAATATACCAATCAGTAACAGCTAAAAGATACTCATCAGAAAAATTCTAATCAATATCTTCTTCATAAGTAAAGGAGTTTGCATGATTAACTCTGGATAAATGATCAGCTATTTGATTTTCAGAGCCTTTACGATCTACTACTTCAATGTTGAATTCTTTCATTAAAAGGACCCATCTAATTAATTTGGGCTTGGCATTCTTTTTTGACATCAGACATTGAATAGCATAATGGTTAGTGTAAATATGCATTTAGTTCTTGAATTCTTTCATTAAAAGGACCCATCTAATTAATCTGGGCTTGGCATCCTTTTTTGACATCAGACATTGAATAACATAATGGTTAGTGTAAATATGCATTTAGTTTCAATCAGATAAGATGTAAATTTATCAAAAGAATATACTATCACTAATAGCTCCTTCTTTGCAGTTGTGAAATTAATTTAAGTTTCATTAAGAGTCTTGTTGGCATAGTTTATAGCCTTAAATATTTTATCATGTCATTGTCCTAAAACTGATCTGATAGTATAATCACTTGCATCACACATTAGTTCAAATGGTTTCCCCCAATTGGGTGAGACAATGATATGATCAGTGACTAAATTCTCTTTCAAAGTGTTAAAGGCTTTTAAGCATTCATACTCAAAGTTGAAAAAGACATCTTCTTCCAAGAGATGCTATAGAAGTTTAGTGATTTTTAGAAAAATCATTAATATATCATTTATAAAATCTAGTATATTCAATAGAACTTTGAACCCCGATCACATTAGTGGGTGGTGGTTGTTTTTCAATAACTTGTACTTTTGTTGGGTCTACTACCATCCCTTTTTCCGATATTTTATGTCCTAAAATAGTTCCTTATGAGATCATAAATTGAAAATTCTCCCAATTGAGAGCAAGGCTAGTCTCTTCATAGCAATTTAGCACCTTTGCTAGTTGATCCAGAAAAGAGTCAAATGTAGGGTCATACACTAAAAAATCATCCATGAAAACTTTTATCCCTTTCTCATTTAGGTCGCTGAAAATTGACATCATACAAAGTTGCAATAATGTTGTCTGTGTGTTACATAGCCCAAAAGGTATTCTACAAAAAGCAAAAGTCCCATAACTTCTTATAAACATTGTTTTCTCTTGATCCTTAGGAGCTATAGGTATTTAATGATACCCATATTATACATCTAAAAAACAAAATTATGGATGGACAGCTGGCCTACCCAACATCTGATCTAGAAAAGGTAGTGGAAAGTGATCTTTCCAAGTGGCAGAATTTAATTTTTGATAATCAATACATATGCGCCACCAATGGCATGTCTGGTTGAAATTAATTCCTTATGTTCATTAACAGACACTGTCACTCCTCCTTTCTTAGGAAAATAATGGATAAGGCTAACCCCCACTATCTGATATAGGATAGGTGATACATCCATTTAGCCATTTAAAATTCCTTTTTAATGGCATCTTTCATTATTTCCTTTAATCTTCTTTAAGGATCTGCTCTAAATTAATGGTTATCTTACATCATGATCCTATGTATACATATAGAGGGGCTAATCCCTTTAATATCAACTAAGGTCCATCGAAAGGTTTTTCTATAATTCCTTAAAGTTTCCATTAATGTCTCCTCTTGCAATTGATTCAAATCTGATGAAATGATAACAAATAATATAGATGATTTCCCCAAGTAAGCATATTTTAAGTATTTGGGAAGCACCTTCATTTCAAGTTCTAGGGGGTTCCTCAACAGAAGGAACAAGAGGTTTACTATTTTCTGTTGTATCAAGAATCTCCAACCTCTCATAAATAACTTTTAAATTATCAGCGATCAGTAGAGCAAATTCATCCTGATTGTTTGAAATATTCTCCTCATCCAATTCTTTCTCTTCTGATTTACTTTCATAATTTTCTTCAAAATGACTACTACAAAAATAATCAATTAAATCCTTTTGAAAACATGCATCTTCATTTCCTTTAGAATGATACTTCATAGATTTTAATATTGAAAGTTACCATCTGATCATTAACTCTCATTGTTAATTCACATTTCTTCACATCTATCATGGTTTTTCTAGTGGCTAGAAAAGGTTTGCCTAGTATGATAAGAATTTCCTTCTCTTCCTCTATGTCTAATATAATGAAATCAATAGGGAAGATAAACTTATCCACTTTAAAAAGAACATTTCCTATAACCAATTTTAGAAATGTGATCAATCGATCAGTCAATTGAAGGGTTACAGTGGTAAGAGACATTTCTCCTAATCCTAACCTTTTAAATATAAATAATGTCATAAGGTTTATACTCGCTCCAAGATCACATAAAGCTTTATCATAAAATCTTTCTCTAATTACAAAAAGTATCGCAAAGCTCCTAGGATCCCTAAGTTTTTTAGGAAGCTTTTTCTGACTGATAGCATTGCACTCCTCACTGAGTGCAACTATTTCATAATCTCCAAACATCCTTATTTGTTGAGGATGTCTCTCATGAACTTTACGTAACTGGACATTTACTCCAGATACTCAACAAAAGGAAAATTAATTGTTATCTACTTAAAAACTTCTAAAAATCTCAAACATTATTGTTCTAGTTTTTACTGTTGATGTCTTTAACGAAAGGGAGGTGGAGGTTTCTCTAAATTAATCTGAGTTGGTAAAATTGGTTTCTCTAATTCTTTGGGAATGTTTTGCTTAGCTTTTTCAAGCTTTGAATGCTCTTTTTCTAACTCAAGATTCTTTTGAACTACATCTTCCAACTCTTTTCCACTCCTCAACTTCACAGTTTTGATGTGCTCATTACTCTGTTACTTAAGGATAATCTCAGTATTGCTAGGAAGAGTTCCTTAAGGTTGATTTTTAAGCGAGTTGGCAATCAACGCTAACTGGTTCTCAATATTTCTTATGGAAGTACCTTGACTTTGCAGTTGATTTCCCATTTGCAAAATAACTTCCTTTAATGATAACTTATTCTCCTTAAATTATGGATTCTAATTAAATCCAAGAGAATAAGAGATCTAGAGTTAGAATTAACTTGAATATTTCAATTCTTCAGAGGATTTGCTTGATTATTATCGCCATTATCGGTTTCCTCCACCAGAATTGTTACTCTTGTTAATGTTAGGGTGGTTCTTCCAACCTGGGTTATCAAAATTGGAATAAGGATTATTAGGTCGATTGTTTATTGCATTTAAAGTTTAAAGTCTCATATGATGAAGTGTTAGTATCAACCAATTGTTCAAATGAATTTTCCTCAATTACTGGTGGTACTTGAGGATGACTCATCCTAAATTGTTCTAACTTCCTAGATATAGTTGTGACCTAAGAAGTTAGAATTGAAGCACATCAGTTCCATATATACTAGCTACCTTCTTTGAGTTTACTCTTTCAGTAGGTCATTGGAAGTTGTTAGTGGCCACCTCCTCAATTAGAGAATATGCCTCATCAAATGGCTTCAACATGAGGGAACCACCAATGACAGCATTGATAATTGATCTAAGGGGTCCTACTAAACTATTATAAAAATTCTGGACAATCAACCAATCAAGCAGATTGTGTTGCGAGCACTTCCTTAGAAGTTCCTTAAATCTCTCCCAAGCCTTCTATATCGAGTACAAGGATGGCTCATCCTTGTCTTGATTTTTGGCTATTTTTTCTTCTTCATCATTGTGTTCTTCTTCAAGAAAATTATCTATCGTGTTCTTACTTCCATCTAATTAATAGATCAACCCATATTATTTGACTCATCCTTTAAGATGGACTCTAAGTCAATGTGCACTATAAGTGCTCTATTTTTTAATTTTGGTGAAAAAAAATTTCTAATTGATAGTTGGTCATTCTCTATGATTACTCAATTGCCTTTCGCAATTCTATCAAGTTCTCATAGGTTTGAAGAGATGTAGGAATATTGGATGATTATTTTAAGTTCATCATCATTGTCACATGATATATCTTCTTCTTCTTCATCTTCATCTTTTATGCTATCTTATTTTCCAACATTTTCCTTTTCCTCTTTCTTTTCTCTTATTTCTTTTCAATATTTTCTTATTTTTTAATATTTTCTTTTTCTTTTTTCTCTTCTAATTTTTTAGCCACATACAATTCTGGAGAAGACTACATGTTTATTCGGCAAGTAATATGTGTATTCATAAATTTTGATTTCATGATTTTAGAATGATTTTAAGTCACCCTTTATACAGTATTCTACACCATCTTGCTAATACTTGATAAATTTGTGAAAGGAAGAAGGTATCACCTGATGCTCGTGAAGCCAAAGTTGCCCCAGTAGTGCTTTGAATGAGATTTGTGAATCATAGATGTGAAATTTTGCTTCTCAGTATGGAAATCTCCAATATTAAGTAAGAGAGTTATTTAGTTGAAAGCTCTTTCACCTTTCTCATTGAATCCACACAATAACATCATTTTAGGTGAAAGCTTTTGGGCATCAATATAAAGTTAAGCAAGGATTCTCAAATTAGTTTTATTGACTGATGCACCCGAATTAACATGAACTCTTAAAAATCAAAATTGCCCAATATTTACAAAAATATAAAGTGGTTGATTATGATCGGCTGTCCTAGTAGAAGGTCATTGTTAGTAAAAGTTGATTTTGGAAAATCATTGAAGTAATTTACTTCTCCATTTAAAGGATCAGATGCCAATTGGGTCATAAAAATTTCAGGATCTAGTAAGGGTTTAAACAGTAAATCTATCTTCTCTTTGGACAAGATTAGAGCATCTTAAATGCTAAGGGCCCTTAAGGGGTAGCTTATTTGATGCGGTGGCATTTTGAAAATGCACCTGGCCAGTTTGGGTAAACCGCGTTTTGGCAGCTTATGCATTTTCAAAACGTTGAAGCAGTGTTTTCACATCACACCTATCTAGGTGTGGTGGCAGCAGTCTGGCTTTTCAAAAAAAATAAAAATTTGTAATACCCACTGCACCTAGCTTATCAATAAAGTCTGGCTTTTTCAAAAAAATAAAAATTTGTAATACCCATCGCACCTAGCTTATCAACAAGTTATTTTTAATCAGCTTATCAGCAGATTATTCAATAAGTTGCAACTGCCCCAAACAGACCCTAAGTTTTGCTTGCAAATTACTTAAATTAGAAAGTACTTTATAATCAACTTTTGGCAGAGTTTTCACAGGCTTATCCTGAATAAGAGCATCTTGCGGCTACTGGTTGATTAAAACTAATGATTGGAGTAGATTTTTCAAGAAGTAATGTGTGTGGTGGAAATACTTTGATGCTTCAAAGATTAATCTCCAAAATATCATTCACAATATTTTCTACCAATTGTTCCATGTCTTCTTGAATATCTTCTTGAAATTGTTTGGAATTTGAACATTCTATCTCAATCTCAATAGGCATCCCTTGGAAATCAAGGATAGGGATATCACTATTAGAAAATGTATTATCATCCATATAAGTTTCTTCGATAAGTTCTCTATGATTTGAGAATTACTTTCATTGAGATTGTTAAGATTATTATTGTTATTATTACATACGTTAGTCGAATTGGATTCATCGAAAGAGACAAAATATACCCAAAATCACTACTCATTTTATCCATAGTTTCATCAGGAACAAAAAAATCATACAGTAAGTGGCATAAAAGTCACATGTCTCTTATCTGAAATAACATGCCTAATAAGATTTCTCTTTGTAGTCTTAATAGTTTCTTTACTCACTCTTTCTTCATTTATTTTTACTTCAGGTTTGATACAAGACAAATCTACATGATTTTCCTACATTAAATACCATGTTATTTCTCTTATTTATCAAGTTATTATGCTTGGGAAAGATATTTTAGTTGTGTTGTGTAGGATGAAAGGCTTACACACTTGAGGAAGAAAAAGAGGTGAATTTCGAGTTAATATGAATAATTGGATTTTGCAATTTCAACCCCATCACAGACCAGGATGTCACAGATCCAACCGCGTGCCTCTGGATCTAGCAGATCTAGCCCCACCGCAAACCTAGATCTAGCATATCCAACCTAGCTACAACCATAGATCTCACAAATCCAGCCATACCATAATTGGCATAACCATGTTAATTTTGGGTGGGTGTTTCATGTGGCCAGCAGACCTAAACCCAATTTGTAAGATATTTCATGCCCTTTAAGTGCCCTTATATATATAAGTATATTAGGACACGACTAAGAGGAAGAATTCAAACTTGTAGAGGCTCTCTGAGGGATTAAATGTAAAAACTAGCTCTCTCTTCTTCTTCCTTAAAGGAGAGAACTTATAGGGTGTTTATTTATTTAGTTTCATTTTCACTTCTCTTTTCTTGTTGCTTTCCTGTCAGAGTTGGAAAGATTGAGAGGTGAGGATTTGCTCCTTGTATGAGATGAGAATGGTGAGAGATTTTATTGATCGAAGAGGATTGTGGTGTATTGCTAAAGACTGAGTGGCTTTGGTGAGTGTTTTGGACCTCTTTCACTGCAATAATTATTTTGATACTTGCAATAAATGTATTTTTTTTCCTTTCTCATCCATTGTTGACATATAATATATGTTTTTCTTATGATTTAATGTTTATGAATTTTTTATTTCGCTCAACGCCTTTTTAATGCAAAAAATTTTTATGTTGATGTGCTAAACTTCATAGCATAATTTACTTTTTATTGGATGTGATAAGAATGTTAAAAATTTACTGTGATATATGACTTCTGCTAGTTATCTAGAGGAAAGCTTGGATTAGCCACAAAATCCTTGTAGAATAGGCATATTCTATTAGGATTTTGTAACCTAGATAGGGAATATGAAGAATCCTGAGAAGTGCAATAGGGCTAAATAAAACTTAACTTTATGGGTTTCTTATTCTTCTTCTAACTCATACATGGGCTTAAGGAGAAAATTTTTATTCCTGATTGTCAACAATAGTATTGGTTCCTTGAAAAAACTTCAAGAATTACCTAGCCAATGTCACAGGAGTATTAATTTTGCATGTCCTAAAAATTTTATATCATTTCTTACCAATTTTGTTTATTGCATATTTAATGTTTTTTGCCACTTTTGTTTATTGTACATTTAGGTCTATTAGATTCCTTTCTCACATTTGAATATTTAAAACTAGACTTAGTGATTTGTTAAATTGAAACTTTTCCCTTTAGAAATAGTTTGGCACTATCCTCGTGGGATTGATATGTAGTACTTCTTAACTGTATTATTACTTGACATATGTACTTGCATGATTGACATATTAAAATTTATGATACAAACTCATACTCTCTTCATCATATGTCTGAATTTTTTTAGATATTTGTTTTAAATTCTCTTACATATTATAAAATAGATCATGTGATATTTTTTTACATGTAGCAATATTGTCTTTCACCCACAGCTAAGTGTTCGTTCATTCTATTACTGCCTCCACATTTGTATATAGTTCCACAATACAAGCATTTATACTATTGTTTCCATTAAGACCCCTAAATTCATTAAAATGATTCCATGCTAAATCTATTTTTTCTCAAGCACTGTGTGTAGAAGTAACATGTTGACTTCAGGTAGGATCCATTCTAATATAAATAATATAAAAAATTTTAACATAATAAATAATTTGTATATAGATATGAAATGGAATACCTAGGAAGACTTGGGCTTATTGTATAAAAAAAGATCTTAATTTATTAGAACTAAATGAAATTATGACACTAAATAGGACGCAATGGAGAAAAATGATTCATGTAGTCGACCTCACGTAGTGCGATTACGACTTTGTTGTTGTTGTTTATGAAATGGAAACACATATTTTAGCCAAAATTGATAACAACATTAGCATTTGAAGGAGAATTGAAAGCTTTTCAACTATAAGTATAAAATGGAATCTAAACCAAAATTGAATGAGAAAGCGTACTTTTTTGCCATAAAGCTTGAAATGAAAGAGATGACTTCATTTTATTGCTAAAATGGTTACACATATCAATAAAACTAAAATTATCATCAAATGAAAATTTATATGGTATTGACTATTTAAACCTCATATACTCACAGCAGATAGATCTGTTGTTGCATAACAAACCAAATAGAGCTGACGATCAAGCTTGGGTTCAAACATTTTCGTCGATGTGTTGGGAAGGCGGAAAGAAGTAAGATGATCCTGATGCATGGAATTGAATGAAGACAAAGATGCAGGAATTGATAGGCTTGAACTTATATCAAATGAGTGAGGTTTTTGAGTAGATGAAGATCAGCGATTTCAGAGTTGCAGGCAGTCGAACCAGGTAAAACTCTATGTAGCAAGAAGGTAAGGAGGTGGCTTTGTGGGGACTTTATTTGAGAGAAGGAAGAGAGGGACAAGTGTTGTGAGGCATGTCATACATTTCTCGCTTTAAAGAGGTGATCTAAGTGACATCGAAGAAGGGAGCAGCTACATGTGTGTTCTTGTGCGAAGGAAAAGGGAAGAGAAGGGTTTTGTGCAAGCTAGAGAAGAGGGAGCCACACGTGTGCAAGACCGAACACTCCCGAGCAACTTTTGGTGTGCATGAGGTGTCAAACTACACAAAACAAAGGTAAAGGTATGTGTTAGGTTGGTTTACTAAAATTTTTTTATAAATTAAATGAATATAAATTTAAGATATTAATATAGAACTTAATATATTCATCTTTAACAGAATATTCTTCATTCTTTAGTTCCTCAAATTCTTCCTTAATCAACTTTCTTTTCTTAGATTTATAAGGTTGTTGTTGTTATTGCTACTACTGTTGTTATTGTTGTTACTACTATTGTTGCTTAGAAATCTTAGAATGTATGCTCATTAGTTGTTTATCTTGTTCAACAGCAGACACATTCCAAATTTTCTTTTTCTTAAAATTTTTTTGAGGATTTTTCTCATTCACCTGATTCATGAATGGTAATTTCTTACTTCTTATTGTAGTTTAGCCGCCTTACTTATCAATTTCTCAAAATTTCTTATGGTGAATCTTTTCGACAAGAATACAATTGGTCCATAATCGTTATTCGATAATTTCTCTATGACATGTTATACAATTTTCTCCACCTTAGGATATAATATACCAAATTTTTAACAAGTCTTTGTTTCTCTACAACTAAATCTTTGATGGTGATATGGTATTTTTAGCTTATTTTTTAATCATAGACTTCAAATCTTTTTCAAGTGGTAACAGTGTTTCTGGCTGCTGCTTAGAGACTTCCTCTTCAGCTAATCTTATCTTTGAATTATTAAGTGTGTAAATAGCCTCAAAATTTTCTATCTATATAAGAATTGGCACTAAAGCGGGGTTTTTCTTTTAAATAGGAGACATTGAAGCTACTAATTCTTCTATTTTCTTCTTAATTTTCTCAATATGGTCATCCCATTGCTTCAACTCATCCAATAGATGTTGAGTTATTTTGGGTTGTGTACCCTCTTCAACTTCAACATCATGAAGTTGTACTAGTATCTAGTTTTGATTTATAAGAATGAAATTCATGATCTTCTGCATTCTTTCCTCCAATATTTCAAAAATTTCATCTCTTTGCCTTAGCTAATTTAGAAGTTGTTGAGCGTGTCCAGTATAACACCTTCCTCAACCATAATATCTTCTAAATCAATACTCTCCTCTTATTGTTCATTTAATAAAAATCTAGTTTCAACCATCATGATAGTGGCAGTTTCTTCTAAAGTTTCAAAATTTTCATCCTCGTCTTTCAACTATTTGAGATTAGCTTCCAGTTCACTCCAAACCTTATCAATAAGAAGGCCCTTAACATTTTTCAAATCAACATGGATATATTTTGGTTTTGCGACAATATCCATCTCATTAAATATCTTTGTAATAATTTTAAATTCATACAATTTAACTTCTTGAAGCCGTGGCATTTTCCTGAAAACAAGTTAGGTAGTTGTAGAAGGGGTTTCCAGCCGATCTTTCTCTCTAGAATGAGGTGATAGTCTAATCTTGGGACTTAACTTTATCACTAATTGAGATGACTTCATTTCATTACTAGTACTTGAAATTTATTAGAAAGGCTTTGCGTTATAAAAGTGAGCTTCAGGTGATAAACATCATACCTTTCAGTTTTCTTAAGATGTCAAGGAAAAAAAGGAGGTGCTTCTAGTGATATAAGGTACAAAGAGACATGCATTCTGAAACATGTCGGTCGCCAAATTAGAAGTTGTCGGTCATCGAGGAAAGTTAATTCCTATGATAATTTAATTTTAACTCTTATGATAAATATCTATAAATATGTTTCATGATAAAGTTTGTCCAAGAATCATGTTAGAAACTTCACCCCATAAAAAATTATGTTCTTTCTTAAGAAAATATGTTTATAAAATGGTGGCTCAACTTCTAGAAGTAGTTAGTTGCTATTTCAACCTTTTAAACAGGTTTGCTATTACACGGTCATATGCTACCGTAAAATCAAATACAAGTCTCATCATATTTTTTATAACTTATTTCATACTAACCATATTTTTTTCAAAGCCCGTTCTACAAAAACACGTCCATTTAAGCAAGTCCATATATATCAACTTTTCATTGGAATTACATCTTATTATTTCATTCATATTTTTTACAAATTTATTTCAAACTATCTTCCACCTCAAGGCACACAAGCATCAATCACATTTATAAAGGACCACACATATAAAGAACCAATCTCATATCCTTGGTAGTTTAAATAAACGAGTCTAATACAACAAGCAATGCATCTATTTCGAAAGATAAATACACTCCTCACTGGTAAGGCTCGATTAAATAAACTAAAGAATTTATGATATCCGTTTAAATCTGCGAAAAACCATTTTTTTATGCTGACCGACAAGTTCCCCTATTTAATACGAGAAATTAAATAAGGTTTATGTTAAGTTAGGTTCTTAAAAGTTTTCTATAAGGGCAAGCCCTTGTAGGTAATTAAATATTAGATAATTGAAGTCACCTAAGAAAACTCTCAATAAAATCTGAGAATATTGTCTTCAAGAATTTCAAAGGATAAGACTCTTTAAAAGATCGAACAAAGATGTGTGAAATGGGAATGACTCAAATTTGGAACATTTTTATGGAATCCAAAGGAAGAGGAACCATGGGTTGCCACAAATCCTAAGGAGAACCTCGGTGACTTCCTGACCTATTATATTATTTGGCTTTAGTTTTGGAGAGAGTTTTGAGGAGAAATATTTAGGTGTTTTTTCCTGCAAATTTTATTTGTTTAGGGCTTACATTTGTGTGAAACAGTCACACAATGGCCAAAAGATTTGAGGATTTAGGTCGTGACGAACGACAAACTTCAAACATCAGAATCCTAAAATGAGTTAGGGCTTATATTGCACAACATGATTGTGCAAAGGCCTAAAGATAGAGTTGAGGATTTATGTCGCACAAGGCAGACAACCTCGAAATCCTATGGCTTGTTGTTTATTTATAAGAAAGATGTGTTGTTGTAGATCCTCATGTTGTTGTAGATTGTTGCCCATAGAGTTAGCTCCAAGCTCCTCGATGAAGTAGCACTCCTAAAGCCTAAGTTTTAAAGGTTTAAATGGCAAGTTTAAAGTTCAATCAGGGGAGTTTAAAGTTGATTAGAGTGACACCAGTTAAGATCCCAAGGTTCCCTCGTTTCAGTATCACTATTTTCTTTTGAATTTACTTAGCTTAAACAGTTGTGAAACCCATTTAAATTGGGAAGAGATCTTTAGAAACTGTGGGTTACCTCCTCCAAGGGACTCTCGTAAATTCAAAAGAACATTTTATGTTTAGTGACAATTCGAAGGATTTATGGTTACCTTTGAAATAATCTGTTTTAAATTTTTGAAAATGTTGATTAATTTTGAAAATGGTTTTGATTCTTGAAAATAAAGTAAGGTACACAACCAAGCAGTTATAACATTTTGTAGCAAAAGTAAATTACAGAAAAAAAATGATAGAAATTAAATAACACTGTAAAAACGTAGTTGTCACCTTCTCAGCTTTCCCGCTGAAACGTTAGCTTTTGCAGCATGTATATAATTTTGCAAAAAATTAAATAAATTGCAAGAGTAGATGAAGGTGTATCTAACAGACTCTGAACTATGACTTATTGAGTTTCGAAAGATCTTAGTGGATGATTTTAGAACAAAATATAGCAAGTTTAATTTGCCCTCCAAATATTCAAGAGATTTCAAAGTGTTCGGGGAATGACCCTGAACTACTTCAAAGCTCACTTGAAACATTTTGAGTTCACCTTGAACTTTTCATACTGTTCCTTTAATCATCCAAGGTCAAGTTAAAAAGGTTACCCTGCTACTCGGTGAACTTTGATAGTTTAATCATCCCACGAACATGGTACTAAGTTAATCGATTTATATTTCATTTAAGAGTTATGTAGGTGAATGCCCCTAAGGCAAGTTTAAGTTCATTAAAGATTTTTTCCCCACCACTAAAGTTGGGTTTGTAGTGTTTAGAAGTGTTTATCATCAATCATCTTATCTTTTTCTAAATCTTATCACATAAGTTTAAATATCTAGCCTAGCTCACTACCAAGCCCTTAGAAATTTCAATGGTAGAAAGTGCAATTATTAATACTTTAATTTATGTGATACATATCCTTATTAAAACATCACCTTAGGGCTTAGAATAAATGAATTATCATCCTCCTAGCCTAAACCCATCACTTCAAAATCATTTGATTTTGATTAACTTCCAATTCTTGATAAATTAGAAAATTATAATTTTACTTTTATAATGGAAAAGTGGCAAATTAGTTTCTACCTTTTAACCCATTTTGTTTCAATCATCCAAGAGTATTCATTATGATCAAAACTACCCATTTTCCCTTTGATTAATCCTAAATTTTAATTCATGCACAAGAATCTAAAATGTCAAAATCTAAAGTTATCTATTTACCTTTGGGGATCCTCACCTCATAACTCATTAATCAAAATTCAAACGACTTTGAAATTTTAGAGTACCCTGTCTAAGGGTCAATTAAAACATGAGAGGAGAAAATGTGGTTTACAAATTTATTTAATTTAAATAATTATTTTAACTTAGAAAATTGGATTTTCAACATTAATTTATTTAATCAATCAAAATAAGTTTTTTTTTGTTTGTGGGAAAAATATTAGAGGTTCACCTAGGTTAGAGAAACACTTAAGCAAAATTCCAAAATTTTTTGAATTAAAATTTAATTTAATTTAATAATTATTTATTGATTTTAGTAATTTAATTAAATGAAAAATATGTTTTAATTACAAAATTATTTTTTTTTATTTTTATTAAGTCTCTATGAATCCAAGGAACTCAAAGAAACAAATCTTATATATTTATGATTATTAATTTATTTATTATAATTATTTTAATGGGAAAACAAGGAAAATATATTTTAGGCCTTTAAAAATTTATTTTTTAACTTAAAAAAATTTAAAAAAAATATATTTAAATGAGTCCCAATTAATCAGGAAACCATTAGGCATATATCAATTTTTTTTTGGTATTTTTGGACTTTTTAAATTATTTTTAATTATTTTTAATTTAAAATATAGTTCAAAAATGAATTATTTTCTCAAAAATAATTTTTATTTTTCTTAAGTGCCCCTTATCACAAGGAACACAAAAAACCACTTTTCATAAATTTCTTAAGTGTATTTAATTTAATATAAATATCTTTGTACAAAAAATATAATTTTTCTCATAAAATCAACTTTAATATTCAAACTTAATCAAATAATTTTTAAATTTTTACAGAAAGTCAACATGATTTCTATGCACAATGTGGAATTGATTTTATTAATTCTTTATTAATATTTAATTTAAATAAGTTAATACAAGATATAGACATTTAATTAATGATAGAAATATACAAAATTATTCAAACTGCCATGATATTTTTCCTAAGCTCCCCTAACCATAAGAAACCTACTAAAATGTATCTCATAATTTTTCAAGTGATATGTCAATTTATATAATTACATTAAGCGAAAATATCCATCTAAGCTTGAAAATTAGGGTTACGAGCATAGAGATGCCCTTTGACCTTGGAAAAATCAAAGAACGTCTCCTTTGTCATGTGGAAAAATCACTAAAAATCTTAAGCCATGGTGAGCAATATTTAATCAAAATAAATTAAAATACTATAGAGAGTAAAATACTATAGAGAGTATGTATAGAGAGTATTTAATTAATTAAAAATCTGAGAGTCAACAAATAATTTTTAATTTTGAACCACATTATTCTCCTCTGACCTAGGTACATGCGTGATTGGACGACACCTCAACCTCGACATCTTCGAGCTTTACACACGCCGCTCCACTATTCAACCCCGCCAGCCACATAGCCGCCTTGTCTGCCCATTATTTGTGTTCTGTTCCTTTGTCCAGTGCGATAGTTGGTCCGACTTGATCTCAGCCATTCAAACGGTACACACGCGATCGGACGGCATCCGTTCATCGTCCCCAACTGACCTAAGCACACGCGATCGGACGACATCCGTTCATCGTCCCCACTTGACCTAACATCCGTTCATCGTCCCCAACTGACCTAAGTTGTAAGTTTTCCACTCTAAAACCTTAAGATATCTCTCAATACTCAACCAAATCACATGAGGTTTGTTCCTACACCTTCATCTACTCAAGAAAAATACATACATATGGTTACAATGTTATGAAATACATTATATACGCACGGAGAATCAAATTAAGCTCAATTTGAGGAGAGAGTTTAATACCTTTGTCTGAGAGGGGAGGCCACAATCAGATGGTTGAAGAAGCTTCGAATAAGTCCAAAGAACCTTCAAATGAACTCCTGTGTTGTGGTGATTTTCTAGTTATGATTTTGATCAAACCCATTTTCAGGTGTTGGTCTAGAGCTAGGTTATAGGCCCTCTGTGATGGGGCTTTTAAGGGGGATCAACTCCTCTCACTCTGAAGATGGTGTGTGCATGTTTAATTAAAGTTTGGTGCACTGTGGTAGAGTGGAGAAATCTATCTTAGTTTTAGGGCAAATATCAGTGATGAAATTCTCCCTGAGTGGTGGCTATGGGTGGCTGAGAGCAGAAGGATTGCACTTTAGGAAGGTTTGGGCAAACTCTGGTGAGATTTTGGTAGAGTTGATTTTGGTAGAGTTTCTCCAAGGAAGGTTTTAGGCACTCTCCCCTTTGGTCATGAAGGGGTCAATTTTTAGTTATGGCTGCCTGGTGGAGCTTAGGGCTTAGCAATGGGTGCAAAAGCTTGTTGAGGTGGAGGGAGGAAAAGCTCTAACGGCCAATAGAACTTAGCCAAATCAAAGAAGTTTAATTTTGGGTTTTGGTTACTTAGGGATCTCTTGGGTTGGCTGTTTCCGGTGGCTGAGGTAGTAGATGGCCAGAATTAAGTCATTTCTGGGATCAGGGAGGCCAGGGGGTGGCTAATGATGGTTAACTCATAATGGCAAGTTGTGATGGCCAAGATATTTAAGTTTAAGCCAAAAAATGGGGTGAAATCACTTAAATCAAGGGATCATTGGTCCATAGCTAATATAGGGTGGGCTAGGTGGGTTTAGCTTGGTCACTAGAGTCTAAATGATGGTTGTAGTGACTTTGGTTTGATCAAATTGACCTGGTTTGGTCAACTTTAGTACATGGGTTCATTTTTGGGCAATTTAGCTTGAATTTGGGTTTAGTTTGGGTTAATCATGACATTGGATTCAATTGATTGATCAAAATGATGTAGATGATTGTCACAAGGAGCTTAGAAAAGATTTGGAGTGATTTAAAATTGGTTTGGAAGTTCAATTTGAAGGATTTTGGCTTATGGTTAATTTTGAGCTTGAGTTTGAGTTGGGCTAGAGTTTAGTTATGCCCCAATTAATGGTTCAAATTGGTCTTAATAATTGTATGAAAAGTTTTTAAAATCAATTGAGTGGAAATTTAGGGGTTATGGAGTTTAATTTGGTGGAATTGGGGACATTGCCAGTTTGGGGCACAATTGGGGGTTTTGGTTCAAGTTGATTATAAGTGGAATTGAGGCTTTAACAAGGCCAATTGAGAATTCAATTTGATATGGGGGAAATGTTGTGAAGATTTTATGATATAGAATTGGGGTAATTGGAAAGATTTGCGGGTTCAAGTGAGTGAGATTTTGGTTTTGGGTCAAATTGGGGCTTTTTTGACTTTGGTTGAAATTGGATTCAAATATGGGTCAATTGGGCTTAGATTTGGTTTCAACAATGCTTGTACATGAAGCATTGATTTTGGAATTGAAATTGGGGAAGATTGGGTTCAATTGGTTGACATTGGGGATGAATTGGGGTAATGTCTTTAATGGCAGGGTAATGTCTTTAATGGCAATTCGGGGCTTTTGGTCAAAATAGGTCAAATTGAGCTCAATGGAGTGCTTCAAATTGATTTTGGGGACATTTGAAATGATTTTTAAGGTTTTGGGATAACTTGGATCACCAAGGGTATTTTTGTAATTTGGCCAAATGAGGGGTACTTTGGTAATTTTATAAATTTTGGAATGTTTTGGGAAATTTGGGTAGTTTCAAATGGTTTGAAATTATTTTTGAACAATTTTAGGTATTTTGGGTAATTTTGAGAATTTTTGGTCAATTTTGGGTTTTCAAGGGTAATTTGTTAATTTTGGATAGATTTGGGGGCAAAAGGCTAAGTTGGGTATTTTGGTATAATTAGGGTGCCAACCACCCTACTTGAGCCATGGACCAATAGAATTCCGTACTTTGGGTCCTCCATGTACTGGTCTTAGCTAAATCCTAGCCTAGGGCTAGTGGGTTTAGGGGACCATCTACATGAGTTTCCCAAATGGTTAAGGGATCAAAGTTAAGCATGTTTGGGTTTAGGATAGTGAATGGAGTGTTATGTGCAAGTGTGTGTGTGAGACCAACCAAGACCACACCACCAGAGGGTTAAACTTAAGGCCAAGTAATCTTATGGGGACTCTCATTTAGCTCCCCCATATTGACCCCACCTACTAGGTGCTAGAGATTAGGACCAATATGTGGAACTTCAAGTTGAGCAAAGAAGAGTTTAGAATTTCTAATGGTGAGTGGATGGTTAGTGGTGTGACTTTTTTATATGCTTAATTTTATATATTCTATATAGTCACAATGATATAAATGCAAGTATACGTATGGCTCAAGTAATATAGGACTTTTTGATTAAACCCCAAATATCGATCCCACGAGGAAGCGAGGAAAAATGTCCCCCACAAGGAAGCGAGGTAAGAGGTCCTTAGTCAAATCATAGTCTACTACTATCAGGCCTTAGATTGGAATGTGGATTAAAATAATTTTTTATCTAGCAACTACTCTTAAATCTGAATTTTAAATATAAGAGGAAAAATGTCCAGCGAGGAAAAATGTCCTTAGTCAAATTCCAGTCTACTACTATCAGGCCTTAGATTGGAATGTCAATTAAAATAATTTTTTATCTAGCAACTACTCCTAAATCTGAATTTTAAATATAAGGATAGTAAATATTCCTAAATGTAAATATTAAATTCTAAAGATAACCCTTTCTGGATGAATTGGTTTGGAGAAATTTAAGATTTTCAAAACTACTATCTTTATGTAGTAAGTTGGATAATGTAAAGAAATGAGATAAATTAAATATTGTATGTGCCAAATAGGAGTAATTTTAATTCTCTACCCTGATTCAGTGTTATAGAAAATCATTGGCTAATCTAAGGTTTAGTCCCTAAATCAGTGGCTAGGCTAGGAGGATATTGGCTCCTACTCCCTTCCCCTGAAAGCTAACTCTCGCTTTAGCTCTTTAAACACTAAGAGTGAATTGAGGATTTTAGTCTATCACCCTAAAATCTCTAATTCTACGCCCATCAAAGTATATTTTCCTATTTATTTGCATCCAACCCACATGAACTTCACCATCCATGGAATTTGAATGTGGTTCCACTTTGTTGAGAATTAGACAGCCCTCTCGAGTATTAATGCAATTACAACAAATTTTAACACTACAACAGACCTTTACACCGCCCACCCTGTGCATCTCCACCATTTTGCTTCGTTTGGCTCCGTTTTAGCTCTGTTTCGCCCCGTTTCAGTTGTGTTTCATTCCTAATGGATAGACCTACAAAATAAGGACAGAAATAACCTTTCTTTAAAGTTTAATTTCTTTCAAAAATGTGTGAGAAGTGTAAAAGACATTAAGCATAGAAAGACATATCAAAATGTGTTAGGACATAATTTTCTTTCTTGCTTGTTTTTGCTCCAAATTACATCATTTTTACTTTTTTTTTTCCAAAACTCCATTTTCTATACCTGAAACCAAAAATATACAAAATACCTTCCTTTAAAGTGCATTATCATTGAAAATCACCAAATATAGGCATTAAAATCATATCAAAAATTGCACATTTTTTAGGTGTATTAGTGAGAGTTCATTTTCTAGTCCTATAGGAATAGTCAATAGGAAAGTCTTATGGCTAGACCCTAGGCTACTAAAGAAGAAAGACCAGACCTCAACTAAAAGTGAGGTCGACAAATGGACCCCTAATAGGTGTGGTGTGTCGGTCAAGCACATCACATGTATTGGCATTGACCGAAGAAAACAACAAAATCAACACAGACGTCTAAGCCAACATACTTAAAACAAAGCGAAGAATTGAGTGATAGTTGCTTCCACTAGGGAGTTAGCAAGTGATTTTTTGATCAAAACCAAGGATTCATAACTCTTGCTGGAGATCAGAAGGAAAGGAGTTCTGAAAATGACCATCGGAAAAAAAAAATGATGGTCACGGTGAAGATTCAATTTCAATTTGAAGTTAGAAAACTTCAATTTTGATTTCAAAATTCAATAAATTTTGGAGAATGGGAATAAGAATTTAGGTACTTGGGAATCAGAATTTAGAATCAGAATTTAGATACTGACCCCGAAATGAGAATTGAAATTTGGGTATCAATCCTGGAATGAGAATTGAAAGTCTTGTTCCATTTAAGGGGGCTTCACACATATCTCAAAGAATTGGGAAGGGAATCAGATGTCATACTCCATTTAAGGTGGTCTCAAACCGATTCCGAAGAATTGGGTAGAGAATCAGATGCCATACTCCATTTAAGGTGGTCTCAAACCAATCTCAAAAGATGAGATAGCATGTCATACTCCATTTAAAGTAGCCTCATACCTATCTTAAAGAATTGGGTAGAGAATCGGATGCCATACTCCATCTAAGGTGGTCTCAAAACGATCTCAAAAGATGAGAATAGGATGTCATACTCCATTTAAAGTGTACCTATCTTAAAGAATTGGGTAGAGAATCGGATGCCATACTCCATCTAAGGTGGTCTCAAAACGATCTTAAAAGATGAGAATAGGATGTCATACTCCATCTATGGTGGTCTCATACCTATCTCGAAAAATTGGGTAGAGAATTTGATTTCATACTCCATCTTAGGTGGTCTCAAACCGATCTTAAAAGATGAGAATAGGATTCATACTCCATCTAAGGTGATCTCATACCTATCACAAAGAATTGGGTAGGGAATCAGATGTCATACTCCATCTAAGGTGGTCTTAAACTGATCTCAAAAGATGAGAATAGGATTTCATACTTCATCTAAGGTGGTCTCATACCTATCTTGAAAGATGAGAATAGGATGTCATACTCCATTTAAGGTGGCCTCATACCTATCTCAAAGAATTGGGTTAAGAATCGGATGTTATACTTCATCTAAGGTGGTCTCAAACTAATCTCAAAAGATGAGAATAGGATGTCATACTCCATTTAAGGTAGCCTCATACCTATCTCAAAAGATGAGAATAGGATGTCATACTCCATCTAAGGTGGTCTCATATCTATCTCAAAGAATTGGGTAGAGAATTGGATGTCTTACTCCATCTAAGGTGGTCTCAAACCAATCTCAGAAGATGAGAATAGGATGGTATGCTCCAATTAAGGTTGCCTCAAACCTATCTCAAAGAATTGGGTAGAGAATCAGATGTCATAATCCATCCAAGATGGTCTTACACAGATCTCAAAAGATGAGAATAGGATGTCAAAATCCATCTAAGTTGGTCTTATACCTATCTCGAAAATGAGAATAGGATGTTATACCCCATTTAAGGTGGCCTCATACCTATCTCAAAGAATTGGGTAGAGAATCGAATGTCATACTCCATCTAAGGTGGTCTCAAATCGATCTCAAAAGATGAGAATAGGATGTCATACTCCATTTAAGGTGGCCTCATACATATCTCAAAGAATTGGGTAGAGAATCAGATGTCACACACTATTTAAGGTGGTTTCACGCCAATCTCAAAAGATGATAATAGGATGCCATACTCCATTTAAGGTGGTCTCATACCTGTTTCAAAGAGATTTCGAAGAGATGGGTAGAGAATCAGATGTCATACTCCATCTAAGGTGGTCTCAAATCGATCTTAAACGATGAGAATAGGATGTCATACTCCATTTAAGGTGGTCTCATAACTATCTCGAAGAATTGGTTAGAGAATCTGATGTCATACTCCATCTAAGGTGGCCTAAAACTGATCTCAAAAGATGAGAATAGGATGTCATACTCCATTTAAGGTGGTCTCATACATATCTCAAGGAATTGGGTAGAGAATCAGATATCATACTCCATTTAAGGTGGCCTCAAATCGATCTCAAATGATGAGAATAGGATGACATACTCCATCTAAGGTGGTCTCATACCTATCCCGAAGAATTGGGAAACAGAATGTCGATACTGATCCCAAGAACATTGTGAGAATAATATAGAGCATTTGTGATGTTGAGCTCATAGATATAGGGAATGTGAAGATTGACAGTGGTGATAAAAAAAATTTGTGAGATTTTATGAAGAGTGTGGAACTCCGTGAAAGTTGTGACAAATTGGTGCAGACAACAACATTCATGCTGCAAAAATGGAGGTGAGAAACATCGAACTTGAGAGAAACAAATTTATCATTTTCTTGTTATCTTTATCACATTTAATTATCAAAGTATATTTTCAAAATTTAATTTTCATGGTTAGTTTATTTTTCAAAAATTTTATTCAATTTGTGTTATCAGACCTTTGTTGTACTGTTCTTTGTTCATTATAATTTAGAACCAATGTATGGTTTTGCGGCTTTTTATCAATCGCACAAAAGGGAAATTTAACAAATTTATTGAAATCTGGAAGAATTTTCATTAATCTGCTTCAAATATGTTTTACAAGTTGAATGCATGCTAAAGCTATCAAAAGATGCCATGTTGAATACATTATGAAGTATCAAATGCTGAGTACATATCATATACTGAATAGATCTGAGACATTTCATATCATATCTGCTATATCATGACACAGTACAAAAAGTGTCAAGATCCATCTATCTATATGTCTTATGTGGTGAGCTCTTGATCAAGCTGACCTAATAAGCCACGTTCTAGGACAAGAATTCCTTTCACATGTACTTAGAGGTACAACCATTTCATAGCTCGTACAAACACAGCTCTTCCAATTCTAGGTCCGGACGGAATTCATGTGGTATTTTACTATCATCCATTCTTCTCAATGTCACAAAAAATTTGTGGTGTCATACTCTTGGGATGAAGTGCTTCACTAGATTTGCTCTGTTTCCTTTCAAAATCAAAATTGAACCCACTAGCTGCGGAATCTCAAAGCATCCTCAAAATTCTCCAGGGCCAACAATATCAATTTCTTATCCAAATAGATTGTTACTCTTGCTCATGAAGGACACCGTGCAAAAGGGCCTTACAAAATCGTGGTGATCAATATGCGGAGGAATACAATCTCCTTTATCATAAATGTTGATTATGAAGCTGTTTGGGATGCAATCTGTCGATAGTATGCTCCACGTCATAAATGTTGATTATGCAGCTGTTTGGGATGCAAACTGTCGGTAGTATGCTCCACATGACCATTCTCTTGATTATCCTTTTTATCTCAGAAGGCAAAGGATTCACCTTGTCATATCTTTGGATTCCTGGGGGTTACCTATCCTACCTTTGACAAAGTTGTAGCAACAACCATGCTGAATGGTTATCCTGCCTTTCCTGTGCATCCATTTTCGTGGCTCTGAGTAGGTCTTTTTCATTAACAGACTGGCCTGACCTCTATCTCTCAAGTAGAATACACAGTCAAGAATCCTTCTTTCATCATTTTAGGAGAAAACTCCTATATGTAGTTTCAAACCTTCCAAGATATTGACAAATTTCCCTTGGATTTCATCATAAAATTTAAATTCTTTCTTTTTAACTCTGTTCATTCTTTTTAATTCTGTCGTAGGAATCCTTTGTGATCATCGGGGTTGCTCTATCATTTCAATGTCTGCAGGAAACCATGCTTGACTCAGCTCTATATGTAACGGAATATATGTCTCAGTACCTGAGTGTGCGGCCTCCTGACACCGTGTATCGACGATTGTATACTCTTCAAAGGTATTGTAGTGCCTCAAATGTAGGACATTACATCTCAAGCGCTCCACAAATGCTTCTGCTGTCGATGCTTGTCTGGGAATTTCAACATTGCACATCAGGAAACCCTTGCAAAGATCATCTGGAATTTCTGGTTGTGTCGGCTCTGCAACAAACTCTGACTCGCCCTCCATGACGGGCGGACTAATATAAGTTTTTCTCATGCATGGGTCATAAATTTTCCCCTCAGGAGTTGGTCTAAGTGTCGCTTCTACTTCTTTCATACGTCTTTTCTCCTAATGTAAGAAAGCTCTATGCTTGCGGCGGTTGGCATTATTGTGTTGGGTTCTTCTAAGTGGTGCATCTGGCACTCTTTCTTCATCGAAACTAACTAAATTCCCTGTCAATGCAGTTATCATGGACTGTAGATGACTGTTTCCTTCCAATGGATATTATTGTGTTGTTGCTTTCTTCCTCTTTAGTGAGGAGTCTTCTTTAGTACCCATCCTTAGTAGTGATGATAATCCTTCTTTCTCCCGGTGACTGACTATGTTCATCAGGGGTCCCTTGTAGTCCACATTGACCTGACCGAAGTCCAAGTTAAATTCTATGATGTCGCCCTGGGCTGCCCTTTCTTCATTCAGTGGGAGATTCAAGCCGTCTCTAAAAATAAAAATCAGCTTCTGCCCAGACATCTTTCTGCAGCAGACAGAAAAATATCAGTGTACTGAAATTCAAAACAAATAAGAACAAGTTATTAGATAAGTTTTAAATTTAGACAAGTGCAATTCTTTTATTTATTTAGTTTAATTTGGTGAAATTTCAAAAATAAAAATGAAGAAAATTAAGTTTGACAAATTCAAAAATTTTCACTTTATTGAGATTAATTTTAATACAAAAATTTGGACCCAGTCACAGATGCTGGCCAACTAAATAACCCAAAGCAAGCAACATTTTCAAAAAGTTCATTTCAAGCAATGTCATGTTGTGTAGTATATCTTCAAATATCGACCATTAACTGGCAACATAGGTCTTTCGCCTCAAAAATCCACCAACTGGTAAGATCCTCCTAAATAGACCTTCTCTATAACAAATGGTCCCTCACAAGTTAGTTCAAATTTATCACCTATCTTGTGATGTGCAAGGATAGGTCTTTTGAGAACAAAAACGAGGTCACCAACTTTGAAAGCCCTCGAGCGGACCAATTTGTCATGAGCCTACACCATCCTTACTTGCTAGAGTTCCAAATTTTGTTGTGTTACTAATCATTTTCCCTCGAGACTTTTCAATTCTTCAAGTTTGAGTTTTGCACTTTCTTCTATTATAATCTAATTGGCGAAAATAACTTTGAGAGACGGTGTCTGGACTTCTAGTGCTAGTACAACCTCGGACCCGTACACACTTGTGTAGGGTGTAGATTCAGTGGGAGTTCTGAACGTTGTCCGGTAGGCCCACAAAGATTCTAATAGTTTATCATGCCATCCTCTTTTATTCTCGTCTAACGTCTTCTTTAAAATTTGCACAAGTGTCTTATTGAAGGCCTCAGCCAGTCTGTTTGCTCTAGGATAATAAATTGTAGAGTAACTCCTGTCTATCCCATGTCATTTGACAAATTTATTGATCTTTGTGCTCTTGAAGCCTATTCCATTATCGAAAATTACTCTGTGCGGAACACCAAAATGGTAGAAAATTTAACTTTTGAAAAATTGGAGAACATGTTGTGTTGTAACCCCCTTTAACGGCAGTGCTTCTGCCCATTTGGAGAAGTAATCGGTAGTTGTAAGAATAAATTTGTGTCCCTTAGAGGATGCAAGGGTTATCAGACCTATTATGTTTGTTCCCCAACACTCGAATTGCCACTAGGCAACATTCGGAGGTTGATGTAAGACCACCCCATGCACTTGACAAAGGTAACACCTTCTGGTTGTATCCATGCAGTCGAATATCATTGCTGGTTAATAATATCTGAGTCTTCTCATCTTCATTTTCATATTTGGCTCTGACTGGTGAGCTCCACACAATCCAGTGGGTACTTCTTTGACGATATTCTTTTCTTCAGCCCTACTTAGGCATCGCAACCACATCTGATCGAACGATCTTCTGTATAGGAAATCACCCACTAGAGCATATAACATAGCTCTTTTTGTGATGTGATATGCCTCAGACTTATTTTCTGACAACATTCTTGTTTGTAAATATTCTATTAATGGCTTGTGTCAATCGTCGTTAATGTCAACAACTACAATCATCGTCTCTTCTTGTTTTCCAAGCTTATGTAGATTTTTGAGGTCAATCAGAGATAGAACCTGACGTCCTTGTACTATAATGTCAATGGAATCCTCCGGTGGACACGTCAGTTACTTAGCAAGTTTTGCTAGAGCTTCAGCATGTGTGTTATCCCCCCGAGGAATTGGATACAGAGTCACACTAGGATCTATTCTAACAACTTCATTATGTATCGATGGTATTATGCTAGCCTTGGTTTCAAAATAATATACTGTTCGACCACTTGTTGGATGACGAGTTGTGAGTCGTTATAGATGATAATGTCTATTATATCCATTGATATTGCCAACTTTAACCCGGTGATCAATGCTTCACTCTATTTTGTTTTTTGTACATGGATCTGTTAGGTGATAGGATAATCTCAACATACTCTATTTTGGCGTGATGAAAATCAGACCAATTCCTATTTTGTTTGGTATAACTACCTCTGATCCTTTGTCCTTTATGGCTGATGAAGCCTCATCAAAGTACATTTCCCAATGTCTGGCACTAGAAGGTTCTATTTATAGTATCTGCTCATCTGGTAGCTCATCATTGAGAGGGGACCCAGCTGGAAGTGGGTGCGCTGCGAGAAAATCTGCTAATATTGGAAATCTGCTAAAATCTGTCCCTTGATAGCGCGAAGGGGAACAAAAGTTATATCAAATTGCAATAAAATCATCGGTCACCATGTTAAACATCCGGAAAGTGTTGGTCGGGTCATCAAATACTGCAATGGATTAACTTTCAAAAAAAGGTTAACCTTCTGAGAGAGCATGTAATGTCTAAGCTTTTAGGCGGCGAAAATTAAAGCTAGACAATGTTTTTCAATAGGCGGATACTTTACCTCCATCGGTATTAGACGGCGACTCAAGTAGTAGAGTGCATTTTCCTTACCCTCGTCATTGACCTGAGCTAACAGGGCTCCGAGAGAGTCGTCTAAGGCCGCGGTATAAACTATCAAAGGTCTTCCCAGGATAGGTGCTGCCAAAATAGAAGGTAATTAAATATTTCTTAACGTCCTCAAAGGCTTGCTGGCATTTCTCTTCTCAAATAAATTTAGCGTCCTTTTTAATTATTGTCGAGAATGGCTGACACCTACCTGAGAGATTAGAAATAGAGCATCTCAGATATGTCAATTTTTCTTGGAAGGAACATAGTTGTTTCAAGGTTTTAGGAGGAGGCATTTCCAAGATAGCTTTAATCTTACCCGGGTTGATCTCGATTCCCCGATGACGGACAACAAATCCTAGAAATTTCCTGGAGGTGACGTCGAAGGCACACTTTAAGGGATTCATCTTGAGATTGTCGTAATCGTTAAAATAAGATCCTTAAATCGTACAAATGGTCTATTCTCTTTTTACTTTTGATGACCAAATAATCCACGTAGCATTCCACTTGGTTATGAATGAGGTCATCAAAGATCTTAATCACAGCTCATTGATATGTTGCTCCGGCATTCTTCGACCTGAATGACATTACTGTGTAGCAGAAAATTTCGATCGGCATTTTGAATGTTGTAAGTACTGCATCTTCTACATCCATTTTGATTTGGTTGTAGCCTAACAATCTATCCATGAAAGAGAAAATATCTTGTGTTAAAGCGATGTCCGCCATCAATTTCGGTATAGGTAATGGAAACTTATCTTTTGGACACGCTTTATTTAAGTCCCTGAAATCGACACATACATGGATTTGTCCATTTTTCTTCTTAATTGGCATAATGTTGGCTAGTCATGTGGGGTATTACTCTTCTTTTACAAAGTTAGTGTCTATTACGTTTTTTACCTCAACAATGACTTGCTGGTCTATCTCAAGGCTCATCCTTATAAGAGCTTGTTTTACTGGGTCATATCTTTTTCCACGCCGAGTTTGTGAACTGCAACTTTTGCTGATAGCCTTGACATTTCATCATAGCTCCAGGTGAAGCATTCTTTAAATTCTAACAGTAACTTTATCAATTATATGGATTTGTTTTCGTTTGTTTTTCTCTCTTTTATTTTAGAAGGAGTCGTCAGCTTGTCGATCGCCGTATACTTCCCCTATTCAAATAAATCTCCCTCCCGAGTCAGTTCAGTGATTCGAATAGAAGAGGAACCGAATAAGAAGGGACATACAATAATGCGACAAACAAGAGAAAATGCAAAACGTGGAGAGCCTATGTTCGGTAAACCTCTCAAGGATAGGTTAAGAGTGTCCGTCCAAACAAGGTCGGGCGAAAACACCTTAAACTGATATCCGTAAAATAATACCTATGTAGACTACCCATAACCAGAGATTCAGGTGTAGGTGTTTGTTCTGGGGTCAAGTGCACAACCAAGGGGACGTATCCCACTTGGTTAATTACATCTTAGGGGGTACCCAAATACTCTCGATAAAAGGAGTTTTGCTTGGATTATCGTGAACCTGGGGCAATAGGTACTCACAGGAAGGTATTCCGTGTGGGAACAGTCTCGATGCTTCAAAGCTCGGCTAAGCCATCAGACAGAGAGTGAGTCTCTCACATCCCAAATGTGTAGCGGCTCATCGACGCACGGGGCCCACGGAATAACCTAAATCATCTTGACGGGGATATCCAAACATGTCAAAGTACGTCTGGGCCATAAGGGCAGAGGAGAAATCGTCGTATCCCAAATGGGTGGCAGCTCTTCAGCATCGGACCGTCAAAATGATATCAACAAAGTCAATGAGCGACAGGGCTCAAAGGGGCTCAACAAAAAGAAAGGTAGAGTGATCCTAAAAGGTAGAGGTAACTGAGTCGGGTATTAGGACCCTAAGTCTACCTGGTCGTGAAGGTAGTTGACCCAACACGTCCTGAGATCCCCAGTCAGCAATCTGTGAATTGCGTCATCCACGGGAATCTCGGTAGCCCTAAGGTCAAAGGAAAGAAACTCTATCCTATGACTAAAAGCTGGAGCTACAAGAGGTGGGACTTATATTTGTCGAAGTAGCAAGGATGCTTCAGGAAGGAAAAGAAAGTGGAGGTTCAGCTACAAAACTGGAAACGCTCCAAAAAAAAGGACTTACACCATGTCTGGGTCAGAGAGCCTTCTAACACCCTAGGCGCACTAGACAACCACCTATAAAGAGATATGTTGGGCCAGTCAGGTTGGAGAAGCACAGGGACTCCTCCTCAGGACATGCAAATATCATGCAATTTTCTAGAGCAGTCCTTAAGTATTGTGGAGGCCCTATTAACATATGCAGGAAAGTAAATATTGCAATTTTTTAAATCTTAATATTTTAATCCTAAATTTTAATTATCTTGAATTTTATTTAAGATTTTGTAGAAAATTACAATTTTAGGGTCCTTAATGAGCCTATATTATATCGTGAAATCCCAGATAAGACACATAAAGAAACAAAGAAAACACATGCAAGTGCAGACATGCAATATGATGCAAAAAGCAAAAACAAGCCAAATCAAAATAATAAAAGACCGGTGTCGCTAGGTCGGCAACATATCCCAGGAAGGAAAAAGGCGGTCGGACTCTGCATTTACATTCCCGGTCCTAATTCTATAATCAATAAAAAAGGCAGAAACAAGATACGGGGCACGAGCATCAGCTTCTGGTCCCCTCCATGTGATTCCCGCGCTAAACATCTCGAAACCCGTGCCCGTATCTTATTTCTGCTACAGGACTCTCCTAGACTCTAAAAAGTACATAGGAAAATAAAAGACTCAATCCTGCATGAAAATAAGTGTCAGCGGGAAAACTCACATGCAAATAACGTATCATGAGCCATGCCTTAAAAGTGGGGGAGCTAATAGCACCTGCAAGCAAATTGTTAGAAATCAGTATTTGCCCCCTATAGCGGTACCTGTGTCTGTGCAAATAAATAGGCATGGCTCCCTGCATAAGAACACCCTAACAAACTACCACACATATGCAGCATGCAGTCACATCACAAGCACAATGCAGAAAAAAGAAACCTGACAGTGCAACCAATCCAGCAGAGAACAATAGTGAGACATCAAAAAGACTACCTAGCACCCTAAATCCTAGCCTAGCACACCATCTAACGAAAA
>NW_018164480.1:367003-372897 GCF_001263595.1 Phalaenopsis equestris | reverse complement strand
ACTCCAAACAAAAGGACTTACACCCCGTCTAGGTCGGGGAGCCTTCTAACACCCTAGGCACACTAGAAAACCACTTATATAAAGGTATGTTGAGCCAGTCAGGTTGGAGAAGCACAGGGACTCCTCCTCAGGACATGCAAATATGATGCAATTTTCTAGAGCAGTCCTTAAGTATTGTGGAGGCCCTATTAACATATGCAGGAAAGTAAATATTGCAATTTTTTAAATCTTAATATTTTAATCCTAAATTTTAATTATCTTGAATATTTTATTTAAGATTTTGTAGAAAATTACAATTTTAGGGTCCTTAATGAGCCTATATTATATCGTGAAATCCCAGATAAGACACAAAAAGAAACAAAGAAAACACATGCAAGTGCAGACATGCAATATGATGCAAAAAGCAAAAACAAGCCAAATCAAAATAGTAAAAGACCGGTGTCGCTAGGTCGGCAACATATCCCAGGAAGGAAAAAGGCGGTCGGACTCTGCATTTACATTCCCGGTCCTAATTCTATACATCAATATAAAATGCAGAATCAAGATACGGGGCACGAGCATCAGCTTCTGGTCCCCTCCATGTGATTCCCGCGCTAAACATCTCGAAACCCGTGCCCGTATCTTATTTCTGCTACAGGACTCTCCTAGACTCTAAAAAGTACATAGGAAAATAAAAGACTCAATCCTGCATGAAAATAAGTGTCAGCGGGAAAACTCACATGCACATAACGTATCATGAGCCATAAAAGTGGGGAAGCTAATAGCACCTGCAAGCAAAATGGTAAAAAATCATTATTTGCTCCCCTATAGCGGTACCTGTGTGTGTGCAAATAAATAGGCACGACTCCCTGGAGAAGAACGCCCTAACATACTACCACACATATGCAGCATGCAGACACATCACAAGCATAATGCAAAAGAAAGATACCTGACTAAAGCAACCAATCCAGCAGAGAACAATAGTCAAGCATCAAAAAGACTACCTAGCACCCTAAATCCTAGCCTAGCACACCGTCTAACGAAAAGTGCGTCAACCTAGTATCTAAGTGCGGGGTAGCCCTGGGTATAGTATGAGTTTGACGGGGCATCATACCAGCCCCATCCTAAAGATCCGAAGGATCTAAAGGGTATCACAAAGAGTGGTGACATGAGTTAGATCTATTAGATCTTTAGCACAGTCATACTCGTGTCAATCCCAATGACTTAATTGGCATTGCTCATCGGGATCAACCCAGCAAGAAATGCTCATTAAGGCATCGCGACCGACACGGGGTCACTCTCCTAACAAGCCCGGCTCGCTACCTATGCAAACATGCAAATGCAAATGCGAACAATCATGTGGCAGAAGTGATGAGTGTACCATAGAGGCAGTGACTCGGGAAAAGATGGGCATGTCGTGGAGGCAACGGCCTGAATAAATGGGTATGCCATAGCGGCAGCGACAAAAAGGGATGGGCATACCGTAGCGGCAGTGGCCCGAATGTATGTCGTGGAGGCAGTGAAAGTGCGGAGTAGATCTGGGTATAGTATGACTTTGATAGGGTCGTCATACCAGCCCCATCCTAAAGATCTGAAGGGTCTAAAGGGTGTCACGAAGAGGGGTGACATGATTCTCACTCGGGAGCATTACCCAAGTACAAATGCAAATGAAAACACATATGGTGCAACATGAAAACAACCAAACATACGATATAATTACAAAAAGTAAAACAAACATACCAGTGATCGGTCGACCGGATCGTGGTGGCCGGTCGAACCAAAGTGATCGGTCGATCGGGTCAGGATGGTCGGTCAAACCAAAGTGGGATGCTTGTTAGACCGAGGTGGTTGATCGAAGCAAAGTGAGATACTCGTCGGGCCGGGGAGGCTAGTCGGAGTAGTCGGAGTGAGGTGAAATGCTCGTCAGGTCGGGGCTGCCAGTCGGAGCGAGGTGAAATGCAACATGCACTTTCAACATGCAACAAGAAAAAATGCAATATGTAGCAAACCAACATGCAGATAGCAAACCAGGCTCGTGCTAATGACCTCACCTGGGACACCTAAGGTTTAGACCCTTAGTGTCGTCTCTTGCTTTGGTGAGTAAATGTGGGGAATTTCTCCCCGGATCTCCGAGGGGGAAAATCTCCACTACGTCGCGAAATAGGATAGCTACAAAGTCTATAAAGCTTTTCTCATTTTGCAAACTCCTCCAGACTTTGTAAAGCAAGTCAGCTACAAAGCTTATCTCGCTTTGTCAAGTCTGATCTCTCAATTTCTTCAAGTAAAGCTGGGGAATCCAAAGCAAGGGGAGTGAGGGACTCCGACCCATCGGGACTTGTGCTAAGGCTCACAACAAGAGGGGAGACATTCGGCTCTACGGGGGATATTTGGCCACGCACAGGAAGTCCTAACCTAAAGGCTGGCTCTAGGAAAACCAACGATCCATCACACAGGCATGTCGTTGCCGCCGTCCCATGCCGGCGCACGCATCCCGTGTGGGCGATCGAACCCACACGCCTAGGCTCCACTATTTCTAGGGCTGGCTAGAAGATAAGGAATCTCACCACTGTAACGGTTGTAGACGCGTTTTCTTTGCTTGCTCCAAGCCGTCAACATCTGGTCCGTGCTCCAGTGCGCCTCGTAGAATGTGCACAGGACAACAAAAAGATGGGAAATTGTGAGGGCAAGAGGTATGTGAAGTACAAAAAATAAATAATTTTGGCATATAAAAATATAACCAAAATATACCTTCGCAAGAGGTTGCTCGACGGCAGCAAAGGAGGGGAACCTAAGAGGTAAAAGACGTCTACTCCTCCTCGAACAGCGGAAACGCTCGCTGTTCGGTGATGTCGAGGTGCTCCGGTGAAGTATCCAGTCACCGGGAAGGTAAGACGGCGAGGTGGAGTTAGCTCGCTGGCGGTGCACATCGGGAGCAAAGGAAACGTGGTGGAGAGCCCAAAATCCAACATCCTCCACGCCAATTTTCTCCGGCATAAATGTGACGCCGGGGAGGCAAAACGCTGGCGAAGAGGAAGAGGAAGCCCGAGGTGGCCAGCGAAGAGGAAGAATAAACCAGCGAGGGAGAGCTCAGACCGGCGGGATCTCGGCGCCACTGTTGGAGGAAGTCGACGGGGTGTCGCCGTCAAGAAAATAAGGCCACGAGGTGGCCGATCCCAAAGAAGAAGGAGGTTGCGTCGGGCTTCGCCGATGGCTGAAGGAGAGGCTGGCCGGCATGGGAGGACTGTCAGCTGGTTCAGCCGGCGAGGGTGGGAGCTCCGGCGAGGCCTGTTCGCGAAACAGAGGGAGCAGGCGGCGGGCGGGCGAGAAAGCTCGGCCGGTGACCGAAGCTGGAGTGCAAGTCGCCGGTGGCAGCGGCGTCACCGACGAGGAGGAAGACCGACACGAAGAGAGGCGTGCAATAGGGGAGAAAGGGAGGAGATGCGTAGGTTTTTTTTTTTAAAGGATATATAAAATATATTATATTATATTATAATAATTATTATTATATTATTATAACTATCCTTCGTGTATTCTTCACCAGTACACATCCTCGCGGCAAAGTGTATGTCCTTCTTGGCTAAAATCGACGTTCCGGATGCTCTGGCATGATCTGTTGCATGATCCGTTTCATCGTACGGGGTCGTTTGGGCCACTTTTTCGACTATCATGCCCAAAACAATAATTCGCACATTTTTACCCCACCCGCAAAGCCGTAGCAAAGTGGACATCCACCGTAAGCAACTTCGTCAAGCGATCGGGCCAATTCGAGCCAAAAATTGCGCGCGACGCGCCACATAATATTTTTTGCCCCGGTCGGAGTAGTCTGACGTGCCAAATGCCGACCGGCCTCCACATAATAAGTAGTCTGACGTGCCAAATGCCGACCGGCCTCCACCTAATAGAAAGTCATAGCCTAGCAAAATGACCCACCTCAACACATGTCGAAAAGGTCTCGGGTAGGTTTCTGAACTATTGGACGTCACGGGCAGACCGTAAACTATCCTGAGTCATGCAGGTGGACACCCTACACTCGTGACATCAAAAATTGATGCCAACAGGATTCTTCTTCGTTGAGTAGAGAACTTATAAAGGTACGTCGGAGCTGCTCCTCAGTCCTGAGGTTGACTTCTTTCAATTCATCAGCTGTTGATTTAATCTCCTCTTGAAATTCTTGTGGAGAGTCATCTATCAACTGATCTTCGGAGTCATCTTCTATATCGAGGCAATCCTCTTCCAATCCTCTAATAACAATTATGCGTAATTTTACAAAATTCTGAATCATCCGCTGGTCCTATAGTACCAAATCTAAGACCTTCTTTCGAATTAGGAGTTTGACTTTTAATATTCCACAATTTTTCAAAAATTTGTAGCCTATCCTTTGGTATTTTTTTTGCACATAATCCTGTTGAATTAACTCTTGTACAAAAGGAGAAAAGTAACCCAAAGATAATTCCATTAATTCATTAGAATCCACTTTCAAATTTGCATGATTTTCAGAATTTGTAGAAGGGGAAGCATGGTAAAACTTGATCGGCTTTGAACCAACACTACGGACTTCCTTGACCTCTAAACTCTCAACCTTTTGAGAGTAGATTGGAGTAAAGGTCATGTCATGCACATAGTGGTTGATCCAATCGTACATCGACTCGCATTCACTTTTCTCTACATCTTCCAAGGAAATCTCGTACTGAGATTTCTTCTGTTTTATCATCACCATTTCTTCCTCAGAGCTTTCTTCATAAGAAATTTCTTCCATGTCAATGTTGATGGTTGGCCTAGTCTGTTCAAAAATCGTGTTGGTTCTTATTCTTCCACTTCCCCGGCCTCAATCTCGGGTGTATGGACTAAAAGAACCTCTACCAGCTCATTGTGAAGAAACGGTAGTAGATCATTAAAGTGGAGTTGAATGGGGCCTTGCACTTGTGATTCTTTTGATTCTTCCGTTTTACTTGCCACAGTTTCACGAGAAAAGATAATATTCTTTGGAGGTACGTAGTAGGCGGCATTTTCGTGGATGACTACCTCATGAACAGAAAATGGTTGTAAATCCCCTTTAATATAATTTTTTTGTCCTTCTCTAAAATAC
The DNA here is from genome assembly GCF_001263595.1 of Phalaenopsis equestris. Classification (NCBI taxonomy): domain Eukaryota; kingdom Viridiplantae; phylum Streptophyta; class Magnoliopsida; order Asparagales; family Orchidaceae; genus Phalaenopsis; species Phalaenopsis equestris. The sequence continues at coordinate 367,832 of NW_018164480.1, read as the reverse complement.
TTGATACACTAGTGTAGACATGACGGAACCATGCTATAGTGAATCCATGACCATCCAAGTAAAGCATGGAAAGAGGTCTCTGCATCGATGATATGAAATTTTGCGGTTGTTACTAGTTCTCCAACTTTTATTAACAATGTGATTGATCCAAGGGTTCTTTCTCCCTTTTGGTTAAATCCTCTTAACATTATTTTATCGATTGTAAACTCCTGAGCCTCAATATCCAAATATGCTAACATCCATAGACTCATTAAGTTAAGTGACGCTCCCGGATCTACCAAAACTTTGGCTAATACAAATCTGTCGATATTAACGTAGATGTAGAGCGATCGGTTGTGGTTGGTGGTACCGAGTGATCCCTCTTGATACTTCTATTATGCAAAGTAAAACAATAACTTAGATTATATTTCGATTATATTTTCATCTTTTTGCTTCAATGACCATAATTCAACATACTTGCAACAAAACATCAAAAATACCTTTCTTCAAAGTGCAATATCATCAAAATCAGTATAAAATAGGTATGAAAATCTCAACATATTTTCTTTTGGTCAACTACGCAAGTATACGTATTGTTATCAAGTAATATCGAACTTTTTGATTAAGACCTGAATAACGAACCCATAGGGAATTTATATAATATGCACTTTTAGAAAACTTTATATTTTTAAAAAGACAATTACTTAAACTTAATATATTTTGCAGTAATAAAAATTTAAATATTTTTGGTATTTTTGATATTTTGAAAAAATAGTAACAACTTAAAAAGATAACTAGAGTTTTGTAGATGAAAAGAACTTAATAAGAAAAATATCTTTCTTCTTATCTT
>NW_018164480.1:364745-366329 GCF_001263595.1 Phalaenopsis equestris | reverse complement strand
TAAAATCACTCAAAATAAACTAACAAAAAGGATAAAATAAAAGTAAAAGTGGTGCCTGAAAATCTCTCGGAACTAACTCCCCAAATTAATGAACTTTTAAAACTTTCCATTTTTAACACTTTCCATGTGTTTTCAGGACTCTTTTCAAAGTCCTCTCTTCTTTCTTTTATAGTTTTCAAGAGCTATTATAATTTTCCAAAAGGTGTCTTGGTTTCTCTTCAAAATATGTCTAGATTCGATGTATTACCCCAAGAGATGCATCCTTTCGTGAAAGTTTTTGTCCATGATGGTTATAACCACCTATTAAGCCAATGGGTGCCTCAAAAACCTCTTCAAAATTCGCAAAAACCGACTTTAATCGTCTAGTAACTGCAATTGGTGCTTAAGCGCAGGACCTCTAGCGCATAGGCACAGTAAGAAATTATTGTCAAACCAACAACAAGTCTCAACTGAAACCAAAAGTAGTCTCAAAACAAAAATATAAAAACTTATCTCAAGTTTTATACCAAACTCTTGAAGTTCCTTTGAATCTCTTCTCTTTACAATCACTCAAAATAAACTAACAAAAAGCGTATATCTCTTTAGCGCCAGATCTGGCACCAAAACTCTTTTGCACATTTTTCACCTTTTTGCTCCAAATTTGATCCTTTTTCACTCCTTTAAGCATTTTCACCTTTTTTATTTGTATATTCAAGAAAAGCACAAAAATATCTTCCACTAAAGCGTAATATCTCAAAAATAAGTGTAAAAATGTGTCTAAAAACACTATATATTTTAGGTGTATCAAAATTCCCCAAACTTAAATTATTACTTGTCCTCAAGTGACACTTCAATCTTTAAAAGCTACATATGTAGTACGGAGGTTGCATAGCCTTCCTTGTTTCTTTAGAAGTTACTAAAATTTAGATTTAAAATTATTGTAGTCCAATTTAGAAAAACTATTAGAAAAAATAATCAGTAAATGAGACCAACTTAAAGTTTATAAATTCTTAAAGTTAAGAAAGATAAAAATATAAGTTTCTATCTAATTCAGAAATATATTGTAGATTTTCGAAATTTAGAATTTAGTTCTTTTATTTTATCTCCACTTAAAAATTTTCATTAAAAATAATTTTACTTACTATATTATATCTATAAGCTTAAGAGTTTCTCAAGTCTTATACTTTAAAAAGATCAAATGTAGAACCAATTTTTGATTAGGCACTAATCCTCAAGATTCTCCTTCCTAATTTTGTTCCTCTTTTTCTATTTCTTTTTCTTTTCTGTTTTCTTTTCTTTTTCTTTTTCTTTTCTTTTTATTTTTTTAGGCAAGGATTACTATATCTGGATAGGCATTTAATAATTTTGAATACTACTTTTTCTTTCCTAAGGAAAAGTCTTGATACAAAACTCTTACTTATAAATATAATAATAGCTTCAAAAATTATTTTTAATAAAAGAAATTTAAGTATTAAAAATAAAAGTCTAAATTTCTAAATTTTTTAAAAATACAATGTTTCTTACTAAAGATAGTTACTTATATTAATAATTTTCTACACTAAAAACTTTTAACTTAATGTTTTTCTTCATTACTCAAAATTTCAA
>NW_018164480.1:364317-364697 GCF_001263595.1 Phalaenopsis equestris | reverse complement strand
CCCCCAAACTTAAATTTTTAACAGATTAAACAATTTACCATCAGATATATATAAGCAAGAATGAAAATTTAAAAATAACATGCTAAAGGAATTTTAAACCCTAATGATACAAGTATAAAACTAAAAACATGAGTAAAATTAATTTTTGATCAAATTTTCTATATTTTCATTTTACTTTAACATGTAGAGATTCAATAGACTTCTAAATAGTGGGTATAAACATAAAAGAAAACATACACACTATTGTCATCACAACCTTAACATTAAGACAAACCTGCAAATATGATAAAAGAAAAAAAAGGGTAACCGTTTCTGAATTTTAAGTTTAAGATCTAAGCTAGCAAGCTTTTCTACTTTATAACAGATACTTTATAACAGAT
>NW_018164480.1:364025-364258 GCF_001263595.1 Phalaenopsis equestris | reverse complement strand
AAACAATAGTTACTACCAGTTACTACCCTAAATTTTAAAAATAAAATACTAACTACCACAAACGTCATAATAACAATAAAACATAAAAGTCCAAACACAACCTCATATATATAATTGATATTATTCTTACTACTATGAAATTGCTATTGGAAATTACTTTAAATGATTTTTTTCCATGCACAAATTTTCTCAGCTCTACTCTTCATCCTTAGAATCACCGCTGTACCATTTTT
>NW_018164480.1:360370-364001 GCF_001263595.1 Phalaenopsis equestris | reverse complement strand
TCATAATCAGGATATCGAGGATATGGAGGAAATTGCACTCCTGGTATCAGTCTAATCAGGCTCTCCAAATATGAGTGGAATTTCTCTTCATAATCACTCTTCCTTCTATTATAACTATTAGAATGATCTGCAAAATGCTCTAAATTGTGTACCTTATTAGCTGTAAAATTGATATTATCCATCATCTTCTGCAATAACTCATCCTGAGTCTAAATAGACTCGCCTCTAGATGTAGAAGCACATGAAGTAGATGGTCTAGATGAAGAAGCAGCAGAGGTAGATGCAGTAGACATTTCCATTCCATAGCTTCTGGAAAATCCTCCTCTCCAGCCAAAAATTGAATGCTAAGAATAAGTCTTCACATTCAAAAATCGATATGGGCTTTAGAGGTAACAGAACTTCTTCCCAACTATCATATTTAACCCCAGCCTGCTCGCACAAAGAAAAGATCAAGGAAGCAAATCCCAGACCTGCAGTTGTAACAGTTATAGCAGAACTAATGATAGTCTGAACAATCAAAGCTCCAATTCTGATGAGCTTTCCCTCTTGAATACAATAGTTCAACGTCACTCTTTCTCTGGTCACTTCACTGAGATGATTGGTCCGAAGCAGACGAGTAGAAATGAAATAGTGTCAGGCCTTTGAAGGTGCACATAACTTTAAAATTGGGAAATTCAGTCTCCTCGCATTGATAATGTCCTCTCCCAATAGTCAAGTATGAAATAATCTCGTCTAACTCCGCTTCAGTAGGACAATAATTTGCATAAAAACATAAAGTATCCGATGGTAAATGATAAAACAAGTTGATTGCCTCTGGCGAAAAAGGTATCAACTCTCCTTGAACCATAACTCGATTGTCTTCAGCTTCAGGGAGATTTGCATAGAACTCCCTCACAACAGAAATCACTGCGACAGCAGAGAAACAACAGAACTGTTCCCACTGTCAACGAAAAATTAAATCTTCCACGTCTCCACCCAGATTTCTAAAACATCGCTCCGGAATCAATTTTCGTGACTATAGAGCGTCACTGTATTGATCTTGAGCCTTCAAACTAACAAATTTTCTCAAATTAAATGGGCTTTTTCCACTATTCCTCTTCATTCTTGGTGTCATTCTACAAATTTTATAAATTCCAAAAATAACTTCAAAAATCAAGTTTAAATCACTAAACTAAACTTCCAAAAGCACAAACTAAACTTCCCAAGAAATTTCCATAGGTTTTTCCTCATTTTTCACCATGAATAGTGAATTTTTTAATTCTTATAAATGTACTCAAAAAATCCGAATCTAGCATTTTTTTCCTCAAAGAATCCCTCTTAACTCAACAAATCCGAATCTAGCAAATTTTATCTTGATTCCACCAAGAAATTTTAACTTATTGGTGCGTCGTAGCCCTTAAAAATCAAGATTTTGAGAGGTAGAAGACGACGAGAGGTGTTAAAAATGGTGTTTTCAGACTGAAATTTCACTTTTAACCATTCGTGAACTGATTTTCGTGAACCGGCGCTTAAGCGCGGGTAAGTGGCGCTTAGGCGCCTGCCTGTCGGGTTAGCTCGTGCTTAAGCACGATATGTGGCGCTTAGGCGCCAATACATTATTTTCAAAATCTTTAAATTTAAGTAAAATGCACTATTTTCCTAAGTAAACCACCCCTAAATGGTCTCATAGCACTTAATTGACTATTTTCAACTTTTTATAACTCCTCTCTCTCTCAAAATTCTACTTAATAACTATTTTAATTCGAGGCTAAAACAACACAAAAAAATTTCACAAAAACAAACTTATATTAATTCATAAACAAGTACAAATACAATTGACACTTAATTCTCACTCCAAATAGTCTTGGATGAGAAAATTTTTTTAAGTACAAAACACTTAACACAAATTCACAATTAAACACATAAGTAACATAAACACTAACAGATGTCTTAAACACTAAAAACTTTTAAAGACAACAACTTTAATCATACAAAAACAAACACAGAACTTAATTTCATTCTTCATTAAAAAGAACAAATTCAGGTCTTTGATTAGTCTCTCCTGGGCAACTGGAATATAAAGTTGATAAAACGGACGCTAGTGACGTGCTCTGATGTAATCTTCTTCAATCCATTTTTGCTTAAGAAACATCTCATTATCTGCTTCCTCTAAATAAATAGTGTGGCTAAATTGCATTTTCAATTGCCATCCAATATGCTCAAGATATGCATGAATTTCCAATACCTTAGTCTCCAGTACATACATGGTATTTTCAATTTTGTTGATCTTCTCTGATATCCCTTCAATACTAACGGCTAAGAAACGGTTCTTCTTCTTCAAATCCATCTCCCATGAAGACATCATCTCAAAATATCTCTCTTTCAGGCTTTAGGGCAAGAAATGATATGGGGTGAAATTCCTTCACTAAACCCTTCTATTTATAGGCCTGAATTCTTTCAATAACTCCTAGGCACGTTTAGAAATTGCCAAGACACGTTTTTGCAAACTTCTAGGTAATTTTCTCTTTTAGAATATTAATTTTCCACATGTTCTTAAGCTGTTGCGTTTCTGTGCTTAAGCGGCGGATTTGGCGCTTAAGCGCCAGTGCGCATTTTTGCACAAGTCAAATTTAACGTCCAAATCTCATTTTAACATGTCTAAATAACTAATTTAAGTCTTAAAGTTAATGCTAACACATAATAGTCTAAAAAATACTACCCCAGTTTTCTTAATCACACATAAAACATCAATAAAAACAAAAACACACTGCTACTTATGGGTTGCCTCCCACAAAGCGCTTGGTTTTACATCATATGCCCGACGTAACAAGTGCTTACTCTGGTTGACCCAACATCATTCCATCATTAAACTTCTGCTGATCTCCTATATAATAAGGTTTCAGTCTATGTCCATTCACTTTAAAAATTTTCTCACATTTAGGATCTTTAATATCCATAGCTTCATAAGGATAAACTTTAATCACCATAAATGGACCCATCCACCTGGACTTAAGTTTGCCTGGAAATAATCTTAACCTTAAATTATATAGCAAAACTTGTTGCCCTGACTGAAAATTTTTAGCAAGAATCTTTCAATCATGCCACATCTTCATCTTTTTCCTTATAAATTTTTCCACTTTCATAAGATTCATTCCTTATCTCTTCAAACTCATTTAATTGTAATAATCTTTTCTCACCAACATCTTTCAAATTATAATTGAATTGTTTAATTGGCCAATATGTTTTATGCTCAAGTTCAACTAGTAAGTGACAAGCTTTCCCAAATATTAGCCTATATGGGGACATTCGTATAGGAGTTCTATATGTAGTCATATAAGCCCACAAAGCATAGTCAAGTTTCACTGACCAATCCTTTTTTGTTGGATTCATAGATTTTTCCATAATTCTTTTAATTTCCAGATTTGATAATTCAACCAAACCACTTGTCTGAGGATGATAGCAGTAGCAATCCTATGATTTATATGATATTTCTTTAATAACTTCTCCTAATGGAATTTCTGAAATGACTTCCCCCATTAGTAATGATAACTCTTGGCATCCCAAATCTACAAAATATATTCATCTTAAAAAATTTTGCAACACTTTGAGCATCACATCAAGGTAAAGCAACAACTTTTATCCATTTGGATAC
>NW_018164480.1:355962-358040 GCF_001263595.1 Phalaenopsis equestris | reverse complement strand
AAAATCAGAATTATGACATTTTTGGATAATCTCATAAGTTTCTTCTAATTGTACACATCTTCGAATAATCAGATCATTTCCTTGTTTATATAAAAATGGGTCACCCAAAAATAAGTCTTAGCTTCAGAAATAAATTTCCTCTTCTATTGGTATGCCTTTTCATAGTGTATAATATCACTAGCAATAAATTTCACAATGCCGGCATACCACGGAACACGCCACACATTAGTAGTGAAAAATTTTTATCTGGAAAATGTTCATTAATTTCATTTTCAAAACACAGTGGTTTTTCTAATTCAGGCCTGTACAAATGATTAGCAATTTGATTTTCAATCCCCTTCAAATCTACTATTGCAAAATCAAATTCTTGTAAAAGAAGAATCCATCTTATAAGTCTGAGTTTAGCATCCTTCTTTTTCATTAAATACTTAATAGCAGAATGATCTGTATGCACTATTCAATGAGTTCCAATTAAATATGATTTAAATTTATTAAAAGCATATGCTATTATTAATAACTCTTTTTTAGTTTTTGTATAATTAATTTGAGTTTCATTAAGATTTTTACTAGCATAGTAAAAAACTTTAAAAATTTTATCATATCTTTGTCCTAAAACATCTTTTATAGCATAATCACTAGCATCACACATTAATTCAAAAGATTTTTCCCAATTTGGTGAAACTATGATTGGTGCAGTGATTAGTTTTTCTTTTAATCATTTAAAAGCTTCTAGGCATTCTTTATCAAAATTAAAAATTGCATCTTTCTCCAGTAAATGACATAAAGGCTTAACAATCTTTGAAAATTTTTTAATATATCACTTGTAAAATCCAGCATGTCTTAACAACCTCCTAATTTCCCTTACATTTGTTGGATAAGTTAAATTAGCGATCACTTGAATTTTAGCAGGATCTACTTCCATACCATTTTCTGACATTTGATGACCTAATACAATTCCTCCTACTACCAAAAATTGGCATTTTTCCCAATTAAGGACTAAATTTGTTTCTTCGCAGTGCTTAAGAACTTTGGATAAATGTTCTAAACATGAGTCAAATGAAGTTCCAAACACTAAAAAGTCATCCATAAATACTTCAATCCCATTTTCAATTAAATCACAAAAAATTGTCATCATACATTTTTGAAATGTAGTAGGGGCATTACATAAACCAAAGGGCATTCTTCTAAAAGCAAAAGTACCATAAGGACCAGTAAACATTGTTTTCTCTTGATCCTCAAGAGATATTTGAATTTGGTGATAACCAGTCATCCAGAAAACAAAAATATTTATGCTCAGCTAGTCTATCCAACATTTGATCTAAAAGAGTAATGAAAAATGATCTTTCCCAATGGCAAAATTTAAATTTCTATAATCAATGCATATTCGCCACCCTGTAACTTGTCTAGTAGGTATTAATTCATTATGTTCATTTACATTTACAGTTACTCCACCTTTTTTAGGAACGCAATGTATTGAACTAACCCATGCACTATCTGAAATAGGGTAGATAATTCCAGCATCTAACCACTTTAAAATTTCTTTCTTAACAACTTCTTTCATAATAGGATCCAGTCTCTTTTTCGGATCAGCCCTAGGTTTGCAGTTATCTTTTATATAAATTCTATGCATACAAATTGAAGGACTGATTCCTTTAATATCAGCAATTATCCATCTAAAGGCTTTCTTAATTTTCATCAACATTTCTTCTTCTTCCATTGTTAATTTTGAGGAAATTATAACAGGTAAAGTAGAGGAATCTCCTAAAAAGGCATATTTTAAATGATCAGGTTTTTCAATAGATGGACAAAATGATTTATCTTTATCTATCGTGTCCAAAACTTCAAAACTTTCTCGAACATAGTTTGAATTTTCCTTAAAAAGATCTTCACATTGATCTAATTCCTCTTCTTGCTCGTGTTCCAAATCTTTTTCTTCAGGTTTTTCTTCATAAGTAGTCTTAAAATGGCTTTCACTTAGATATCTTATAACATACATTCTAAAACATTCATCATATTTACCTTTTGTAAGGTATTTCATTGATCTTGAAATGTTAAAAGTAACAGTTTGATCATTGACG
>NW_018164480.1:355344-355548 GCF_001263595.1 Phalaenopsis equestris | reverse complement strand
TCCTCACTAAGTGCAACAGTCTCATTATCTTCAAACTTCCTTTTTTCTGTTGAGAATATCCTTCATAAATTTTACATAGCTCGGCATTTGTTCTAAGGCTTCAGCAAATTGAATATTAATTGTAAGCTTCTTAAATATTTCCGGAAATTTTAAAAATTGCTTATCCAAATTTTGCTGACGAAGTCTCTGAGAAAATGGAGGTGG
>NW_018164480.1:345004-355244 GCF_001263595.1 Phalaenopsis equestris | reverse complement strand
TATACTGAGAGTGACTGAAACTTGTAAGCCTTGTCTCCACCTATTTAAGTGGGATTTCAATTATGATAGAAATTGTCAAAGATAGTATATATCGACATGAGAAAAAAAGATATAATAAAAGATTCTACTTTTTATAAAATTGTATGGGATATTCTAATAGAAATAGGAAATAAAAGTAATAATCTTCATTGTTTAGCTCGTACTCTCAATAGAATGTATGATTTGATTTGATACTTATTCTTTGTTAATCCTAACTTAGATAAATTTTGTCACTTATAAGTGCACTTTTTTTATTAAGTGTTATCACATTTTGAACAAGTGAAGGTCCAAATCATGTTACTCCACATAAATATACGAAGGAATAAATTGAGAGAAACAAAATGAGAATTTTTTCAAATGTTGAAGAAAAATCAATTGTTAATTATGGTTTACTAATTGCTTTAAATTTAGTGATGCTTTTGTTGATCACGACTCCATAGACTCTAAAGTTATTATGCATGGAAAGAAATGGTGAATGATTTATGGAGTAGTTCCTCACAATTGTAAAGTTACTTTCAATTTATTAGCTTAATCATATTCATCTTCTTACGGTGAAAGAAACTAGAATATATATTCATTTATTAACTCAATTAAAAGCCAAAAAATCGTTCGTCAATGAGGGTGAAGATCTAGTATGTGTTTATATTAATCTCTTTTTTTCTGTTTAGGAAAAGCCCGAAATATTCTGAGGGCGCACAAAATTCTGGGATGTTGGTGAAAATGTATTAGCTACAAAGAATGATATTGAAATACTTGAAGTTACTAATCTTTTCCTTTATGAGGTATGATTAGAAACAATATTTTTCGTTGATAAAAGCGAATGTGTCATTGATGAAAGCAATGAAGTTAGTACTAACGATGACATAACTATTAAATGCACTAACGTCAATTAATGATGATTGTATTGTTATATTTCATTTCATTTTATCATGAATGATATTGACATTATTTTGATAATTTTCTTGATTTTTGGAATGTAATTTCGATATTGTTAAAAATAATTATTATCTTTAAGAATTTTTTTTAATGATTGTATGTTTTATTTTGTGAAGCCTTTAGCATAAAATATTTAAAATATACATTTATATTAATAATTTATTAAATATTTAAAAAAACATACTGATGTCATGTCGTGTCTTATCTATTGCAATTACATGTCCCCGTACCCATCAGTCCATGTTCATGCTTAGTAGCACTCCCCATACAGTGTATTCATGGAAATATAGTACTAAGAGATTACTAAACATCTAATAACTAATTTAATAAACATCAACTACCTAAGAACTAACATGACCCACAATTATTAACGCTATCATATTACGACCCATTCGTAGCTGAAAAAGGAGTAAATGGTGCCGACAGGAGTTCAAGCTTTGTACGAATTGCTTCTAAAATAATGCATGATTAAATAAAATGACAGCTATAGCTAAAGTACGGCTCTTTTATGAGCACATGATTGGGGCACAGAAGCCCCAGTGGAGTGAAGGGCAGCAAGGTATAGCGTTGGTTTCTTTGATTCATAAAGCTCATTCGCTTATTCACAATTTTACTGCTTGGAGGAGATAATGTTCAATTAGACATAAAAGAAAATTTTATATAGAAGCAGTAATTTCATGCATGAATAATAGGCTAACTAGATAATAATGAAAGCAAATCAAAATAGACGAGGAGATTGAGTACAGTAAAGAAAAAAACAAACTAGAAAACAAAGTGAGTTCAATTCTGAAATTTTCATGCCTTGCACTTGATGAAGACCTCAAATCCAGCAAAGAGAAAATTTCAGACATGAGTAGAGTGCTCAAATTATAAAAAAATATAAATAAATGAATGAAATTACTTTCATAAGTATAAAAATCATCTACGACATCCAGATGACATTAAATAGCTCCAAAATTGATGGAATCATCAAATCCTCTTACGACAATTTCAATACTCTCTCACACAAATTTTATCAAGAAAGGAAATTTCAATTATGGAAGCCATTAGTTTCTCAGCTTTGAAGAACAAACACAGCATGTGTTCGTTCTTGCTCAACACAACGGCCAGTTTGCAAAAATAAAATGCTACCATAAAATTCATCTTTTTATCTCAAATTTATTTTTTCTTGAAAGGTCTTTATATCTTAATTTAGAATCTCTAAATTATATTCTAATGACATCAGAATTAAAATAATAAATAAGCAAATCTAAAGAAAATGCCCAAACTTCATCTCTCACAGTCAACATACATTATTTTTTATTGTTATCAACATCTCTCATATCCCTCTCAATCAATTGTCTGCAACTATTAAGCTCTCCAATTGTTGCTCTGTTCATTATGTTCTCCCAGGCTGCCTTAGATACAAGAAATTATTAGGTAGTGTAGCTTAAAATTCATTTTTGCACTGAATTTATATTGCTTAAATATGTTGTTCTGCAATGATACTAAATAATTTCTCCTTTACATCCATAATTATGCAGAACAATGAGTAATAATGTGGCAGCAGCACTGTTATTTCTACAAATGAAGGAGAAGCTTTTGGGAGAATGTGATTGCATATTGCTAGAAAAATAGAGATATAAGTAAAAAATATGGGTGAGGTGTGTTTTCATTAAAAAAAATATTTGATTGTTGTTACTCAGGATTAGGAGAGTGAGAGAGCCATAAAGAGAAAAAAAAAGAGTAAACGCAATGATTACATTTGTTCTCTCTTCTAAATCTGTCTTGTTAAACACAACATCCTATCATGTCCAAATTATCAAATATTACTTAGTTCTCATATCTAAATGTTAGATCACTGAGGAAGTCAAGTAAAACTATCACTGTAGATAATGATGGGAAAACCATATCAAGACATAAATGGCACATTTAGCTCCAGCGACATATCTATCACCAAACAATGAGTTATTGGAAATACAAGATGATTGTTAAAAAGAATTATTTCAAGTGAAAACTTGCTATTTCATTCAACATATGTGTTTAAATAGGTGTTACAATGTTTAACAAATAAACTCAATAAAACCCTCTAATTACACATAACTCACAACCCCCCCCCTCAAGATGAGAGAAAGATATTCCCCAAGCCTATCTAGCCCATCTTGTCACATAATCTAGCCCCCATCAAGATGGGAGAAAGATATTCACCAAGCCTATCTAGCCCATCTTGTCACATAATCTAGCTAGCTCCACCGAACTAAGTCCTTTAGTGAGGTGGCCAGCCACCTGCTCTCCAGTAGCTATATGATTTCGTTCCAACAATTCGTTATTCAGCTTCTCCTTTATGAAGAATCTATCAATCTCCACATGTTTAGTTCTATCGTGTTGCACTGGGTTGTTAGCAATGCTGATTGCCGACTTGTCACACCACAACTTCATTTGAGTTCCCTAATCTACTTTGAGTTCAACCAACAAAGCTTTCAACCACATCATCTCAACAACTCCTAATGCAATGACCCAGTGTTCTGCCTCTGCTATTGATCTTGCTACAACTGACTGCTTTTTTCTCTTCCACGAGACCAAGTTGCAACCTACAAATATACAATATCATGATGTGGATCGTCTGTCATCAACATCAATTTACCCGGTCAGACTCACAAAAGCCCTCAATATTTACATGCCCATTATTTTTGAATATTAATTCTTTCTCTGGTGCACTCTTCAGATATCTTAGAATCTGATACACTGCATTCATATGACCCTTCCTTGGATCATGCACCACACTTACTCCAAAAGAGATATTAGTTCGAGTATGGCATAGATAGATCAGGTTGCCCATAAGCCTCTGGTACCTCTCACGATTAACTAATTCACCTGTCTCTATACTGAGCTTGACCTTTTAATCAATTGGAGAGACTGCAAATTTGCAACCTTAGCATATCTATGTCCGTAAGAAGATCCAATACATACATTCTTTAAGATGGGATCATTCCCTCAGGTTTATGGGTCAATTCAATCCCAAGAAAATATCTGAGTTGTCCCAATTCCTTTATCTCAAATTGCTTCCTTAATCTTTCCTTCAGTTGAGCAATCCCTGCCTCATCATCACGAGTGATAAATATGTCATCCATATACACAACAAGTATGGTAGTGTGACCTTCATGTTGCCGAAAGAACACTGTGGGGTCAGCATTGGTTTGTTGACATCCCATGTCAATCATCGCCGTTCTAAACTTGTCAAACTAGGCTAGAGGAGACTGCTTCAAGCCATACAATGACTTTTTGAGCCTACACATCTTGCACACTCTTTGAGACATATTGAATCTTGTTGGCATCTCCATATGTACCTCCTCCAGTAGCTTCCAATGAAGAAAAGCATTATTCACATCCAGTTGGTCGTGTCTCTATCCACCATTTATTGCCTGAGAAACCAGCATGCTAATTGTGCTCATCTTTGTAACTGGTGCAAATGTTTCATTGTAGTCAATATCATAGTCTGACTGTACCCTTTTGTCACTAGTCGTGCTTTGTACCTCTCCACTTTCCCTTTTGAAGTTTGTTTTACGGTGAAGATCCACTTGCATCCAACTGCCTTCTCCCCTGCGGGTAGGGTACAATCTCCCATGGTCGTTTTTTATCAAGAGCTCCAAACTCTTCATACATCGCCGCTTTTCAATTGGGATCCTCTTTAGCAATCTGCCAACACTTTGGTATAGAGACAGGGCCCAATGATGTAATGAATGCTCCATGCAAATGAGAGATGTTAGCTTGAATCCCATCACCTCTGGGTTCAATCTCATCGATTTTCGTCTCCTCAGTTGGTTCATCCCACATCACAGGATATGACATTGATCTCACTTGCACCACTCCATCACACTACTACTTACTCTCTCTTGCCTCATATCTTTAGTGCCTGTTGAGTCACCGAATGGTGAATTCACCTTCAGAGTGTAGTATAGTTCAAACTCTCAGAATGACACATCCATACTCACAAAAAATCTCTTTTCAATCGAGCCCCAACCCACTAACACACATTGCACAACTCTGAGATCCAATTTTCCTACATATAGCTTATAGTCTTTCACAATGCATACACATCCAAATATATTTAATGGAAGGATCTCACTATTGTCTCCTTTCAACATCTGATAATAAGACTTCCACTCCAACACTCTTAAGGGCATCCTGTTAATCAGTTGAGTAGTTGTCAACACTGCTTTCCCTCATAAGTATCCTGTGACATTCATCGTCATCATCATGCTTCGGGTTATCTCTTCAAGATGTCGGTTTTTCTTCTGCTATACCATTTTGTGTTAGTGTGTATGGACCTGTGGTTTGGTGTTGTATCTTTTGAGCTGATAGGAAGTCTTCGAATGGTTTGTTGATATATTATGTCTTATTATCAAATCCCAATGCCTTCACAATTGCCTCATTTTGGGTCCAGATTGTCTTGTAAAAATATTTAAAGAAAGCAACCACCTCACTCTTCTGTTTCATAAAGTATCTCCAGATAACACAAGAAAAAACAATCAATAAAAGTAAAAAAAAAACGATAATCATTTATAGAACTAGTAGGACATGGTTCCCGTACAACATAAGTATCAAATCAAACAAACATACCAGAGTTTTTATTCCCATAATTGACAAAGAAGCTCCTAGTGAGTTTGCCAAACTCAAAAACATCACACACCAGTTTATCCTTATTTGCCTTTTCATACAATGATAGATACAAACAACTTAATAGACTGAAAGAAGAATGTCTCATGCGCCTGGCTGTAGCAAAAATACATCGTCCACACTCCTCTCAGATCCTCCTGCTCCAGCATTCTCAACCATGGATGTCAAGACTGAGTCCATCCCCTCTATCCAAGTATCGGAGTCCACTATGCCATGTGCCAGTCCCATGTTTCTCCTTCTATTAAAAGATCACTATTAGAATATCAAATGAAATAACACATTTTAGAGGAGTATAATGACACTAATGGATAAAAAGTTTATTGGAAAATGAGCATGCAAAATATTGCACAAAGTCATAGAATTGGTAGACCTCATAGTACCCTTACCAACAACTGGTCGTGTTGTACCATTGGCAATCTGATTGCTCTCTGGAACTGTTAGGTGAGTATAGAAAGAGAACTCACAAGTGACACTTGCCACATGTCGAGATGCACCAAAACCTACAACCCATTCTAGTGAATTTGTGGTGGATATAAAGACAAGAACATGTGTATCACGAACACCTTTGACTGAGTGAGCATAACTAGCAGTGTTTCACTTGGATGACGTTAAGTTGGATGCATCACCAGTGACATCACAAGCCGCTCTATGCTTCCTTTTCAGCATCTCCAGTAACTCATAATCCTCATTGAAAAGGACCACCCTTGTCTCTCCCTGTCCTCCGCTACCATCAGACTTGCCTGGTAGCTCCCTCTTTTACCTCTTGAGCCTCCACGATTACAACTGCGGCCTCTAGGCTGTCCACATCCACCAGTCTCTCTCTCCTTGGGTAGATTTGGACACATCTTGCTCATGTGTCCCACTTCTTCGCAGTTGTAGCTCCTGCGAGTCTCCCCCCGAGCACCTGTCCTACATGAGCTCGAGGCAGCCAAAGCTGACAACATTCCTGCAAGTCCACTCGACTGAGCCGGAACACATGCTGAGGTAGTGGCTCCCGTCGAGACACTAGCTCCCTATGTATTCAAAACTTTAGGATGTATCTTCTCCAAATGTTTCAATCCTTTACCTCCCACACTATATCCGTCTTTTGACATCCCCAATAACAAAGAGAAATCTAGAGCACGCAGAACACATGCAACTTCGTTCCTGCAAATTTGTGCGATCCACTTTACCTTAGCTTGCACAAAGTCTCAAACTCTTTGTCAAACACACAAAACCACACAACCACAATCTTCTTTCCAACAAGACAAAGCCGCTCGATCCTTTGCGCTACCCAAAAAACCACAGAAACGTCGTCCCTGCTCTCGCGTGACACAAAACCGATCGCCGTCCCTCTCAACGCCCCCTGATCGCGACTGCATTGCGTCCTTCTCAGTGCCGAAGCCGCTCACGCTTCCTTGTAATGGAGTTGCTTGTCTGGTTTCGCAGCAAAAGCAAGATCGCGATACATACCCATCGATTATGCTTTTTCCTCGTCTCGCAATAGGATCAGAGGCAGAATCACGACAAAAATAGGATCGCGACAAAGACCCAATGACTTCGCGTCTTCCTCGTCTCATAGCAAGAGCAAGATCGCGACATAGACGACGTCACTTCTTCCTCATCTTGCAAATCCAGCGGACGTCGCATCTCTTGTTTTGCAGCAGAAGTTTTGGGAGGGACGGGTGTGAGAGAGAGAGAGAGAGAGAGAAGAGCGGCAACTAAGATAGGCTCTAATACCAAAATAATTATTTGGTGTGAAAAGTTGCTATTTCATAAGATAGGAATTTAAATTGGTGTTACAATGTCTACACATAAACCCAATAAAATCCTCTAATCATACATAACTCACAACATGTTATGACATCCACAATCATTTATCCACCATTGTACCGTAAAAGCGTCAGCTTAGCACGAGAGAAATGGCGTTCAAAAGATGCTACCTCTGCTTCACTCCTCATTTTGAAGGCCTGATTAGGTTAACGGTAACATGTATTGATAATCGTTGCTCTCTAAAACAAACATGGAGAAGAACAATTTTAACATACATTTATTGAAAGCAGATAAGATACAAATAGAGGCCGTCATCGACAATCTTTATATGAAAACTAATAAAGTATATGTTTAAGGAGCATGTGCGGCATGGGGAGTATCTTTGATCTTGGACAAATGGAAAACCATTCAAGTTTCCATTGACTGCAATTTGGCTACTACGATAGAAATACGAACGGTGGCAAGAAATGTGTTTTGCTATATGGACTATAAGAATCTAGCAGTACATTTTTGGAAAGTTCAGTAGGAATGAAAAAAAACTAGGTTAGCGGGCATCCACATAAAACCATATAGTGACAACCTTTCAAATTTGCCAGCAAAAACAACAGACCGGGTATGCACCTCCACCTCCCCTCTGCCTAGAAATCCCACACTTGCTGATCCAAATAAAACTCTGCATCCACCCACCATTTTGGCAGTTCTTATGCAACGCTGCTGATGCAAAACGATTTAAACTCTCATAGACTCCAAAACAAGGCTGAAAGGAAAACCAACATGATGAACTGATACAAATCGGAAGCCAAAATCATTGAATAAATTGCAACAAATATGTGGGAAAATTCAAATTAAGGCTAATGTTATTAATCTTCAAGCAAACAAATAAGATATAATGAATGATCTACAATTCGAGAGGTAGATCAACTCTCCACAAACCCTAAATACCGCTAGGAACAAGAAGACAGAGAAAACTACAGGAATCAAAACATAAAAACCAACCCAAGATAATTAGCCCTAATAAAACACCCTAAAAACATATTCAAGCTTTCCCCCAATTCCTCTCCTCTCATATGTGACGGGGGCTTATTGGGACCAACTCAAGGCCTAGAAACATCCGCCCCCCCAAGGTTGGGCCGGCCGGCTTGGCTGGGCCGGTCCAGGCCAATCCTGGAGGGACCGACGTAAACAAGGTTGGGCCGGCCGGTCCAGGCCAATCCTGGAGGGACCGACGTAACATTACTCCACTCCCAAAAAAACATCTTGCCCTCAAGGTGGAATGATGAAAATTGCTTCTAGATCATGTCATAAGGCTCCCAAGTTGTTTCATAATCTAATAGATCTTTTCACTTAATCAACACCTCATTTGCCCCAGTCACTCCTTGGTGCACCCCTTCTACCTCCAAAAGTTCAAAAACTACCTTTATATTCTTTGTTAAAGTTAAAGGTGAAGATGAGGGTGTGTGGTCTCCGCAATGATGATGATGGCGGTAAACTCAGATGGTATACCACTGCCCCAATGAATGTCACAATTCACAGTGTCTTTGGTCGGTAAGGCCTTAGCTTAAAATAAATCATGCCCCCAGGCTCAAATTGTACCTCACTCCTATGTCTATCAGCCTTTTTTTTTATGATCTATTGGACCCTCAGTAGATGTCCTTTGAGCTCTAGTAATATTCTGTCTCTCTCCTACAAGTACTAGTCTACACTGAATACCAGTGTAGTGTTATGACCTTAGTGTATCAGGTGAGGTGGATCCCTCGCTTACAAAATCCTAATTGGAGCGGTTTTTGCTGCAATATGGTATGAAGTGTTGTACCAATACTCAACTCAAGTATTTTACCTTGCGAAAAAATTCAATGTATGTTATACAAAATAACATAGGTATGTCTCCACACTTTTGTTAATCATCTCCGTCCGGTCACCTGTCTGGGAATGATATCTTGTACTCTTCTTTAAAATTGTCACCCGTAATCTGAAAAGGTCCTTCCAAAAAATGATCGAGGAACACCTTGTCCCTGTCAAATAATGAATTTCGAAACACCATGCAAACGAATCACTTTCCATATGAATACAATAGTGACTGAAACGACAATGTAAGGGTGTCGTAATGGAATGAAGTGTGCATACTTGCTCAAGTGATCTACCCCCACCATATCACAATAAGTCCCAATGATCTAAAATCCATCGTCACTTCCTCTGAAATCTTCTCAGGCAAAGCTAGAGATTGCAGTAACCCTCCTGGTACCATAGTCAAATACTTGTGTCGTCGGCACATACCGCATCTCCCCATTATGTCCTCTACATCTCCACGCATCCCCTCCCAATATAGCTCTGTCGACACTCGACTGTATGTCTTTTGTACCCCTGAGTGCTCCACAATCGTTCTGCTGTAAAATTCCTACAATAGTTTGGGGATGTACTTTGATGCCCTTGGCAACACAAATAGTCATTGGTAGAGTAGTTGTTGTTCCCTTAATGCATATCCTGGATGATTGATCGGATCCTATAGCAACTCCGTTTTGATCTTCCACAACCCTTCATCGTGTTCACTATCTTGCCTAAAAGGGTTCTAAATCTAAGACCATGGATACTGATAGAGATGTCAACTGGGGCTTCTTCACTTTCCTCGACAATGCATCTGTGACCTTATTCTCAAGTCCTGGGCGATACTGGATCTCAAAATTATATCTCAGTAACTTAAATACCCACTTCTGATACTCATCAGTCATCATCTTCTATTCTAACAAATACTTCAAGCTCCTCTGATATGTCCTAACTATAAAGTACCATGAAGTGTCTCCCCAACAAATGAGGATGTCACTTTTGAATGACCAAGACAATAGCCATCAACCCCGCTCAA